>NC_091842.1:31590193-31891359 GCF_037783145.1 Equus przewalskii | reverse complement strand
TTGTAAATAAAGCGTTATTGGAACGCATCCATGTCTACCCATTTTCGTATTGTTTATGGCTGATTTGGTGCTACAGTGACAGAGCAGAATAGTTAGTTGTGACAGAGACAGTGTGGCCCGCAAAGCCTACGGTATTTACTCTCTGACCCTTTACAGAAAAGGTTGCTGACCCTGATCTAGGTAATGACACAGAGAGAGTAAACAAAACATCACACACATCTCTTTTCTTACATAATGGGACACTCTAGGAGAGAGGAGACAGATAATAAACCCAATAAATGACAATATTTTATAATGTATTAGAAGGTGGTAAGAACAACAGAGAAAAATAACACAGATGGGTGACAGCGCCTGCTGGGGAGGGAATACAGTTGTGAGTTTGAGTAGCCTGCCAGAGCCAGCTTCACTGGTGCCATTTCAGCCTTGACTTGAAGGAGGTGAGAGAATGAGCAGTGAGGTGTCTGAGGGGATAGTTTTCCAGGTAGAGAGAGGGGCAATGCAGAGGCCCCGAGGCAGAAGTGTGCTTTGGTGCATGCCCAAAACAGGCAGGAATCCAGGGCTGGAGCAGAAGGGGTGAGTGTCGGGGAGAGGTGGGGAGAAGCAGAAGATTGGGAAGCCTCGTCTCAGGGTGCGGCAGTTGTCTCAGACCTTGTGGCTTCTTCTGAGGACTTTTCCCCTGAGTGAGCTGGGAGCCCTGGGCCGCATTGAGCTGAGAAGTGACATGATCCGACTTGCACTTTACAAGTCCCATTCCGCTGCCGTGTTTGAGCTGGAGCAAAATCCAGGAGCCTGGAGAGCCTGTGGTCTCCACGTGGACCTCTGAGCCTTCCATCCCTGATTATTTCCCTTGACATCTGAAGACAGTGTCAAGAACCAGACGCCAACCGGGGCCAGGCTGAGTGTGATTCAACAGGAAGCAGAGACTTTAACACAGTGAAGAACACGTGACCCTTTAAGTGGTGGCCACTATTCAGCTCTAGCCGATTGTCGCTATATGGAAACATGAGCTCAGTGTCCCCAGAGCTGACTCCCCGAGAGAACTCAGAAATGCAGATCTTATTATCAAATCTTCCAGCTTTTATGTGTTTCCTAGTAATTCAACTTATCTTTTTAAATACCGTGCCCGGCAACATATCAGCAGTACCTTTCCAGCACAAATAAAAATACACCCAGTTTTATGGAATCTCCAAAGATTTGGACTATAGGCTTTGTTTTGTTTTGTTTTTTCGAGTGGACCGATTGGGACCTGGCAGCAGCAAATTGTTGTTTCTAAAATTGTGCCCCGGTGAATTGTGACATGAACCAGAACACAGATAGGACGCTCTGGGGTGGCACGCCATGGGGGTTGGCATCGCAGGACTCAGCAGGACTTGAGTCTGAATGCCCCTTTTTGGCTTCTGTTACCTTGAGGGTGTAACTTGTTCAGCAGTGTTGGGTGCTTGCTCGCTCATTCATACTCCAGGCCTGGCCCTGTGCTCAGGACAGTCCAAGAGACTGAGAGGCTGCAAGCTGGCTCTTGCCCTCCTGAAGCTTCCACTCTAGGAGAAAGGGTAGCACCAATGTCCTTAAGAACAGAGAGATACTGGCTGGTGCTGGGTTGCAACCTGGAACCCTCAGGCAGACCTGGCCAAATAATGATGTTTTGTTTGGGTTGCACAATTTTATATATAAGTAAATAA
This sequence comes from Equus przewalskii, assembly GCF_037783145.1. Lineage (NCBI taxonomy): Eukaryota > Metazoa > Chordata > Mammalia > Perissodactyla > Equidae > Equus > Equus przewalskii. The sequence goes on along the minus strand of NC_091842.1, from coordinate 31,889,680 downwards.
ACTATTTTAAACAAGTTGCTGCTTTTGAAAATCAGAAGATTTCACAGTAAATTCCAGATTTGGGCTTCTTTTGGACCCTCAGGAGAATCTGGCTACACCAGGCCCGAGTCCCTGCATGGGTGGGGATGATGCTGGGTGAGGCTGCCTCCTTCAGGGGGGCTGTGTGCTCCAAGCTCACCCCCATCCAGGTCCACCTTATTCCTTTACATTCCCTGCCTGTCCCACCTCCTTCTTCCTTTTGAGTTTGAATCTCTTTGAGGTTGGGGCTACAGATCTGAGTGACACCCACCTGGGCTGTGTCCTTCTGCAAGAACTTCCATACTTGTCCCCAGGACTCAGAACCTCACATGTTGACCATTTAAGGTTCTCCCTACTTCTTGTTGGATACCCAAGCAAGTAGCAGAGTGCTCCAGGCTCGACATCCAGGGCACAGCAGCTTTAGAGGGAATTACAAGCAGGCTAAGGGCTTTGATTTTGGTGGAATTCTGACCTGCCCTGTGTGTCCCAGGGGTAGACTTTCTTCACCTCTTCTAGATCCCCCTGTCCTCACCTGGTGGCCCAGGTGGTCTGTCATCTCTGAGTGTGGCGACGGTAGCCGTTGCTGCCCCTCTGAATTACTGAGGGGCAAGAGAGAGAGGGAGGATTTCCTCCATCCTCTCTGATGCCCTAAACCAGCCTTCTTGGGTAAGTTGATCACACAGCAATGTCGGGGTCGCAGCTGGGCCTTGGGAAACATTTCATCCATGACGCTGTAATTGATTTTCCTCCTTTTGTCCTCCCTCCTGACTCCTCCCCGCCCCCTCCCCGTTTCTCTGCCACTCAGATGCTTCACTGTTTCCCCTTGACATTCGGGGAGAATTCGCTCTTCATGACTTGTTTTGTCCCTGCTAATCCCCAATCAATATGTGGTATCCAATGTCGTCGCTGTTAGGGAAAAAATAATTGTTATTCTGCCTGGGCCAAAAGTCATCTTAATTTACAGGATAAATTACTAAGGCGACTTCCAGACTTTTCATTCTTAAGGGAGACAGGTCATGTGGGTTGGCAGAGGGAGGCGACAGTTCCTGCTAGTCTGTTCATAGAGCAGTATCCTTTTTATCTTTTCTTATTTCTGCTTTTATTGAGACCTGACGAAGTGTGAGTCTCTTTGACTACCTTATCTCTACTTCTCCCGTTAGACTGTGATGCAGTTTACTCATTTATAATGGGGGGAAACTGAGGCAAAGAGGTGGTATGACTTATCCAAGATCATCTAACTAGTCGGTAAGATTGGAACTCCAGACTTTGAGACTCTAAAGCCCACGCTGTGCATTAAAGAGACCCCCTGGGACCTCCATTCTCCTGCCTTTCATCCTGTCCATCTTCCGGGACAGGCTGGAAGCCCCTTGTCAAAACTCTTCTCCTAGCGTGAGTTTGACGCTATAGTGTTCTCCTTCAAGCCTGACTTATAGAGTTTTGGTTATGAATAGGGGGACGTGATCATGTTTTGGGGGTCAATTATTGGACCTTTGAGGTCACAGAGTGTCCTTAATGTCCCATGCGCGGTGAATGGGATGCAGGGGCTGATGGGAAGGAAGCCAGGGCAGCATCTGCAGAGCAAGAAGGGTCTCAGGTGAGAAGAAGCTCTGCTCTTGAACCCTGTAACCCAGCCTTTCCAGGCTTCTCAGCCTGTGGCAAGATGGAGTCTCAGGAGCAGGGATGGTCTGCATTTCCTGGCTCTTATTGTCGTTACACACACAGGAATTTCCCCCCTATTGTGTCTGGGAATTCTTACAGCGGGTTCATTGCGCATTTGCTTTCGTCCACTGCATTCATCTCACCGTGTCCGCCATCTTTTTCCTTCTACTCTGGCCTCATTGTTGATGTCTGCAGCTTGAGAGGCTCTGAGGATACTTGGTGGTGTCGGTGCCCATGGGTCACCATAGCACAGGCTCTGTCTCATCATGTTCACAAAGATGCCCACTCTAAAGTTTCCAGAGCAACGAGGAGAAATCTCTCCCCCTCCTCTGGGACAGACTCTACTATCCACGCTCCAAAGCCATCCTGCTTGGGCTTTGCTCTAAAGTGTCTCATGAAAACACAGCCCTCAGTTTCTCTATTTGTCCTCTCTCTAGATTGCTCCAGGGGCCATGTACCTGGTCCTTGCCGCATCCCCACCTCTCTTTCTTGGGACATCAAAGCCTCTTGCTTTCTTCTTCGTTCTCAACCAGTGGCCACAGGCAATGGACTCATGTAACAGCATTGTCCCACTGGGGCTCAGCTCATCATTGCTCCACACTCTCAGGCGTGTCTGAGTTGCAGTTTGGCTTAAAGGAAGGGTATGGTAACATTTAATAGTATGGGCTTGGATGGGAATGTAAAATGGTGCGGCAGCCTTGGAAAACAGTTTGGCAGTTACTTAAAAAGTTAAATATAAACTTACTATACGACCCAGCAATTTCACTCCTAGGAATCTACCCAAGAGAAATGAAAACATATGTTCACGCAAAGACATAAACATGAATATTCATACAAGCATTATTCATAGTAGCTCCAAAGGGGAAATAATTCAAATGTCTATCAATCAGTGAGCGGATATACAAAATGTGGTATATCCATATTGTGGAATACAATTCAGCAATAAAAAAGGAATGAAATACTAATAAATACAACATGGGTGGTCCTCAAAAACATCATGCTAGATAAAAGAAGCTAGATGTGTAAGCTACATTTTGTAACATTTCATTATGGAATGTCCAGAAAAGGCAACTCTGTCAAGACAGAAAGTAGATTAGTAGTTGTCTGAGACTGGAGATGGGAGCAAGGCTTAACAGCAAACAGACATGAAAGAACTTTTTGGGATGCTGGAAATTTCTAAAACTGGAGAACGGTAATGGTTGAACTTCCATAAATTTAATTTAAAAAATCACAGAATTATTGGGGCTGGCCCAATGGTGTAGTGGTTAAGTTTGTGCTCTCCGCTTTGGCAGCCTGGGGTTCACAGGTTCAGATCCCGAGTGTGGACCTAGCACTGCTTGTCAAGCCATGCTGTGGCTGCATCCCACATAAAATAAAGGAAGACTGGCATGGATGTTAGCTCAGTGACAATCTTCGTCAAGCAAAAAGAGGAAGATTGGAAATAGATGTTAGCTCGGGACCAATCTTCCTCACCCCCCCAAAAAAAAAAAAACCACCACAAAAACCCATAGAATTGTAAACTTATAATGGGTGAATTTTATGGTGCATAAATTATATCTTAATAGAACTGTTTTTTAGAAAATATAGGGGCTCTGATTCAGACAGATCTTAATTTGAATTCCCACTCCATTGCTTACTAGCTGTGTCGTCATGAATTCCTCAACTGAGCCTCAGTTTTCTTATCCATAAAATGGGCGTAAATACTACTTCACTGGGTTTTTGTGGGGATTAAAATTGGTTAGAGCATGAGAAGTGCTTAGCATCAAGAAAATGTAATAACCATAAAGATTAAAATGTATAAAAAATGAACATTTGTATGCTCTGTGCTCAGTAAGACTTAATTTTTATTGTTATCTTTCCTTGATACTAAGACATTCTTTATATTGTTAATATTTTTGAAACGTATCTTAGGAGTGTACAGCTAGCAAAGTAATTGAGTTTCTTTGGTCTTGGAAAGTGTTTCTGAATGTGCATCCCTGGATTGAAGGTGTCAAAGACGGGGGGAGATGCAACATTAACATTGTTGCCTGCCACATTCAGTCCCAAGTGGGTCCTGTCTGAACTGCATTTCAGGCCACCACCCTGCTTCCTCCTTGCTTTCCACAAGTCTTCTGGTCTGTCCCAGCTCCCAGGCTCCAGCTTCCTATTTTTGCAAAGCTTCTTATGGGGAGGCTTACAAGGAGGATGGGCAGGATGTCCCCATGGGGCTTCCCGCAGCCTCCCAATTAGACTCGTTGTGGGGAGACTCTGGAGGGGGGAGGCTGGGCTCCTGCCAGCAGGATAGCTGAGAGTCTGGGGAGAGAGAAAATAGAGCGCGGAAAGAGAGCTGGACTTTCCTAGCAGCCAGTTTCATTTGGGGCTGGCAATTGCCTGTGCTGTCAAGAGGAATCAAGTTCATCCGCTGCAGAGAGCTACCAGGGCTGAGAAACTCCATCCTTACAGGTTCCCCAGCTCCTCTGGGGCTTTCTGAAAACTTGGCACTGTCTGGTGGGGGCCCAGAGCTTGGAGGTTGGGAAATGTGGAACTGAAGTTGAAGGCACCATCTCGGATGATTTATTAGCATTCGAAGTCTTCAGCGTTTGGCTACTGCCATGGACGCCCTTTGTTCTTGCATCTCACCCAGGTTTGGCTCATCTGCATTGCCCTGGTCTCCCTGTGTCCAAGGTACTGTTGTACCTCTGCCTCTTTGCCTTTGTCCTTCCAACCCTACCCTCATTCTTTTTTGCAGGTGAGGAAATTCAGCCTCAGAGATCAAACAACTTGTTGAAGGTCACACAGCTAGTAAGCAGCCGAGGTGGAATTAGAACCCAGGTTTCAATGTCTTGAGGGCCCAAGGTCTTGGCTGCTAAGTCCTATTACCTCCCAAATTTTGGTGTGAATTATAGCACGTGTGATCACATCATATCATAACTGTATGCTGGCATTCTGTCTCCCCTGTGCACAGATTGTGTATTTTTCATCTCTGTCTCTTCTGGGCCCAGCACAGAACCTGGTGTGTAGGAGGGGTTTGGTGTGTATGAGTTCCTGAGTCAGACCTGCTTCCACCACTGACTAACTCTGTGGCTTTAGGTGGCTCATTTGAGGTTTCTGAGCCTCAATTTTCCCCTTAGGGGATAATAATGACTACCCTACACATGGTGCCTGATGCTAACAAGGTGTGGTGGACAGTTTTCAGTTTTGTTTTCCTTTGGGTTCCTAGTCCTGTTCATTCTCAGCCCACTCTGTTCAGCCAGGGTTTACCTTATTCTCCAGCTCCAGGGACAGTGCTGTGACCCTGGCTGGCCTGGCCAGAGTGCTGAATTACCCGGGCCACAGGGATTGGTTCAAAGGTGGACATGTGACCTGGATGGACCAATCCATGCCTTCTCTGGGACTTGGGCTAGAATACCAGGAAGAGGTACATTTCGTACTTCTGAGATGATGGGTGCTGAAGGCCATAAACAATGAGGTGTGTTGCCACCAGGTAGGAAAGCACTTTCTGGAGAATGAAGCCCACTGAGAGGAAACAGAATCAAGAGAAGGACAGTGTAAGAGAGAGTTCTGGTCATATTGTTCAAGTTTCTGGATCCAGTCATGCCTGCACGTTTACAGCTTCATGAACCAATAAATTCCCTCTTTTTCTCTCTCTGGCTTGAGCTGGCTTAAGTTGTTTTTTGTCACTTACAAGTGAAATTTTCTGTTTCACCCAGCAGTTGTTTTAAAATGGCGAGTCTCGCTTTTATTTAAATATTCAGTGAGTGAAGGAGTGAATGAAATAGTATATACTTGCAAAATTATCGGAGTTGAACTTTAGATTTAGCAAAGATCAAATATTAGATAGGCAGACAAGAGGAATATAGGTAACGGGGTTCAGAATTCACAGGGAGAAAGGTCCTTCAGTAGGAAGCAGGGCATTGAGGCTTAGCTATTTTCTTAGCCACAATAGGGTCAAGGAAAACTGGCGGCAGGTAAGACTGACCAGGTAGGTTGGGACCACATCATCAAGAACCTTAAATCCATGATATTGCATTGGAGGAGAAATGGTGGGTGATGAAACCAAAGGCCAGCAGACCATTTGGGAGACTGACTGGGGATGAATGAAGACAGTGGCAATGGGTTTGAGGCACATAGCTAGTCCTTAATCTTCAGTCTCCATAAACCAGACTGGCGAGGGGGCATGAGTAGGGTCCAGTCTGGCAGACCACAAGCCCTACAAGTAGTGGGTCCTGTAGATATAAGTTGGTTTGATGTGGGTTTTTTTGAGAAACTTGTCAGCTCTAGTTTTCCAGTATCCTAAGTTTCTTTCACTTCACTCATTCATTTCACAGCATTTGTAGGGCACTGTCACAGGCCAAGCAGTGCACTGGGCACTTGGGATTCAGCTGGTGAAAAAGAGAGTCCCGGGCTTCTCAGAGTGCCCTTCTCATGGGCAGTGGTGTTAGGTGGTGATCAGAGCTAGGAACAAAAGAAGTTTAGGTGGGAGGAGAGTGAGTAGGGGAAGAGGTACCATTGAAGGAGGGTGGGCCAGGAAAGCTGGTAAGGAAGCTTACCTTAAATTCAAGACACATGGGAGGGCGTGTGTACTAACCTATGGGAAAATGACTATAATGTAATCCTAAGTGGGAAAAAAATCAGCATAGAAACTAGAAAGCACATTGGGGTAGAGTGAAATTGTAAATTGCTTCTAACACTGGAATCTGAGCCACTCTTTTTCCTTTCTTTTTTTTTTTAAGCAAGTCACATACAAACTTGGGTATTTTTTCCGTGAGTCGAAAGGACTCACATCACAATTGGTTATAACACAAGAGAGCATCCTGAGCCTGAGGTGGAGAACGGCTTCCCCAGGTAGAGGCAACTTTTCAACATTCCTCCTAAAACGTAGTGTCCTGAACCGGCTAAAACCTCCCTGGGGGCTCTGAGCAGCATCCTGTGAAACGAGACAGATGAGACCACTGTCTCCAGGCCTGTGACAGGTACGTGATGATTCAGGGTGGCTGTTTTGACCTGGATCTCTCGGCTCCAGAGTCATTTGATACTTACGAGCTTTTCAGGATTCTAAAAATCAAATCCTTATTTTATCTTTTGAGCTACCAGGTATTGTGGCCATCAGACACCCATAGCCCCTTCCCAGCCTTCAGGGGTAACTTGACACTGGCCTCGTTCCTTACCGAGTCCCCCCTCACGCTCAGGGATGGGGTGATGGTGGCAACCTCGCCAGGTGTCTGATAGACACATCACTCAATTTAAAAACTCTGAATGTTTGATGAGTTTTAAAAAAACCCAACCTTATGGAGGTTTTAATTTACATAGCATAATCTTCATGCATTTTAAGTATATAATTTAGGGATTTTTAGTAAATTTAATGAGTTCTGCAACTATGACTACTATCCAATTTTAGAACATTTCATCACCCCCATGAAATCCTTGTTCTTGCTCCTGTTCCTGGCCCCGGGCAACCACTAATCTGTTTTCTGTTTCTATAGGTCTGCCTATTCTGGCTCTTTACTATCAATGGAATCATACAACATGTGGTCTTGTGTGTCTGACTTCTTTCACTTAGCATACTGTTTTTGAAATTCATCCATGTTGGAGTAGGTACAAGTGCTTCCTTTCTTTTTATTGCTGAATAATATTCCATCATATGGAGAGACCACTCCATTCATCCATTGCTGGACATCCGGGCTCTGTCCATTTGGGGAATGTTATGTATAATGCTGCTCTAAACATTGTCATGCGAGTCTGTGTGGGTCTGAGTTTTCATTTGTCTTAGGTAGATATTTAGGAGTGGAATTGTTGGGTCATATAGGAAGATTATTATTTAAGTTTCGAGAAACTAATGGCCTCGGGGGCTGGCCCCGTGGCCGAGTGGTTAAGTTTGCGTGTTCCACTTTGGCAGCCCAGGGTTTCACTGCTTCAGATCCTTGGTGCCGACCTACCATGGCTCGTCAAGCCATGCTGAGGTGGCGTCCCATGTGGGACAACTAGAAGGACCTATAACTAGAATATAGACAACCATGTACTGGGGGGCTTTAGGGAGAAGAAGGAAGAAAAAGGAAAAAGAAGAAGATTGGCAACAGGTGTTAGCTCAGGGCCAATCTTAAAAGAAATGAATGGCCTAGTTTTTAAGCCTTGTTAAAACGTCCCCCCGACCACATCAAAAGGGTGATGTCTGAGCCTCCTTCACGGCCCCGGATGCTCTCCATACGCGGCCATGCTGAGTTTGCAATGGGATCTGCAGGACCTTTCCCGCCCCACCATTTGCTGGAGCCATTCCACCCCCTAGTCGCTCCTTCAAGCATCCTCTTTCTGCCCCAGCCAACCCGGAGGAAGAGGAAACACAAAGACAGCGACGGCTGTCTGAACTCGGCTTTTTCTCTGGATGAGACCGGCGCCGTCCTACAAAAGCAGCTGCAATGTTCCCCTGCTGCAAAGGGCTTTTCATACAAGAGACAGAAAAGATGAATGTTATGCTAGAAAGGTGAACCTCAATAGCTGGTATGAATAGCGTGTGCTGTTGGCTCCTCTTTCGCTGGGAGGAATCAGTCGTGTTTGAGAAGCCGTCCCTTTTCGGCCTCAGCTACTGCTTGGGTCTATTTCAACATCCGAAAGCACAGGGAGAGGAGACCTGAAACTTTAGCAAGAATCGAAGGTTGCTGGAGACTCAGAGACGGTCTCCTGATGGTGTGACAGGTCAATGAGGCCAGTCAGCCAGCCAAGGAGCTATGATGAAGAGCGAGCCTGTGATCAGAGAGCCACATGTGGTCTCCTTCATCCCGTGGAAACCTGGGGAATTTGGTCTCAAACAGCCGGTACTGAATTGAACCCTCGTATGTCTGAGAGACAAGAGATCCATAGAAATTGAACAGATGCCGAGATTACCAGGCTCCTTGGTGGTAACAGGTCCTCCCCTAATGGGCCTGAAGGTGATTAAAAAGAATTCAAAACTAAATTCCCAACATTTCATTGTAGCTCAGACTGTAAGCTCAGAGGTGCAAGAAGGGCACCTCCTTTGCTTGTTAAAAAAGTGATCTTGGCGGGCTGGCCTGGTGGCCCAGTGGTTAAGTCTGGTGCACTCTGCTTCGGCGGCCTAGTGTTCACAGGTTTGGATTCTGTGTGTGGACCTATGCACTGCTCATTAAGCCATGCTGTGGCGGCATCCCACATACAAAATAGAGGAAGATTGGCACAGATGTTAGCTCAGGGCCACTCTTCCTCAAGCAAAAAGAAGAAGATTGGCAGCAGGTGTTAGCTCAGGGTCAATCTTCCTCACCAAAAAAAAAAAAAAAAAAGAAAAAAGAAAAAAGAGTGATCTTGAGCATCAGACTGGCTGAGTTCAAATCCTGGTTGTGGAAGATCGTTGGGTAATTTATTTAACTTCTCTGTGGCTTGGTTTCCTCCTTTGTAAAAATGGGACTGAAAATAATACTCCAGTTTTGAGGATTAACTGAGAGAATCTAGGTAAAACACTTAGTATAGCAATGGATACATAGAAAGACCATAGTAAACATTAACTCCTATTGTTTTTAAATTTGTTTTATTACTAAGGTAATTTTCTATTTTGAGCCTCTATTCTACCAGGTGGGAAAAATTGAATCTTGGTCTACTCCAAGTAACCCTGGGCAATTCATGATTGCTGTTCCCCAAAGATTTTGATGCTGTAAATAGGTCATATCTGAAACAGGGTGGAAGAAAATGATCATCCCTGGATAGGTGAGGGGCCGTCTGGTCTTCAGATCTCACGTGTCCAGGCTGATGTCCATGGAGATCCATTTTATCTTGTATTTGCAGATTTAGAAACTAGCTCAGAGAGGTTAGGATACTAAAAACACACAGCTGAGAAATGGATCTGAGATTCAAAACCAGGTCTGTCTGGCTTAAGGCCCTTGCTTTTTACCATTTGTCGTTTAAAAATAACTCCAAAGGCCTCTCCACCATAAGTCTGGATGGTCACACCATTAAGAAACAAAGGGGCAAAGGGTTTTTGGGGGGAGTGGTCTGTGATTGCCCCATGATTGGGCAGAGAAAGGCTTGAAGACTTACTCAAATCACCTGCCAAGTACAAATTCTCGCTAAGTTTGCAAAGCGATCTGATGTTCTGGTTAACAAGATATACTCAGTGCATATTTGTTGAATTGAAGGAAGGAGGGAGGGAAGAAGGAAAGCGAAGGTGTTGGTTTTCACTCATGAGGCACGCCTTAGAAATGTGTTAAATGGATGGGACTTTTCCAGGTTCTGCCTTAGCATCTCCAGAAGAACATTTTCAAAATGTGTATCCTGGGGCCACACCCCACACCTACTGAGTTGGATCCCTGGAGTCAGTCCCGGGCAATAAACACAGGTAATTCTACATTGCAGCCCTTGTCAAAAACTGTGAGTTTGTAGGTTTTTTGTTTGGTTGGTTGTTTTTAAGCAAATTTAGGACTGATTGAGGCTCAGCAAATGATTGGTTCCGGTTATTGGGTCTGGGTTGGTTGTGGCTCCGTCTCTCATTTGGGCATTTCCCAATGATTTCCATGTTGGCAGGAGGCGCTCAGCGATCCCTTTTGGACACCACTGGGTCGTGGCTCCAGCTTACCTTTGTGAAGGCCCAGGAGTGCGCGAGGTTGACATTGTCCCTTCAACCAAACCCTGTGCCACTTGAAACGAGGGTCTCTTTTTGCCTTTATCCCACCTCAGCTTCCTGATGGGAAGAGCAACAGATCTGAACACATCTTCCTGGTTCTCAGGTCTAAATGGACATAAATCAAAAGTGCCTCCACTAGTTGTAGCGACGGTGGTGGTCATGCTTCCCAAGGGACCAATAATACAACATCTACTTTGTGTTTGCATAAGAAAGCTCTCACAGCCCATTAGTTAGGGTAGAGTTAGAGAGACCTTTTTTTCCCGCATAATACCTTCCCAGACCAAGCCTGGAGGTTGCCTGATCCTAACTTCCCATCATGCAGTGTAGAGGATGGTGACCCTTGCTTGTACAGCGTCTCTCAATTAATTGGGTGCCTTTGTCAGGACTTGTGGGTGTCACTCATTGGACAGGAATAGACATTGAAGCCCTGGGAAAATTGACTTGCCTGAGAGGTTCATTATTTCCTCCAATACAAAGGAATTTGGGCAGGCAGGTCAGAGTTAATATGCTTTATATTCAGGTGCTGCAGGGACCCAGCCAAGGAATCGAGAATGTCCTGGAAATGACTGGCTCACTTGTTTGCATTCTCAGGCTGTGTTCTTGGAACCTGTGCAGGAGGAAGGGTGAACACAGTGGAAACTGGAAAAGGGCCAATGCCAGTAGAGGAAAGGGTTTTGTGACCATAGTCAAGAAGTCACTTAATCGGATTCCTAGTCAAAGTAGCCTCTGCCGTAAACTACCTAGCATGGATCACTCATTCATTCGTTTGTTCATTTGCTCCTTTGGCAAATACTTTCCTGTTGTAAGCCTGGGATGGTGCCTGGAAAAATTTTGGAGATTACGTGTGTTGGTTAAAATATTCCTAGAAATAAATGACTGCTGTTCCCAGAGCAGAGATTTAACAATAGGCAAAGTGGTAATATTGAAGGCTTTACATTCATTGCTATCTAGCTAGGCATTACATCTACCTCCATCCATCCATCCATCCATCCATCCATCCATCCATCAGCCAGCCAGCCAGCTATTCCTATCTCTATCTATCTATCTATCTATCTATCCATCCTCTGTCTTCCTCCTCCTCCATCACCATCATCACCATCACCACCATCATCATCATCATCTATATAGCTACCTACTTATTCATCTTTCTGGCCAGTTGTCTAACTATTTTACACCTGTCCTATTTCACTCACGCATTTTTCTTGCCTCATTCATGTAACAGGGGTGATACTCAAATATTTAACAATCCATGTGCCCCAGGCACCAGACAATAAAAACTTGTAATGGCCCAATCAGACTAAATTTGGCCATGAATAACTGATAAATCTATCATACTGGTTCCTACCAGCTGGCCCGTAACCCTACCCAGATGCTCCTGCATTTGCAAACCCTAAACTAACAATATTTGCAATTCCTTCCAGTGCTGACATTCTCATGAACAAAATCTTCTGACTTCCTCCCTCAGGATACCCTCCCCTTCGACTACCGACACTCCGTCCTCAGCTCTGCTTGTGGAAATCTAAGCAGTCTTTTAGGCCAGGTTCAAATACCCCTTCCTGCATAAGTAACTCTAGGATCTCCAGGACAAATTTTTATTTTGGGTCTCCACCCTGCCTTATAATTGGGGTTACATCTGTAGTGTTGTCCATCGGTTGGATGCTCCAGTGGACTGTAAGTTCCTTGAACCTGGGACTGTAATTTACTTACTGAGCTATCTGACCTTATTTTGTATCCACTTCTCACTTGAACACGCATGTTTGGTCCCTGGGGTATTCTGCAAACCCTTGTTAGGTTGGCAAGGAATTAGTGGTGAAAGCTACTTGGCATGGGGCATGAGCTGTGTGTATGGAGAGGGGACAGCATGAAGATGTTGGGTGCTTGGGTTCTCATTCATGGGAACTTCCCAAGATGCTCCTGGCTCCAGTGGTCCTTGGCTCTGAGAGAGCTTGCCAGAGCAACATGGGCTACGGTATGGCAGAGTGGCATTGCTGGAGGCCTCAGGAAGGGGCTGAAGTTCCAGGCGTGAAAAGTGCCTTGAGAAGGTGGAGCAGACGTGTGGGTGTGAGCCAGGCAGTGTGGAGGAGTGAGCAGAGCTCTGACTTCAGAGCTAGACCCGCATGTTTCTGAGCCCGTGCCTAGAAGAGTCTGGAAAAGTGTGCATCTTGAACCCAGTCAGTCCTGGCATGTGGTAGGCACCACTCAGTAAATATGTGCCGAGTGTGTGAATGGGGCCAGATAGCTCTGTGTTCAAATCTTGGCTCTGAGGCTTGCTGCCACCTGTGAGATTTTGGACACATTTCTTATCTGAGCTGAATCTCAGTTTCTCTGAAAAACGGTGACAATAATGTCTACCCTTCGGAGTTGTTGGACAAAGAGATTTCGTAGATGTATGGTGCCTAAAACAACTACTGGCACACAGCGTGTGCCATAAACACATTGCACTTAATATGGGTTAGGGCTCCTGTGGATGTTAGGGACGTACACCCAGGAGACAGACATATGTGTTTGCCCCAGTGCTGTTTTTGTTGAGTGATACTGGGAAGACTTTGTTGTTTGTTTGTTTTTAAACACTGTCAGGGGGCCGGCCCGGTGGCACAGTGGTTAAGTGCACACGTTCTGCTTCGGTGGCCCCGGGTTCGCTGGTTTGGATCCCAGGTGTGGACATGGCACCGCTTGGCTAGCATGCTGTGGTAGGCATCCCACGTATAAAGTAGAGGAAGATAGGCGTGGATGTTAGTTCAGGGCCAGTCTTCCTCAGCAAAAAAGGGGAGGATTGGCAGCGGATGTTAGCTCAAGGCTAATCTTCCTCAAAAAAAAAAAAAACAAAACGAAAACACTGTCAGCTTCAGTTTCTGCATCTGTAAAGTGGGTCGGCATTAATACAGCAGAATTTTTGGGATTCCTACTGTGAGATGGTATTGTGAGCTCAACTGTAGCCCTCAAGAAAATATAGCCAAGTCTTAATCCTCGGAACCTGTGAATGTGAATTCATTTGGGGGAAAAAATGGTCTTTGCAGTTGTAATAAAGTTAAGGTTCTTGAGATGAGATCATCCCGGATTATCTACATGAGCCCTAAATCCAACGGCAAGTGTCCTTGTAAGAGACACACAGAGGAGGCAATGGGACCACGAAGGCAGAGATCCCGGAGCCGCCAGAAGCTGGAAGCAGCAAGGAACAGATCCCCCCAGAACCTTCGAAGGGACAGCGGCCCTGCCAACATCTGGATTTCAGACTTCTGGCCTTTAGAACTGTGAGAGAATAAATTTCTGTTGTTGGTAAACCACCAAGTTTGTGGTAATCTGTTACAGCAGCCACAGGGCACTGATACAAGGGTTTCTGTGCTAAGTTCTGGTTATACAAGAACCTTTGCACGTTGTAGATGTTTACTGAAATGCCCTTAAAAAGTTCACAGTCTATTGCTGGGAGATGACACATCAACCAACAGTTACACAATATAGCAGGTGAAGGTTGTGACAGAGGGAACACGGCAAGGGCAGCTAACCCAGCAGGGAGGTACGTATGTGGATGTTTCTGGAGCTTATCTGAGCTGTGCTCCAGAGATCAAGGAGTTAGCCAGACAAGGAAGGGGGAGGGCGTTTCAGTAGAAGGAATCACATAACAGAGGGATGAGACAGCAAGAGCAGGCAATAATTCTTGTCTTCCTCTCTTGAGAAGGTCACATAGCCACCTAGGGCGGTACTTCTCAAACATTAAGGGGTAAATGGATACTGGGGGATCTCATTAAAATGCAGATTCTGATTCAGTGGGTCTGGGGTGGGTCCACAAATTCTGCACAAGCTCCTGGAAGATGCCAATGCTGCTGATCTGCGGACCACACTTTGAGGAGCAAGGCCTGAAGTTGACAGCACTTTTGCCCATTCCTTGCCACATTGGAGCCTCCCCTGGGGGTAGCCAGGTTGTCGATTTGCAGCTGTGAAACCAGAAGCTTGCGGAAAAGAGAGGTCCTGCCCAAGGTCACATGCCCTCCATTGATATCTTTGATTTTAGAGCTCAGGTTTTCTGACTTCGAAAGCAGCACCTTTTTAAATAACTCGTCATGCAACTTATTATGACATGCAAGTGAAGGCTAGATTTTGCTTTTTTGACCCAGTCAGAGAGTCTTTTTCCTTTCATAGATTGTTTTATCAGATTTTGACTTATTGATGTAAGGTGCGTGTTTAGTATTAATCCCGTCTTCATTTTTTGGTAATGTTGTTCTTTGCACATCCTGGCTGTTTTCTTTCCTCTCCCCCTGTATCTTTTGCTGTAGGTTGGTACTTCCCAGCATTAGCCACACACTGGAATCATGACTGGAGCTGTAACAAATTCTGTCGTCTGGCTCCCCTCTGAGATTCAGATTTATTTGCTCTGGCATGTGGCTTAGGCATCAGGATTTTAAAAATCTTCCCCAGGTATTCTAATGAACACCAAGATTGGGAAACACGGATTTAGATCTTTTTTTTGGCTTCGGCTTTTTCTCCCTTCCTGCTATTTCTATGATTTCTATAGTCATTTTCAAAGTGCTTCTGATGGTCATCTTTATATTTTTAACCAACACATTTAATTCTTTTTACTTCATTTGTAAACAATAAACTTGAAGTGGAATCTTTTAATTCTTTATTGTGAAAAAGTTTGAAAAATGTGGATATTCACTCACACATGTATCTCCCTGTTATCCTTCCTGCTCCAGCAAGTGTAACTTTCAATTTAATTAGAAGTTCTGGGGCGTGTGTGTGTGCCTGTGTGTGTGTGTTTCAGGCTTATAGGCTGATTTCACTTTTGTTGGTGGTGTTTATTTTGTATCGTCTGACTTTTCTTTCAAGATTTGTAAGATTTGCATTCTTTTCCTAGGGATGTTTAGCTTTAGTCGTATATATCAGTGGTTCCCTTTGTTAAAGCGCTTTGAAGAAGCCAAAAGTGCTAGGGGAATGGAAATAAAATTTATTATTTTTATAATAATCGTAATAACAGGCAGCAGGGTATGTTACCATCCTATCTGTAAGTCATGACATCTTCCTCATTGGGGCCAGTGATTATCCAGGTGGCAGGCATTTAAGGTGCATTCATTCAGTTTTGCGTCTATGTTTATCATGGAGATAGGTTTTCTCGTGTGATCTTTGTCCAGTAACGGAGATTAGATTAGCATTCATTTCTTATAGTCTTTGTCCAGTCCTGGTACCAAGATTAAGCTGGTGTCAGAAAGTGACTAGGGTAACTTCCCATCCTTTTCTATGTTCTAGAGCAGTCTGACTAAGTGAGAATTATCTATTTCTTGAAGGTGTGCTGGAATTTGACTGTAAAAAATTATTGGGACAGTGCCTTTGTGTGAGCGTATTTTTTACCCTGACTTTTTATTTTGAAATTTTGAAAAATGTTCAACTTGCAGAAAAATGGAAAGAGAAGTACATTAAAGACTACTTCTTCAGTTTTGAAATGGCTTTTGATCTATTGTGGTTTTCTACTCTTTCTTGGGCCAATTGGGTAATGTAAATTTTGTTTGAAACATTGACCATTTCAGCTAGATTTCTAATTTATGGTGAAACTTTTAAATAATGTTCTCTTATTATTTTTCTAGTCTCAGCTGTGTCAGTGGGTATGACACTTTTATCATTGCTCACCTGTTTTCTGATATCTCCTCTAATCCTTATGACTATGAGGCAGACACCACATATTCATCCTCATTTTCCAGATAAGGATATTGAGATTAGAGAAATTCGGTGACTTGCCCAGGGCCAAACAGCTACTGAGTGATAATGCCAGGGTTCTGCATCACATTTTCCGAGCTTAGAGTCCAGCTTACATCGGCTGTGTCTCATAGCCTGCTGGTCTGCGGACCACATTTTGAGGAGCAAGGCCTGAGGATTCTGAAGTTGACAGCACTTTTAGCCATTCCTTACCACATTGGAGCTGCCCCTGGAGCTAGCCAGGTCCTTGATTGGCAGCTGTGGAACCGGAAGCTGGCAGAGGGGAGGTGCCTCACCCCAGGTCACACAGCCTCAAATGGTACTGTTATTTTAGAACTCAGGTTTTCTGACTTTGAATACAGTGCTCTTTTTAATAATTCGTCATGCAATTTCATTATGACATACAAATAAGAGCTAGATTTTGATTTTTTTTGACCTAGTCTGAGATTTTTTTTCTTTTAATAGATTGTTTATATCCTGGTTCCACTTATTGATGTAATGTGCATGTTTATCATTAATTAGTAATAATAATTATTATTTATGGTGTATATTATTAAATAATTATATTATGTAATTATCTAATAAAATCATTAATAACATCAACTATTAATAGGTAAATTAATTATAATTAATCTGCCTCTCTTCATAGCCTCACACTAGGCATGGATAGCAGTCTCTCTATTTGCTGTTTCCTTCGGGGAAAATGACCCAGTGGGGTTTAGGGGTGAACCGGGCTGCACCCAAAACAGCTTTCCCCCCTAATCAGAGCCCCAGAGGACCATCATATGGGTCTTAGGCTTAGCTCAAGGCAATAAGGCTGTTACTGAGTTCTTGGCTACCTAGTCATATCAGATTAGTACTGAATATTAAAAAGGGGCTGTATTTTGTTGTTCTGGATTGCATGAAATTCAAGCTACATGCAAGTCTACCCTCAACAGCAGCAGTCGCTAAGAGCTACATTTTTCGGAAGGATGATGAATGACCTCCGAAGAGGAGAATGGACTCAAGGGAGGATGAGAAGATGACAAAGAAAGGGATGAAGTCAGTGTGATCTTACAGGACAGGAGGGAATGGGGTGACCACAGCTAACATGGCCTTAAAAATGGCATGGTTATAGGGGCCAGCCTGGTGGCGTAGTGGTTAAGTTTGCACACTCTGCTTTGGTGGTCTGGGGTTCGCAGGTTTGGATCCTGGGTGCAGACCTACACACGCTGTGGTGGCGTCCCACATACAAAATAGAGGAATATTGGCATCGATATTACCTCAGTGACAATCTTCCTCAAGCAAAAAGAGGAGGATTGGCAACAGATGTTAGCTCGGGGTCAGTCAGTCTCACACACACACACACACGCAAAATCACACGGTTATAGTTGGCCACAGGCGGGGGCATCTAGTGTAGGTGTGACTAATGGCAGCTCTGAGAATGGATTAAAGGAAGGAAGGGTGCAGATACACAGTTAGATATGTGTATTTCCTAGCTTTGGCCAAGCTAGTTTGATTGCAGAGTTACTCCCACCACTGAGGGAACTCCCATGGGACTGTCTACAGAAATGCAGTGAAAGCTGATAAATTCCATTCGAGAGCTTTGGAGCCCTTTGGCATATCAGTGAGGGCCCGGGGGACTTGTTAATAGAGTATTGCCCATTGAGCATCTGTTCCTCCCCACAACTTGGGATGGAGTTGGTGGCCCTGGCATTCCACCAGGCTGCATGCAGGCACCATGTTAGCCATGTCCCCAAGGCTCCCATGCTAGCACGTAGGGCAGAGAGCACCGGGGACTGGGAAAACATATTTTTATACATAAATATTTATGGCAAATCAGCTCTACTAAGAAGGTGGCAAAAGAAGGCGTGAAAATACAATGAGACAGGGCAGCCTGACGTTTTGCAAATATTTATGAGAGAGGAAAATGCGGAGAGAGAGAAATAGCCCCGGAAGGTTGGCAAAGAAGGAAAGAGAGACATCAAGGATGCCCCGAGCTGTGGGAGGGCTGCCTTCTTGGAGTAAGAAGGTACAGAGGGCGAGGCTAATGATATAATAATGCTGTTAGGGAGGGAAAAGGATTGATGGTTTTGACTTATATTTTTAATGCCTGTAAGACAGCCCCTTTGATAAGCACATGTAATTCTTTGAGGTAGGAATAAATAACCCATTTTACAGATAGGAAAACGAAGAGTCAAAGAGCTTAAGGGATTTTTTTCAGGTTACTCAGCTAGCAAGGGAGAGACCTGGGATTCCATTCACATCGACTTCTCTCCAAGCCCAGTGGTCTTTCTGTCACTCTACTGCAGTTGCCTGACCCAGTTCAGGTCTGGACAGAGTAGTGTTTTAGGCAATTAAGTCAATCTGTCTCTGTATTCTCTATAATAATCATGTATTACTTTTTAAACTAAAAA
This sequence comes from Equus przewalskii, assembly GCF_037783145.1. NCBI lineage: Eukaryota > Metazoa > Chordata > Mammalia > Perissodactyla > Equidae > Equus > Equus przewalskii. The sequence continues at coordinate 31,871,320 of NC_091842.1, read as the reverse complement.
TATAAACATTAAATATAATAATACAAAAACGATAATAGAAGAAAGGTGTAATATATGAAGAATTAAACTTAATTTGCCTTTTTCGGCATAGGCAATGTCTGTAAGTGTCTACACCAAATGCTATCAATGCTAACTCCATGGGGAGGAGGGGAGGGGACATAGGTAATTTTGTGTTTCATTTTGTCCATTTCTGTTCAAAATTTTTGCAATGAACATTATACCTTTTATGGTAGATTGCTAACTGAAACATGCACACACACACACACACACACACACACACACACAGAGGACAGTTCTGTATGACAGGCATATTCAGCATCCCTCTCTCTCATCTTCAGTTTCGTCTTTTGTAAAATGATGATAAAAGTCCCATTTCATGGGATTCTCTGAGGATGAGTGAGACCGTCCTCATAAAATACTGCAGTGCCCAGCACATCGGAAGCTCTCAATCCATGGCAGACGTTGTTATTATTTTTTCAGCAAATGGCTCATTTTGAAGAAGTGGCATGGAGTGGTGGCCAGAGGATCTAGCACATGCTTTGCCCGTAGAAGGGGCCCACAGCTTTTGTTGTTGAAGAAATAAATATACTAGGACTGACATTGATTCAGCCTGTGCGCACTGCGGCTGAAGGCGATCATTGCAGAATTTTGTTGTTGTTCAACCAAAGGTCCTCTCTTCTGCTATCCATTTAGGATGTGGCCATTTCTTGCCAAGCCACCAGCAATTGTTTCTGCCTCTAGCAGGGGCTTATCCCCAGGTTGATTTAACAGTCCTGTCCTTCCTAACTGCTAGAGGGAACAGAAAGAAAAGCCTCTGTAACATAGGAAACCAGCCAGGCTGTGGCAGTGGACGAAGGAGGAGCTGTCCCTAAGATGTTTGGGCATTTTCTCGAGAAGTTGGAAAAGAAATACGTAGTGTCACCTGCGTTTGCGGGTTCGCTGTGTACTGTTATTCAGCACGAGTTTTCTATCAGGAGAGAATAAGCAAGTGTAATTAATTGGTGGTTGGGGGGAAAAGGAAGAAGTGTGTTGACGTGAATGGACTGTCCACTGTGCTGGGCGTTGTGTTTCGTGATCTGTGTGTGTTTTCTCATTTAATCTTCAAACTGCTGCTGGGGTGATAATTATCATGCTTATTTTATAGATGAAGAAGCCAGCTTGCCTAAGGTTGTATAACTCAAACGAATGTGATGGAACTAGGGCTTGAGAACCAGGATATCTATTTGGATCCAAATCTTTGGGAGAGTATGTGGGGGATAGAAAAATAAAAGAGATGTGGTTGTAAACGTACACATTAGATATAGCCAATTGGGTTTTCTACTCTCTTGGGAAGTGGGGCAAGAAAGAAGAGATTTTGTTATCCAAAAAGGATAAACCTATTCATTTATTTAGGAGCTGTGATTGACTTAGGCCATGGATGATGAATGGATTAAATCTTGAGTGCCTAATCTGGTCTGTTGGTGGTGGCTGCTCAATGGGAAATTGATTAATGATGCCTGTTAAGGATGTGGGATGGAGGATTAGTGGCTCATTTGCTATTTCTTTGATACCCACTCATGAAGCAGAAAAGAAGCTATTCTGAGTAACACAGGAAGAAGTACTCTATTGAATGGAACAGATAAGGGCGGGTGAATTATACCTCTGTAAAAACAGAGGTATGAGGTGGATGGTGAGCACAGCTGGCAGAAACTGAGAATCAGTGAGACTAGGCGGAGGTCTCATTTTGTGTTATAAGAGAACATAGTGAACTTGTTCCTCTTCAACTGCCTCTAAGGGAAGCAGCCCAGTCTGGGCGATAGAGAGACATTAGAAGGAATCCCGAAAGCAAGGCCTTCTCATAGTAAAGTGGTTATTAGCAACGGGACTTTTGGAGCTAGACAGACCACATTTCAAATCCGGGCTCCATCACTTTGTGTCACACTTTGCTGTGTGACTTTGAGTTTATACCTCTATATTCTCATCCACAAAATACGAATTCTACTCCAACTCTTGGTGTTATTCTGAGGATGAAATGAGATAACATTATTAAAGTGCTGTGCATACAGCAAGTACTCAATGTATGATTGTTCCCTTCTCCACCTACCCCATTGTGCCCTGCATTTGGGGATGCTCTCCTTGGTGAGAAAAGACCTCATTGAGGGGGGCACAAATCCTAACTCAGACTTAGTCCAGCGTTGTATACAGATGTCTCTAATGCCCCCCTCTCATGACCAAACTTCAGGGCCCACTTGGCTTCCCCTGATACTATTAATGGAAACTGTGTTCCTAATTCCCCTCCTGCTGCACAGTCAATTTACCTTTTAATGCCTGGCAGAGGCAGCGTGCAGAAAGATTGACAACATTGTTCACACTGTTTAAAGGTTCCACTGTGTGTTGAAAATTGTCTAAATGGGGGGATAATGAACAGTCATCAAATTGGAGCTTTCTCAAGCTGAGAGGAAAGAAAGGCTTTGGAGAGAGGTTGCCACATGACCAAAGTTATTCGCTGGAGTGGGGAGCGGGAGAGAGAGAGTGTCAGTTCCCCAAGCCCAAGAGAGAGTGGACCTGTTAGAGCATAAAGCGTTTGGAGCCATACTCTATTTGCAGTTTACCTGGTAACTTTCCAGGAAATGCTGAGATAAGAGGGACAAGTGCATCATGGATTCTGTCAGCTCCAGACAGATTAATAAAACTGAACCCATTGGTGTCCATCACAATCCGGACCGACTTGACGTGGGAATTCACCATTGATTTCCTGATAGTAACTTTCCTGCTGGGACGGGATATCCTGGGTAGAAGGACCGTGTCTCAAATTCTGGCTCTCCGTTTTATTAGTGGTGTGTCTTTGGGTAGGTGACTTCACCTCTGTGAGTCTCTGTGTCTTTCCTGAAATGAGAGGATGACAATATCTATCTCCCTGAACTGCTATAATGAATCAGAGTCATGATCTTTAGAAATCATAAGTATCATTTACTACATTCTCATTTTATGATCGACAAGACACTGAGTTAGTCTCCATTTTGATTAACAGTCTTGCAATGTAGGTGTTATTATCCACCTTGTAAAAATGTGACATTGAGAGCCTCAGAGAGTTGAGTTTCTCATCCAGGACCCTATAATTAGGAAGCAATATCTGTCTGGCTCCAAATAGGACACTTCATCCCATTTACAAAAAACTACCTCGACATGAGATGCTGGCTGATTGTAAAACCACCCAGTCTGGTGCAAGAACATGATAGCTGCTCGAGAAATATTTCTGTGTTTATTGTTCATTAATCTGTTCTCATGGACACCGAGCATTGATCAGCTCTGAAGCTAATGTTGGACATTAGCTGGTTGATGTCTCATATTCCCTGACTTTTGACCATTACCTGGCACAGAGGAAAGGCAGACAGCAGACTATTTATTTTTCTCTTAATGATGAGTTTGACCCTCTCAGCAATGGCCAGCCCTATTTGCAATAGACAGGATATGAGAAAGGGTCCAGTTCCATGACACGTCCTCGCCCATGGCAAGCTCTTAAGTGTCTCACTGCACAAACCGAGAACTCAATGATCTACAGAGGCTGACAAAGCCTTAACGGCCTCATGTGTGCAGATATGACATCTTGAGCTGGGACAGAAGTTTGGACAGTGAGGTAGAGGCCGCCTTGAAGAGAAAGCCTCTCTGTGCCGTCCTCCATGCTCCCATAGCCTCTCTGATCCCCTCCATCATAATGCTTGCCTCACCACTGCTGTTGTCTATTTTGCTTTTTGTGCCCCTTCCTCACCTGAGTGTGAGTTTCTCGAGGGCAGAGACGATGTCTAATTGATCTTCACCTTCCCAATGTGTTGCGTAAGGCTGTGCCAACAGTCGGTAATCAGTGCAGAGAGAGCCGGAGCATGCAAGAGAGACTGAAGGAGGGAGAGAGGGAGAAACAAGGAAAGGAGGGAAGAAAAGAGAGAAAACAAAGGCAGAATAGAGAATAAAGGAAGAGAAGTAGGAAGAGGGAAGAGGAGAGAAGGGTAAGGAGAGCAGACGCTACAGGCCAACTCTTGAAGGGTTTCTCTTTGGCCCCTTGTTTTCCAAGACAGGAACAAGTTTCCTAGCACATGGGGCTGCAGGAGGAGTTTAGGAATTTTGTTCCAGAAGACCCAACTTTTTCTAAGGCTCAGTCCCCTTGTCTGTGAAATGGGCTCAACCACGTCTGCTTCACACAATTGTTGTGAGAATTAAACCACATAAAGAGTGAAAAGAGTCACAGCCCTGGAAGCATGGGAGGCTGGTGCTAAGATGAGGCACTTCAGAGGTGGAAGTATCCTGAGAAGCTCAGAGGGGAAGGAGGGATCACTGGGGAGAGCCCAGCTTCCGACAACGATGACCTGTCCACCATTCTTGTTCTAAGTGCTGCAATCATTAAATTCTTTTATTAGATACTTTTCTCTGGCTTAATAGGCCCATGTCTGTGAATGGGACCTTTCCTGGGGTGCGCACAGACGGTGCTATTTTAAATTCTGCATCATTAAGATAATGAGGTACCCAGACAGTTTAAATACTATTGAGGGTTTGGTGCACACTGGCTGGCCCTGGTGGTGGAGTCATTTGGGGACGCAGCCTCTGCTTGATGCTGGTTTTTGGAGTCCAGAACTTTGACTGGGACAAAATGGCTCTCCTGGGCAAAGGAAGGGAAGGGAAGGGAAGTGGCATATTTCTGAGCTCCTTCTAAGTGCTGGGTGATCTGCAGGGAATTCTACATGCATTGTCTGAGTTAATTTCATCCTCCTGATAAACGTATTGGTGTGTGTTGTTGCTTCCATTTTACAGATGGAGGGAGTGCTGGAGGGGCGAAGTCATGTGCCTCCAGTCAAGCTTCTAGGAAGCCCCACGGGCTAGATGGCCTTGAGCACATTCCTTCAGCTCTCTAAGCCTGAATTTTCTGACTGTAAAGTGAAGATGATAATAATATGTGCCTACCATGTAGGATTGATCAGAGAATTAAGTAAGATGGGACACATACAGCACTGTTATCGCAGTGCTGGGCAGTTACAAAGAGCTCAGTAAGCATGAGTGAACATTCTTATTCATTCCCAGATTGTCTGGGCCCAAAACCTAAGCTTGGTCTATGACTTTGTGAGCCCAGCTTATGTCCCACTGGGAGATGGACATGGGTCCCACACGGACATGGGTCTGAAAGTCCCTTATTCTGTTTAGGACATGAGCACTTTGAGTTCCCATCATGATGTAAGAATTCAGCCGTGCTGTGTCTGTGTACCTGTGTCTGCACTCCAGTGCTGTAAGAACTTAGTGTAGCTGTGATTCTATGCATGCTCTGTGCCCGGGCATGCGCAAGCCCACTTCTGCAGTGATGGTAAACATTAATACCTGAACAGAACTTTGCCGTTTACAGAAGAGCAGTTTTGTGTGTACACTTTTATCTCATCTTTCCAATGACTTTCCAATGTGTATACACTTTTATCTCATCTTTCCAAATGATTGCCATTTGTATATATAGGCTCAACTTGCTAATATTTTTTTCTACAAATGTTTTCCAAGCATCTTTATGTCAGATCATTCTAGACAGAGGAGTGAATAAGGAGACAGAGTCCTTGTCTTCGTAAAGCTTCCATTCCAGTGGCAGTGAGTGTATAAAGGGAAAACAAGATACTTTTATGTATTGATTAGAGCTACGAAGGAGAAAAACAACAGCAAACTCTCAGTGCATGAATATAATCAATGTTTATTTCTTCTTCATATCACAGTGAGCTCTGCTCCACGCAGTCATTCAGAGACTCAGGATCCTTCTATTGTTTGGTTCCACCATTCTCTTAGGGCCTTGGAGTCCTCCACTGAATCCTCTGTATCTCACCAGCAGACTAGGAGAAAGAAGGGAACTAGATGGAAGGCGTTTACTAGGATAGGCTTTGATGGGAAAACATAACTTCTACCATTTTTGTTTCGTTGGCCAGAACTGTTGTATGGATCTATCTAATTACAGGGAGGCTGGTGAATACAGTGTAGCTAGTTTCCCAGGAAGAAAAGGAACCAGTTTAGTAAAAATGCATACATCCTCTGCCACAGTATACATGAGTGTGGTTGTACCATGCTCTGTTGTGTGTTTGCAGTTGCCTTGACTTCTTTAGATGGGCTTACAGGAGTTGCTTTCTGCAAGAGAAGGAACCATCCCTAGTGGGTGTGTCCCATGACGTTCAGTAGGGAGAATTTGACCTCTAGGCCTACCTTTTCCACATTCTCCTTTCTCTCCCTTTGCCATCTCTCACCCTATCTCCTGCCAGGGCTCAGATCTATATAGCTCTCTGCTTGTGTGCCTTCTTTCCTTCTCCCTTCCTTGAGTTAAGCTCTTCCACTCTTGTGAATCCCCCACCACTCCTCAAAGGCTTCTCCCAACCGAGAACCCGGATAATTTCTTGTACCTTTGAAAAATTCTCAGTCGTTAGTAGCAGTCTTAGTAATGCTACCACTTAATTTGAATGGCCCTCACAGTTTTCGATGATCTTTCATGTGCTGAAATGTCTTGCTCAAGATCTGTCTATTCCACTAGACCCTAAGTACCAGGATATCTGGGACCATGGCTGTCTGAGCACAGCTTACATCTAGTGATTGGCATAGCTCCTGGTACACAGTGGAGCACCCATATGACATATTCAATGAACAAATGAATAAATCATTGAATCTATTTTATGTAATACTCCCAGCAACCTTAGGAATTAAGTATAATTACCCCCATTATGTCTTATTCCCCCTCCCCGGGTTTAATAATATTATCCTCAGTTAAGAAAACTGAGACTCAAGGAATTTAATAACTACTCCCAAATCACAACAGTAATAATTGGTTGGACGTGGATTCAAACTCAAGTGTGCTTGATTCCAAATCCCACACTGTTTTTTGTTGGTTTGTTGGTTTCTTCCTATGTCATATTGCATCCCATCACTTAATATTAATACCACGATGTGTGTATTTCTTAGGATTTTTTCAAAGTACTTTCACGTATCTCCTTTCATTAGAGCATCATGATAGTTCCGTGTAGTATGAAGCACAGGTATGAGTTTTCATTTTCCTACTTCACAGATTTAGAAAGAAAATCCACAAAGAGATACCTCTACTAGGGCTCAAACTTCTTCTGTGAAGTGCTAAATGGTAAACATTTTAGGCTTTGTGGACCATACAACCTCTATTGCAACTGCCCAACTCTGCCATGGTAGCACATAAGCAGTTGTAGATGATATGTAAAAGGTGGGTGTGGCCATGTCTCAATAAAACTTTATTGACAAAAACAGGTGACAGCCACATATGGTCTACAGACCATAGTTTGTCAACTCCTGCTCTACACAACCATCAGAAGAAATAAAATGGAAAATACCAAAGAAAGAAAAATCAGGCTTGAGAGCTTAAGTAACTTGCCCAAAGTCCTACAACATATTTATGGCAGAGCTGTGCCCCAAATGTGTGTTTCTTGCTTCCTGACATAATGTTCTTTCTGTGACACTAGCCTCCCTCATTAGCGACTATGGCGGAAATAGAAACTGATCTCGGACTCATGGATTCGCTATTTGTTCCCCCAACTGCAAACATTCATCGCTGTTCAGTCTTCGGTCCTAATATCTTCTTTCCACAAAAACTACAGAAGTGCAAATGCTTTGCTTTGTTGTGTTCTAAACTCAGCAACAAGCACAGGACACTCTGTCTCTTTCCTAAAGAAATGAATCTAGAAGCCAGAACAGAAACCTCGCTGATTTCCAATACACCAGAGTGGTTAGGAATACAGATTTGGAGCCAGGCAGCCGAGGTGGGAATGGCAGCAGCTCTGACGCTTACTAGTTGGATGACTCTGGATGTCTTGGTTTCCTCATTAATAAAATGGGGATAGTAATGTCCCTGCCTCAAATGGCTCTTGGATGCGGATTGAAATACTCTCCTCCAACACACCAAGTGTCCACTATATGTAAGAAACTTTAAGTACTTCATAATAAAGCACTTAAGGAGTGTCTACCACCTGGTAGGTGTTTACTGCTGTTGCTATTATTAGCATTATCATCATTATTATTTTTCCCAGCATGGAATTTGTGACTTCATATATTTATTCATTCTAACCTCCAGTGCCTTCAATGCAGAGTTTCTTGCCCTCTGGCACTATTGACATTTTGGGCTGGACAATTCTTTCCTATGCTGGTCTGCCCTGTGCATTTGAAGATGCTTAGCATCATCCCTTGCCTCTACCCTCTAGATTCAGGAGCATCCTACCCCCAGAGTTGTGACAATCAAAAATGTGTCTAGACATTGCCAAATGTCCCCTGGGTCCTGGGAGCAAAATCTCTTCCCAGTTGAGAACCACTGCTCCAATGTCACTGCCTCTTCCTGGTGACTGATTGGCAAGTCCTGACATGTGCCTTCCTCATGAGGAGAGAAATCAACAAGTGTTAAGAAAAAGTATTGAAAGCATTTAACCCCTAATTGAGACCCTCTTACTGATCACTGAAGTCGTTGGAGAAAACTTTGGGGAAAAAATGAGCAGCTCATGGAAAGCATGTCTGATTGAAACCAAACACTTTGGGATTTGCCCCCAAGCCCAGATCCCTAGGTCCTTTCCATGAATGGAAATCATGAGTCAATCACTTGGGGAAGGTATACTAGGAGAGAGTCACCAGTTTAGACCATGAGAGAAAGAGGCAAAGTCATCATTAATTCACTCAACAAACCAAGGGCTACTTTGATAGCTCAGGAAGCAAAGAGGAATGAGATAGCATCTCCACCTTCCAGAAACTCACAATCTAGTCAAAGAGACAGACAAGTAGAATAAGTGAGTGGTCTCTCAGACTGGGACTACAGAGCTAGGTGGGGTCTTAGACAAATCCTTTATTTTTCTGGACCTTGGTTTCACCAAATGTTAGGGAATTCTGCCTTGATGGGGAAGTGTGGAAATACTGAAATTCCCCTTCTTTATTATGAGAAAATGTCCATTAAATTATCATCAAAGGCTGAAGAAACAGAACTTACTCATAAGGAATGCCCATGATTTTCATTTCTCTTTTTCCTGATGGAATAATAGTTTGGTGAGCAATGGGCAGTTGAGACTTGGGTCATTGTCCCCAGTAGTGTCTGTACAAATTCAGGTTCCAGATTCCTTCCTGAATCCTGCTTGCGTCTCTGCAGCTCTGGTCAGTGGCATAGGTAGAGCACCAAGATGAGCTATTTCTCTGTCTCCACACCTCAGGTTGCTGAGTGATGTAAGGCCCTCTGGATTTGCAAAATGGACAATTTTCATCCTTTCTGGAATGCCAGGCTCATCCAGCTGGGTTGGCTGGTTTCCCCCCAATTTTGCCCACATTACCCAAGGGATTCAATGTGTCAAACTAGGCTATGGGCTTTGTTTTCATCGAAAGTCTTAGAAGTAATGGGCTTGTTCTCTGTCAACGGCCACATCTTCATCATTCTCATTATCATCAATTCTGTCAACTAGTTCATTCGTTCATTCAATGATTTACCAACCATTCAGTGTTGTGTCGAGGGGGGTGGGAGATAGAAATGATCCACCTTGGCTGGGAAGAACATTTTATCACTGACATTGTTTAGAATTGCCAGTGCATGGTGATAATATAAAGAAGACCAAATTTTATTTGATTTTTATTATTGTTTTTCACTTTCCTGCAGTCATTCTCCCTCTATTCCTTCACTAGGGGCACATCCTCCAAATACTCTGACCTGATGCACCACTGCTGCCATTTATCAATGTAAGAACCTTTGTTAGGATCTGGGCACACACAGCTTGCTACAAGACAGCACAATTGTCAAGAAGTGGGTAGTAGAACCAGACTGCCTGGTTTTGTCACTGCCAAGTACCGACTGAGTTACTTAACCTCTCTGGGCCTCAGTTTTCCCATTTGTAAAATGGGGAACACTGGTAATATCTACCTTAATTTAAGTGAAATTAAATTAAATAATCTACACCAGCACTTAGTATAGTTCCTGGGACACACTAACACCTCTGTATATGCTAGTTATGGCTTATTACAACAAATATTTATCGACCACCTGCTGAGCGACCGTGTGCCATGAACTGGGCATGGATTAATGAAATAATTTCTACCCAGGCCAATGGGAAAGATTGAAGGAGTTATTTCTGCCTAGGGAGAGGTGTGAGGGAAAATTGCATAGAGTAGAGACTATCTGAACTAAATCTTTGAGAAAGGGTATGAGCTTTTCAAGAAGAGAAATGAGTTTGACGTGGTTGAACGAAAGCACGGAGGTGAGGCATGGTGAGACTGGAGAGCAGGGCAGAGGCTGGATTATATAAATCCTTGCTGAGGACCTTGGGTTTCATGTCTTGTAGGTGATGGGAGGTGTTGCAGTCAGTCTAGGCTAAGTTATGCTGTAGTAACAAACATCCCCAAACATCTTCGTGGCTTGAATCAACACAGCTCTATATCTCACTCACATGCATGTCCATTGTGGAAAGGCTACAGCTTTTGCTCCTGTGCCTCCCCTGAGGAAACCAGGCTGAAGGAGCAGCCCCTGTGTGAGACATCCTGGACCCTTGGCAGAGGGAAGAAAAGAGAAGGTGACAGCACATGCAATGACTGCAGTTCAGCTTCTCACTCTGCCCCATCTTGTTTCCTTTTCCCTTCAAAGATGTTGATCTCCAATAAACATCTTGCACCTTAAATTTCACTTCAGCATCAGCTACTGGAGAACTCAACCTGTGACATTGTTATAATAGTCATAATGAGAATAATGTAATTATCATTATACAATAATATCAATAACAAGGTTGACGTATTTATTATGTAATACTCCCCACGGAGAACAAAGGGAAATAAACCAGGTCACAGAATTAATAATTGAAATAACAGATCATCCCTTTGGATTTTGTCTGATAAAGCCACCATTTTGTTCCTTAAGGATTTTGCACTCTTAGGGTAGATATTCCGGGGCTGCTATCAGATCCTTTTGGTATCAATCAAAAACTGAAATCTGGGTCCCAGGTCATCTGAAACTCAGAGATTCTGAGCCTAGAAGGGCCCTTTAAGAGAACCCACTGGCTCTTTTAACTGTTGGAACTCTCTAGGAATAACCATCCTGAAACCCTTGCTATGCTGTGGTCTTGTTTTTTATCAACGCCATATCTGCAATGCCTCTGTTTATTAGAATGTACTGGAAAAGGACCCATATTTCAAGCCAGAGAGACCTGGGCTTGAATTCAAGTTTTCCACTAGCTGTTTGGCAGCAGGCAAGTCCCTTAACTGCTTTGAAACTCCTCTATAGAGTGTAGATGACAGCATTTACCCCATAAGGTTATAGTGGAGATTAGGTGAACTGTTTTGCATGTAAAATTCTTAGGAATGTGCATGGCACATAGTGGGGGCTCAGTAAATGTGCATCTCCTCCCCCTTTTTCTTCTTCTCCTTAGATGAAATATGGCAAAAGTCTCTTGATGAGCAGTAGTTTTGTCATTCCACTTGATGATGCTGGAATAAATATTCTTCCTTAGAAATCCACACCATGAAGAAAAATGATGGTGGCTCTTTTTTCCCTCTACCTGGTAAAGCACTTATTTGACTAATATTCTCAGCCAATGATGAACTAAAGGATTAGAAGCGTTTCCTCTTAGGGACAAGCTTCTCTCAGTCATTAGGGAATGCCTGAAGAGCTGGGTTGAGGTTTCTAATATAATGTCTGGGCTAAACAGGAACAAGAACAGAGATTGATTAATGATGTCTGTTATGGGAACAGAATTAGGAAGTGGTGGCACACATGTCACACACTTGTGGTCTTTGTGGCATTTCAACACTGACACATCCTTCTTTCTCCTCCAGGAGTTTTCAAGCCTGTATCTGCTCATGGAAAGTCGGGTTCAGTCTTGCCTTTGCAATGATGTTGACCTTCTGTGTCTGTCCAAATGGAGTTGAATGAAAAATGTTTGTTGGAGCTGAAATAGGAGGTGGACAGTGGCATCTATGATAGATGCTGTTGTATGAGGTTCTTAACATGGCGTCTTACCTCTTTCTTTAGAACTCAATTCGAGTAGATCCCCAAGGATGCTGCTTCTCAAATGATAGCATGTGTAAGAATTGCCTGGAGAATTTGGTAAAACACAGATTTTTGGGCTACACTCTCAGAGATTCTGATTCAGTAGGTTTAGAGTAAAGCCTGAGAATTTGCGTTTATGCATACTCAAAGTGATGGAGATGTTGCTCATGGCCTATGTTTTGAGTGGCTCTGTTCTAGGACTTTCCCTCTGCATGTGTGGTCTGTGAACAGCAGCATCAGCATCATCTTGGAGCCTGTTAAACATGCAAAATCTGAGGCCCCATCCCAGAGCTACTGAATCAGAATCTTCATCTAACAACGTCTCTAGGTAATTCATAGGCAGATTAAAGTTTGAGAACCGCTGGTCTAGGAAATCTTCTCTGACTCTCCTTTGCTCGTATAGGTGCTAGCACTTTCTTCCCACCATCTCTCTCCTATATCATTGATAGACCTTATCACACACTATTATAATCAGAATGGTTTGCCTATTAGACTTTGAGCTTTTGAGAACAGGGACCACATCTTCATTGCTGTGTGTCCGTCTCGTAGGACAGTATCTGGCACATAGGAGGCCCTCAGAAAATGCATGTTGAATGAACAAATATGGCAGCCCCCAGACCTTAGATTCCACTAACCATCCCTCCCAAGTCTTAGTCAAGTTCTCTTTGGTATGGTTTTTGGAAAGATTTTTCTCAGTGGTTCAGGATTGTGGATGCCTCACAAGGGGAGTATTTGAGCCATTTAGGAGCACAAGGGATTTCCAGGCACACCAGCTCTTATTTACATGCAAACAATTGCTGCCCTAATTATGAATCATTTCCCCCTATTCATGTGAGCAGGTCATGAGGATTCTGTATTTGGCAACATCTCTTTGCAGGATTCATGGCTCATGAGATGGCCAGAATGTCTGATCTCCTATTGAAAGTTTTTATTTCCACAATCCCCACCTTCGCCTTTGCTTTTTGCTTCGTCGAGCATCCTGGGCTTGGAGCATCTCTCAGGGCACCCTATTGCATTGTGGGTTGGAGGGGAGGAAGAATTTACTCATGGAACTTCTGTCCTCAAACACGGAGTACTGAGTTGGGAATGAGGGGAACAGAGTTTTCATCGTGATGGTGCCATTTCCTTCCTGTGACCTCAGAAATGTCACCTCTCTCCTGACTCTTCCATTTCTCAGGCTTGGGTTTTATTGGTAGTTTGTTTTCTTCCTTCCTTTGTTTATTTTCCTTAACCTTCCTCCCTCCATTATTCCCGTTCCTTCCTTCCTTTCTCCTTTCCTTCCTTCCTTAGTTCCTTCCTTTTCTTTCTAGTTTCCTCCTTTACTCTCTGACCCCCTCTTTCCTTTGTCTTCTTCCTCCCTCCATCTCTCTGTCTCTCTCCTCTCTCTTCCTTTCCCTTCCTCTCATCTCTTCCCTTTTCTCCTCCCCCCGCCTTTTTCTGTCTTTCTTTCTCCCTCCCTCCATTCCTTCCTTTATTTTACCAGCAGAACCATTTCTTCAAGAAGTTTCTGTGGAATGCCAATATGTAAGCCAGTTACAGATGGAGCTGCCCTAGTTGAAGTGCCCCTGACATGGTCTGCACCATCCATTTTCCCCACATTCCCTATCTTTGAAACAGTTCTACAGAATCCCAGATTTCTGTGAAATGCAGTTTACAAACCACTGAATTTGATGATCTCTGATGAGTATTTTGTTCCTAAAAGTTTAAGATATATATGAGTGAATAAGACAAAACAGGTTAGAATGTGTTATTTGGCATCTTATAGCGCGGCAACTTTATGACTCTCACCCTGGGGCCTCAGAAGGGGGAGCCCTTGCCGCTCAGAGTCACTTGCACCAGCTCTGACTCAGGTGAGGTTCCTGGTCATTTGTGTCCCTGTGCCTTTGTCATGGTATCATCCACCCCTCACCAGACATCCTGGCTTGCCTCTGCCTCTCTGCTTGGGCTCTTGGCTCTTAGTCCAATCTTCTTCTTTAACAAGTAGATAGTCCTTCCTTCTGGGAGTAGGTAGCCAAACATATGCTCATGAGTCCATTCACTAAATCCACCCAACAAAGACTTATTACAGTAAGTTCCTCAGGCCAGTCACTACCCTGAGGATGCAGTAAGACATCAGACACTGCCCTGCCCTCAATGATCTCTTAGTCAGGCTTAACATGCAGACAGATCGATACCAATCACTGTGATAAGTGCAATGATGGAAACCTGTGCATGGCAGTGAGGGGAGAGTGTGAATTCCACAGGGAGGTGTGGTAGGGTCTGGGAAGATTTCTCAAGAAAGATGATATCTTAGCTAGGTTTTGAAAGAGACATCCAAAATTTGGACTGGGGAGTAGGGAAGGCATTTGAAGGTGTAGGATTAGATACACAAAGACTCAAAGTTGTGAAACCACAGAGCATGTCTGGGACAACTGTAGGCATTTGAAATTATCCAGAAATTCTGGTATCTCAAGAAGGAGGGGGAGTGGTGGATGATGAAGCTGGAGAAACAAGGCCAGATCATGAGGGTATATATTACACTAAGAAGCTTTACTTTGCAGATGGTAGGGTGACAGTGAAACCTTTTTACAAATCCCCTTTCTCTCAAAAGTCATGGTGGAAAATTTGGAAAACAAAGAACAAATTTAGAAGTAGGAAAAAATCTCTCCACCTTACCTATGGAAGCCCATTCACCAAAGGCAACCATTGTTACCATTCTTGCTTATTTTCTTCCAGTCTTTTCTATGCAGTTTTTTATATAGTGGAATTAAGACCCATGGAGAGTTTTAAACAGGAGAGCAATCCCTTTATGGACCCTACAGAGCATCTCAATAAAACTGGAAATTACATAGTAGTTTTCTGGTTTTTGAAATGTGTGTTGTTTTAGAATAGCTTAGATTTATAGAAAAGTTGCAAAGATGCTACAGAGAGCTCCTGTAAACCCCACACTCTAGTTGCCAATTTAAAAGTCTTTTAATTAATTGAGGTTTATTGCCGTTACTTGTTGTTAGTCGAATAAGAAAGTAGGTGAATCACAGAGATTTGTCTAAAACCCTAATGGCCAGTCGCTGCCTCCCCGTGCCTCTCATATCCTTTACAGCTGTCATATCGGACATTGAGAATGAGAGCTCCATCGATAACCCTGGAGGGACACGTCTGTAGATCTTCCACGCTGAGGCAGGAAATTAACTGAGATGGTAGAAAGATTCCCCACCACATAAGCTGAAATAAACACAGCTTTTTATTGTACGTGAAACAAAGTTACAGCATTCCCATTCGAGGAACGTTTCTGAGATTTGTGCTTGAACCCGTAGCCAATTGAAGATGTCTCTGCTGGGTCTGACTCTAGGTCTTTCTCGTCTGGGTGTGGCCTAGGTGAAAGCAGAAGCCCGGAATCATTATAATTGTACTAGAAATGGGGTGTCCGGTGTGATCAGGCTGAATGGTGTAGCCACACTACTTAATACATCTTCTCCAAATCAACAGCAGCTCACGTGTTCCCTTCTGTAGCTGTGCAGTTTGAGTCCCCAAACTATACTCGTGAGCTAGGCACTTTAATTCTTTGCAGCTTCTGAGTTCCTCCAAATTCCACTTGGTTTTCACATTCTGGCTACATGCAGGTGATCAGAACCCAATTTATTGTACAGCTCTGTGGCCAGCTACAGTGGCAACTTTACAAGTAGGAACGAGTAGTCTAAAATACTCAAACTTCAAGTCTTGATATCAGAATCGTACATGTACATCGTTATCTCGCCTGCTCCCCATGAATTCTGCAGACGATGCTTTGACAAATAGTCCTTTTGATTGTCCATCCTCTGGCTCAAAGTATCTCTGCCTCTTGTTTACTCCAAGGTCGTTATTTTATTTTATTTTCCTGTGGAAGATTTGCCGTGAGCTAATATCCATGCCAATCTCCCTCTATTTTTGAGTACACGGGCTGCCAGCACAGCATAGCCACTAATAGAGCAGTGTAGATCCATGCCTGGGAACTGTACCTGGGCCACCAAAGTGGAGCACACCAAACTTAACCACTAGGCCACCAGGCCTGGCCTGGAAGTTCATTATTTTAACACCATCTCATTATTTCACTGGGGGTGGGGGGTGGCGATATTTCCATGGTGATGCAGAAACCTTACCACTTTGAACCAAGTTAAAGCACATTAGCACACTGTTTAGGAATTTTTCAGAGAGAGGATATAATTCAAGATGCTATAGAGTGTGTATAAGGTTCTCTCTAATTTCCTTTTTTGTGTGTTTTATGGGAGAAGATATGTTCAAGTTAACGGGGATGAACTTAGCAGCACATCGGGGTGGGTAAAGGTTCTCCGTAGATGTTTCCTTCATTCTAATTAGCCTGCTCGCTTAACATATTAGTGAAAGTTTGCAACCCGACACCACAGCGTGGAAGGATGAATATGTCCCCATGCCAGCCTTCTGGATTTCAGAGCCTACTGGGAGAGACTGATAGGGAAGGAAGCAAACTGCTACAGCAGAGGGTGAAAAGGATTTCATACGAGGCAGAGGGAAGGCCAGTGTGCAGCTGCACTGGTCCCCACTGTGAAGCCCCCACTGCGACATCATGCTACGGTCCATTCACCAGGCTCCAGCTGTGCTCCTCAGCCTTGTTGGCTATCTCCCTTGTTGTGATCTGGCTCCAGCAACTGACTCCTACTAGACTGATGTATAATCCATCAAGAAAATGTTTTTATTGCCCCTGAAGAAAAGAGTCAGCTGTTAAGCAGACAATGTTGAGGCAGATAAGTGAGTTTCCCCGCGCCCCCCCCCCCCCCCCCATGGCCCAAACCACACAGGAAGCTGAATTATGATCAAAGAATTCCTCGGGCAGTATCACTGGGGATGCCAGAGCTTGCTTGTTTTGACCTACAAGAAACAATTGTACACATCTCTTCCCAAATCCACTTCAATGGATTGTACACATCTCTTCCCAAAACCAACAGTCGTGTTGGTTGTCTGCAACTGGCCATGGTGGGAATATTTACAAGATAATTGGCAAATGTTATAAATTAGAGCTCTTTTCCCTCCCGGAAATCTTGTTGTTAAACATCTACCAGCATACCACTTGACCTGTTATATCTGCCATAAAATGTATTTAAGTTGGCAGGATAGTCCTGGACAAGTCCTGGACAGTCCTGGGAAGGGCATGGCCAACGTCCACTTCCTTTACTCTCCTTGCTGTGACTGTGGCTGTGCAAGAACCCTTCTGATGGATGGATTTACTATTATATCCTAGCCTGGGAGATTCTTTTTTTGTTTTTTGCTAGATCTTCACGTTTATATTACTTATCTCTACTCTGGTGTCCATCTTGTATTCAGTGGATAGCCTGGCTTCTAGATGCCAAGTTCTTTGGGACCTCCTCACTGTTGACCTTGTATACACTATTAAGTGTGGAAGGAGTGGAGAGATTTAAAAAAAAAAAGAGTGAGGAGAGGGCTGATACCATTTTTAGTGGTTGTTAACATCTGTGATTGAATATCTTTCCTAAAACAGTAGAAATAGATTAAACGGAAGCTAAATTTCATGCTAAAACTGGCCTTCTGCTCATCTTGGGACTTGGTTTGGACAAATGGAAGGCGGCAGAAGCCACCACTAAGTGGATTTGGCTCTTCTTAATGAAGGATATAGTGCCAAAAAAATTAAGTTTCTTTCATTAGTGAAAATGAAGCTCCTTTATCAACTTTCACATTATACAAAGAAAGAAGGAAAAAAAATACAGGCAGAAGAGAAGGGAAAGAGCCTAGACAAGGTAAACAATTATTTTTGATTTATTGATCCCTGCCAGAAGATAGAACTTTTGGCAGAACAAGGAGCATCTTTCTTAATTAGCGTCATGAGTTTTCGGCAGTTATTGACAATGCAGTTTCTTCAGCCCTGTTGTTTCCTTGACACCAGCCTCTCTCCCTGTATTTCTCACCGTCTAGTTTGGGGACTCCTTCAGAGGGATGAGATGGAAAGAAGATTCTCTGCCTCTTCCCAGGAAACCACAGGAGTGCCTGGATTGCATCATAGCACAATTTGGAACCAGCCTTGGATTCAAATCTCAGTTCTGTCACTTAGCAATTGTGTGGCCTTTGGCAAGTTCTTCACCTCCCTGGGTCCTAGATTACTTCACTTGCTTACCCATAAAGTGGGATAATCAGGCTTGCCTCATGATTTTGTTGAGAGAATTAGAAATGAGATGTGGAGCACATTGTATAGTTTACGTGGAAAGTGGCAGTTGTTAATAATGGTAATGATTGGACACATTAATTTCTGCAATCTGCTGACAGATGCAGTGTTCATTGTCTTAACTAATACTTAGTGAGCACCTACTGTGTGCCAGGCACTGTTCTAGATACTGAAGTTTTATCAGTGAACAAAAGAGACCAAAAACCCCTGACCTCATGGAGCTTACATCCTAGGACATCATTAATAATTTACAGTGAAAATTATTATTTGAGTTGAGATGACACTGAAAAGACTCAGCCCAATGGACCAGGCTTTTAACTGAAGCCAAAATTACTGCATTGAGGAAATGAATGGGGCATGATCCAGGTCCGTTAGGAGGAATGATCTATACTTGTTAAAGCCAACGTTTGTTGAGCCCTTACAATGAAGCAGCATCTCATTCAGCCTTTTGAGGTAGATTTGTTACAAGAAGCAGTTGAGACACAGAGAGCTTAGGAAACTTGCCCAAGACCACACATCTTATCATTAGCAGAGTCAGGTTTCAAACCCAGGTGTGCCTCATCCTGAACTCATGCTCTTAGCCATGACTAATGAGACACCAACTTGATGGATGGAATCTTTCCTTCAAACTCTCCTTTACTCCAGATCCAGGCACAGGTTATGGGACTAGATTTCTGGAGAAATGTCTGATTTCAGTTGGTTTTAATATATAAGCTTTGCAGGGGCAGAGAACATGTCTTTTTGGCTGGCTACTGCATTCTAGAAGCTAATCGAGTTTCTGGAACTTATTAATTACTCAAAAATATTTTGAATGAATGAATCAATCAGTCAAGGAATGAGTATGGTAGGATGTGTCCTTCCTGGTCCTTGTTGGTCTTTCTGCAGAAGGGAAGACAGACCTTATACTTTTTCAGAACAAAGGACAGTGACATGCCTCTCTGTTGAGACAGCACTGCCTTTGAGGAACAGTCAGTAGACTGACGAGCCTAGAAGATACAGTGGCATGGAAAAATGTCAGGATATGTGAAAATAGTAGGGTCAGGTCATGGAAGGTCTTGGATGGCATGATAAGGAGATTGGACTCTGTCCAAGGGCTGTAGGGAGCCAATGAAGAGTTGTTAAACATGTAAATGCATGGCTGGAGCAGGTTAAGAGTTAAGGCAAAGATTCTAGAACCAAGGAAAGGAAGGGTTTGCCTGAGCTCAGGCCATAGAATAGTGACTGAGCAGAAACTGGAAAATTTCTTCTAAGACACATTGTGTTTTCTTAATTCTTATGGGAAAATGTGAACTGAGCTTTAGCGCCAGGCTGTTTCTGCTCAGGACAGGACTTTTGTTGGTTTTTGTTTTTGAACATCTCCATCAGGTGGGAAAACCTCTGCCTATAGACCAGAGTTTGAGAGAAGCCCATATATACCAAGAAATACTAACTGCCCAAACACTTTGTGCCTGGTCAAAGGGTTAATTGGGGGCCTGGAGTCCCAGAGGGGCAAAGGAGAGCAGTGGGTCAGTATTCTGGGGAACACCTTCAAATAGGTCTCTGGAAATACGTTAGAGGAAGATCTAGGATGTCCTAAACATTGGGGACGGGTGCTCAGGACCCTGTGATCCTCTTTCCTGGTGTCATCAGCCATGGCGCATGCATGCGTGTACACACACACACACACACATACACCCACATAAACAGGCACACACCCCTTCCAGCACACACCTGCATACTCAACTCATACTTCTGGCACTACCCACTTGTGCACACTGTCAGCATAGATTTCCCACATGTCCACACACAATCTGAATACACACAAACACATCCCCACACTCAATAAAATATATCCACCACACACTCACATAAGCAAGGGCATATGCAATGCCTTAAGTTCACATACCCTTACACACCCCTGCAAACATATTAACACTATGCACACCGTGCCCAGTTTCCACAATGCACCCACATGACTCATGCTCTTAGCCACAAAAATATACCACACACCTGCATCAAAACTTTCCCACTCACAAAATATACACACCTCATACTCACCTACCCACCCAAATCACAGTGACACTCATTTCTCTACCACCTCACCACAGCAAACCACAGCCCACATTCTGTATTTATATCTATATCAATGTCTATATCTATATCCATATTCATATCCATAACTCTATCTCTATCCACACACACCCACACACACACCCTCATTCACACACATACACGCACACACAAATATACCCTCACTATACCATGCAAATATACCATATTTATTTCCCAGGGATCATAATTCAACAGTGAAAAAACTGCCTGGGGCCAAACACAATCCTTGCCTAGGATCACTAAAAAAAATATATATTTTTTAAAGCTTAAAAATTGTATGGGGAAATAAAATTCTATTTGCCTATTTCTAGCTCCCCTGAGGTTAAATACGGCCTTCTTCCATGCTCAGGCAGCTTTGGGGGTTATGTAACTCCAACGGCTCTGACTTCTGACGTCAGTGCCGGCTCTGCCGTTGGTGACGGGAGTGCAAGGCCCTTTCATCCAGCAGCAGCAGTGGCAGGTGTTCTTGGCAGAGGGATGTTTACTGTTCTGGGTAAGGGTTGGAGTATTTTGGGGGAAGTGATGCCCTCAGATGAGCTTTCTGACCACAGTGAGCCCTTCACGGTGAAGACTGAGACCAAGACCAACATATGAACAATGATCTGTCCTTGCCACATATCCTCCCGAGGTCTCTTGATGTGAGACAAATGTCTGGGGAAAAGACCGGGGACTCCAGCTGATCAGGCTTAAGTTTTGAGCCTGAGTGTTGAAGGGCAGCTGGGAATAGAGATGAGGGGGCCCACGCAGGGAGACTGGTCTGCGCATGCTCACTGGGCTCCCTTTGACCAAGAGCGTTTCCAGAAGCCACCCACTGGCAGGGATGGAGTGGCCACTGGATCACCAGGTGGGGGGTAGTATAGCATAGTGGTTAAGCACATGGTGCCTGGAGTCAGGCTACCTCAGGTCAAATTCCAGCTCCCTCATCTATTAGCTTTTTGACCCTGAGCAAGTTACTTCACTTCCCTAAGCCTTACCATTCCGGAGTCTAACATGGGGATTGTTGTGATGTCCAAAAGAGTCATGAAAAGAGCATAGAACAGTGCCCAACACATAGGAAACACTCACTAATCAGCATCATCATTATTATTTTTTTAAACCAAGCCTGTTTTTCTCTGTGTTGACTCTGGCCAAGATTGAATTCTAAGGAAGTTCTGCTCTCTTACTTTTCCTTTGAACGTAACACTTTACTCTTACCCAATATTGACCTTTCACTAGTTCCCCAAATTTACTATTTTTGCCTGTACCTCCGTGTCTTTTCTGCGCTGTCTCATCTCCATGCACTGCCATCTTCACACTTGTTGGCTTGGCAAACTTTTACTCACCCTTCAAGTGTGGGCTCAAGCATCACTTGTCCTGGATAGCCTTCATAGTGTCCCCAGGCAGACCTGGGTTTCTTCTGCTCTCTCACTGCTCCTTATGCATGGCGACCCCTGCTTCCATCTTTCCCCAGTGTGGGAGACTTGGTCCTCTTTGGAAGCACCAAGAGAAAGGAGAGTAGCTAAGAGAGAGGGCTCACAACTGTCTCCAAGATAATGGTATCAATCTACTCCTAGCCTTGCTACTCAACGTGTGTGCTGGGGAGTCATCATCATCACCTGCGAGCTTGTTAGAGAAGCAGAATTTCAACCCTATCCTAGACCTACTGAAACAGAATATAAATGTTAATAATGAGGTGGTTAATTTGCATAATAAGGCTTGAGAAGCACTGTTGAGGGCTCCCCTCATGGAGTGATGGTGACAAGCAGGGCAGGTAAAGTAATGTGCATTCTTAAACACTTGATTATTTTAGTCTAGTTTCAACCATGACCGTGGAAGCACCCCCAGGTAGCTGTCACATGTATGTAGGAAGCAGTCAAGAATACGGTCTTGGTCTGTCCCTTTGATTGAATTCCCCAATCCTTCTCCATATTATCTTCCTCTTTGCCCTCATCTTAAACCTCTCCCAGACACTATTCCAATATTTCTAAGGTGAAATCTGCAGAGTTTGGATTCCTGTGCCCCTAATTACTGCGTATTCACTTACATATGGATTTTCTTTTTATATTATCATTAACATGAAGAGGAAGTTCCACAAATGGAACGACCAAGAGTGGCACCCCATCTCTTTGATTTTCAATGGACTGTATCTTCCCTCAATTCAGCTGACCAGCAAAGAGTTAAGCTTCCTCTTAGGGTCTCAAGAATAGAAAGGCTCTGGCCTGGCCTGGCGGCATAGTGGTTAAGTTTGCATGCTCTGCTTCGGCAGCCCGGGGTTTGCGATTTGGATCCTGGGCACGGACCTACCCACCGCTCATCAAATCATGTTGTGGTGACATCCCACAAACAAAACAGGGGAAGATTGGTACAGATGTTAGCTCAGGGACAATCTTCCTCAAGCAAAAAGAAGATTGGCAATGGATGTCA
Source organism: Equus przewalskii (assembly GCF_037783145.1). NCBI lineage: Eukaryota > Metazoa > Chordata > Mammalia > Perissodactyla > Equidae > Equus > Equus przewalskii. Next base: position 31,848,659 of record NC_091842.1, on the reverse strand, counting down.
GCTCAGGGCCAGTCTTCCTCACACACACACACACACACACGAAGAGCAGAAAGACTCTGTAGCTGAATCCTCTTTGTATATCTTATCCACCAAGACATGTTCCCTCAACTTTCCTCAATTAGTATCAGTCTCTACCATTGTTGTGTAAAGAATATTTCCAAATTTACATGACTACATAATTAAACCTTTACAAACTCTTGAACGAAATATGTTTTATATGCGTATTAATTAGCCAAATGCGCTTCTCTCATTCAGAAACAATAGATTTCCCTGCTGATCATTCTGTACACCAGCACGCACCTCCTTTATAGCCTTATGTCTAGACTCTCATTTCCATGAGAACAGGACCGTGGATTAGCTGGCACCTAGTGAGTATGCTCAGGAAACTTTTCTTGGGTGAATGAAGAAATAGGAAGCTTGGGCCCAGGAAGTCTAACTTTTTTTGTCTCCACATCCCTGAGGTTCCTGGCACAGAGTAGGTGTTATAATTTATTTTAAGTGAATGAATGGTCGGGAGTAGCTGTCAGTTCTGCAGCCTTTGCCTGTAGGGATCAGTGTGGCTCCCAAGATTAAATTATGTGAGAAAAAGATTAGAGAAGAAAACAAAGCAAAACCTTATTTCATGCATATTATCATCTGCTTTTTTCACTCAGTGTAAATAAATAAAAGGGGCTAGTTCCAACAATGGAACTGTGAAAATACCCAGAGATGCATATAACAAGTCTGCCACTCCCTAGAAATAGCTTCATCTGGTTGAACAATTTGTTTCAGACACACTTTTTTTTTTCCCAAATAAGTCTGCTGTCCTCCATACAACTTAGGACCGTTTGTGTGTTTGCTTTATCTTTCAATTCCATGGATTTCTTTGTTTATCTCCATATGTCTCTCTTTGAGACTGAATCTTTCAGGGCTTGTGGATTGCAAGCAACAGAAACTAATTCTGGGCGACTTAAATAAATAAATGATCTATTAGAAGAAATGTGGGAAAGCTCACAGAATCAGAGGCAATGCTAGAGAACCTCACTTTAGGAAGGAAAGAGACCAGGGACGTTTCAGGGAACCGGCACTAAAATGGTCTTTTCAGCATGCTATGTCATTGAGATGATTGAACCTCAGCCATTTTCCATTATTGGGTCACTCAACTCAAGATTCAAATCCTAGGGACAAGGTGTCTGATTGACCTGCCTTGGGTCACATGTTCGGTCCTGTCCAAGGATAGAACACCCAGTTTGATGGATTGATCAAAACTGTATCAGAAGAAGAATGGGTAATATGGGGGGCAGAATAATGTCCCCCAAAGATATCCACATTCTAATCCTGGAAACTGTGAATGTGTTATGGAGCACGGCAAGGGGCATTAAGGCTGCAGATGGAATTAAGTTTGCTAATCAGTTAACTTTAAGATAAGGAGATTGTAATGGGCTATTCAGGTAGACTCATGTAATCCCAAGGGTCCTTTAAATGTGGACGAGGTAGGGAGAAGAGTGTTCGAGTGATGCATTATGAGAGAAACTCAACCAGCCAGTGCTGACGTTAGAGATGGGAAAGGGCCATGAGCCAAAGAACAGGGGAAGTCTCTAGACTCTTAGGCTGAAGAAGATAAAAAAAGGTCCTCCCCTATGGTCTCCAGAAAGGAATGCAGCTCTGCTTTCACCTTGATTTTAGCCCTGTGAGACCCGTTTTGACTTCTGACCTCAAGAAACGTAAGATTTCTTGTGTTGTGTTAAACCACAAAGTTAGTGGTAGTCTGTCACAGCAGCAATAGGAGACAGCTACAGATGTCAATCAGGGGAAACAGCACATGTCCAAAACAGGGTTCTCCTCTAAATGTTTGTTTCCGTGTTGGGCTTTTCATGGAAAGCTTGGTGGTTGCAATCCACTCAGGGAGGGAGAATCATAGTTTTGTCCCTAGGGTTAGCACAGAGGAAGCGCTTGATAAATCTCGGCTTCATAAATTGATAGGCAGTGGAATTTCCTTGCTCCTTCTTCTCTCAGTTGTGGTGTTCAGTGGATCGTAGAGGTATTCTGTGCCCATTGTTCTAGAACCTTGTGGTAGAACTCCAATGTGTGACTTCCCACAAGGGGAGGGGGTCCTCGGGCTCTGCTTCCCACAGGGTCTTTAGATAAGGCCAAAACATGCCCCAGAGTACCAGTGCTACCCATTACAAGCTCCACCAAGTGAAGAGATGTGGCTCTCTGGAGGGGTCCATACCTGATGTTCCAGGACATTTGCCAGTCTTCTCTGGAGCATGAGAAAATATTTTACTTGCTGATCATTCATTTTGATTACACTTCTGCTCCTGGGAGGATGGTGCTTTTTTTCCTGCAATGTTTGGGAACGAAGCATCTCTGGGTATTGGTCTGTGCCCATCAGAAATCAGTGTTGTGATATAATTACATTTGGGAAGCAGATGGATCATCAACGTGCACGTGGCTGAATCTCCTGCTGCAAAAAGAGGCAACAGATCTGAGAGCTGGGGTGGCGGTGGGGGTTTGAGAGCTCCTCTCTGTTCCCAGTTAAGAGCCATGGAGTTTGTGTCTGATGTTTTTTGCAAGGAGTTTGGCAGGGAGATAAACGCAGAGGCTTGGAGGAGAGAATTCTTATTTATTAAGCACCTACTACGCACTGAGTTCTTTCTATATCTGTTTCATTTAACATTTACAACAGACCTGAGAAGTAGGTTTTAATTATCTCCATTTTACCGGTGAGGAAACTGAGTCTGTAGGAAATTAAGTTAGGGGTATATAGATATCCAGCTGGTGTGGCAGTCGTTAGAGCTGTCCACCAAATATTTCCAGCTTTTCACCCAAGCATATGAGAATTTCCCCAGTCTTTGTCCTTTTTAAAGTGCGATTTGTCTTCCCTGACCTTTGAAAGTGGGTAGAAGCATGTGACTCATTTTGAACAGTGAAGTGTGAGTAGAAACGAAGTTAGTCTCTCCTGGGTAGAAGCTTTAAGAGCTGATACATGGTTTGCCATGTGCTTTTCCCCTCTACTGCGATGATGGACAATGTTCTAGATAGAGGCTGCTCTGTCAGCTGGATCTGGGCAATGAGGATACCACGCAGCAGAGCCCCCAGCAAACATATGAGACACATGGATCATGAGAGAGAAATAAAACTTTGTTTTAAGCCACTGAGATTTTTGAGGCTATTACATAACCCTGTGTAATACAGCTGCCAAGGAGAAGTTCTGGAATTTGACCACCTCTTAGCCTGGCTTTTACTCCACGTGGCACCAAAGCAATCTTGCTTACTTATTCATGATTTGTGTGGAGAGTTAGGAATTCAGGTTTTTCCTGTGATTCCTGATTCAACTGGGTCTGTGAAGGCAGATAGGGTTACATGGTTCTCATGTTATTTTGTAGGGGTTGTTTCTGTCTTGCCAAGAAGTGTGCAAATATGAGGACTCTGTCCCTCTCTCCATATCTCTCATGGCAGTCAGAGCTGCTCACATCATAAGTGATGGTGAAATACTTCCGGTGGGAGTTATTGGAACGAATTGAAATAGTTAAGAAGACAATGAAATAGAGAAATGGGATGGAATGAATTGGAACACCACGGTTTGAAAGCAAAGAGCTTGAGTTGCAATGGCATGAGATGATATGGAAGAAGATTAAGACAGAATGGATGGAACCAGAGTCAAATGGAAAGAGTTGGAATTTGAATGGGATAGACTGGCAGTGAATGGAATACTTGGCATGGGATGACGTAGAATGAAATATTTGGATAGGATGGAACGGAATGAATTTGGATGGAACAGAATTATTTATTGCATTAAAGGCATAGATTGGAATGAAATAGATGGAGATGGAAAGAGTTCTTTTCTTCTAGTCTCCTATCCCCACCCTACTCTCACCTTCTTCCCCGAAGACTGCTGCCATAAGTAGTCAACATATGATTGAGAAATTGCCACTGTTAAAAAGATGCCCCCGTTCTGAGGGAAATCGTTCTGATCTCCTCAATAACTCCACCAGGCTACTTCAGAGATAGTCTCTGGCCTTCAATAGTACGCATGGGCGTGTGTACACACACACACACGATGTGGGTAGAGGACAATCCTAGTTGGGGTACCTAGACCACAGCCTTGACCCAAATAGAAATTCCTGGGCCTGGGGGAAATATTGCTGGGTCGGGGGGCATTTGGTCAATTCCATTGTGGGGAAGCACATCTTACTATGCCTTCCACTTCTCCGCTCCAACCCCACTTCTCCTATCTCCCTGCCTCTGTTCCCTGTTCCCTGTATAGTAACAAGAGTCTTTCTCTGCTTTTTCCTTCCCTCTCCTAGAATGAGAGAATGTGCTTGGAAACAGTTGCCGAGGGAGCAATCTTGTTTTTGAAAAAGAAACTGTAAAAAAATGCATTTGTGGGGATGCCAAACTGGAGTGAGCCTGATTTAAGTGACTGGGGTGGTGGGAACGTGTTTACACAGCAAGAAAACGCAGGCTGGGTGTCTGCTGTTTCTTAAGTGGATGGTATTTTGAAAGGACTTTATGATCTATCTTTTAATTCATTGTTACTCCTTCCAGCCCAGAAAAGCATGCCTTCCTGGTGCTATTCATATAGCTTGGGTTAAGTAGCAGAAAATTGACAGCCAGTCTGAGCCTGTGCTTACCTAACAGAAATCTGTGTGTGTGCAGCTCAGAGCCACGCACACGTGCCTAAGGGGGTGCGCCCATAACCGCTGTGAGGATTAAACGTGATGGTATTTGCAATGTGTAGGACAGAGCCTGACACGTGGTAAACTCAAATTAGTGTTAGCCCATGATTAACTGCGTGCATGTGTGCAAATGCACCCAATCCTGCAGACGCTCATTGATAGATGCAATTGTATGCAATATAAAATTATGTTCTTGCACAACTGTGCATACCTAAAGCTGGGCACACCATTGGGATTCTGTTTCTACACAGAACTCCATGCACACCTCTATCTATGCATAGGTACAACGAGATGTGCTGTCATGTGTGCACGTGACTCCACATTGTGTGCACCATCAAAACACGAAGGCGTGAAAAACGAGGAATGAACATGTATGGAGTGGTTTTTTTAATACAACAGATATATAGAAGTGATTTGCAAATTTCCTTTGGCAATTTGGCTGAGGGCTTTTCAAACAGACATCAGGGGATCCCCATTTAGAGTCTTACTTTTATATTCTACTTTTTCTTGGTTCCATCTGGCTCTTTCCTCTCCATCCCCTTGCTACCATCAGAATTCTCATCTTATGTGTTCATTTGTTCATTCATTCATTCATTCATTCATCCCGCTAACATGCTTTCTATGCCTATTGTAGGCTAAACATGGGGCTGGATTCTGGGCTACAGCACAGATATGTGTCTACCTTCTTAGAGCCTCTGATCTATCCTGCCATCAAGTAAATTCTTTGCTAATGTGTGTGAAGCAATTTACAGTCACAATGCTTTATTGCATATATTGTAATACTTATTAGCACACTCTGAGTTTGGAGCCAGAATTCCTGGGTTTGCATCCCTTCTGTACCCACTACTCACTGTAATAAGACAACTTTCTGTGCCCTACTTTCTCATCAGTAAAACACAAGATTACAGAAGTACCCATTTCATAAGGTTTCGCTGAGGATTGAAAGAATTCACATATGGAAAGCCCTTACAAAAGTGTGTGACACGTATTCAGGGCTATAGGTTGCTGCTAAAATTGCTGTTGCTGATTCTCTCAGACAGACAATTAATGGTGTCCTCCCCATTTCGCACAGATGAAAACAGGATCAGAGCAGTTCAGTGTTACCCATGGATGACTGTTGCTGCCTTTCTGTTGTCTTCCCTGCTTGCTCCCAGGAGGGAGGCCCCCCGCCCCCATCCCCCAGGCCATCATTCATTCTCTCCTGCAGATTCTCAGGAACTGGCGGGGAACACAGATTTGAATCCTGTGCTAAGGAGAGAGTTTCAGAAATAGCTTTTCAAGGTCCAGCGAGCCCCCACATCTCTGTCTGGTTTCAACATGTACCTGCTTCTACTCATCTCCAGGGTCTCATTCCCTCTAATGTGGGCTCCTCAGTTAGTTTGAAACAAGATTTTTATGTCGGCAAGTAGTGGTGGAGAGTAGTGGCATGGGGGTGAGTTGTGGTGCGTTAAAAAGAACCAGGGCTTTGCAACCCCAACCTGGGTTCCAGTCACTGCCAGACTGGGCAGTTCCCTCTCCTGTCTCCGTCTCATCTGTATGATGAGATGAGAAGTTTTTCCAGTGCTCCTGCTCAGAGCAGTAGAAATAGTGGAGAAAGCATGAGTTTTGCCTTCAGACGGACCAGCACCCTGGTCTCAGCTCTGCCTCTCCCTGACTGGGACTTGCTTGTCTTCTCTAAGGCTGGATCAGTCTGAGATCATAGTTGCAAAAAAAAGGACCTGACTCGGAATGAGTCCTGTAGAAAATGGATTTGTTGAAAGGATATTAGGGGGCTCATAGAATTTCCAGAGTGTCTGGGAATCTAGCTTGGAAAATGAGCAGAGACGAAGAGAGACACAGCGGCCAGAATCACCACCAAAACCATGCCACAGTAGTCATCAGGACCCTGCTCTTGTCCCCACAGGACACTGGATGTTGCCCTGGTATTTCTGCCCCCAAGATGGCTTCTTCACAGTCCCTGTTTCTTGTGCCACCAGCTCCCAATGCAAAGTCTACATCTGACAAATCCCATTGGCCAAGCTTAGGTCGCATGCTCTTGCCTGAGCCACAAGGGAGGCTGGGAAAGCAAGTATCTGCTCTTCTCAACTTCTGGGAAGTAGACTCCATCTCTCTCCAAGACTTATAAAGTGGGGAGCTTCCCAAACATAGGAAGATGTGGTTAAGATGATTGAAAAAACAACAACAACAACAAACTCAATTAAACTAACAGTGCCAACTACAACATTGATTCCTCCTAATTGGGAAAACAAGACCCATCTCTAAGAATTACTGCCAAGGTTGCATGAGTTAACCCTCACAAAATGCATACGCCTAGTACCTAGCACATTATATGTGCTCAACAAATGCTCGTTTCCTGTTCCTGTTTCTAGAAGGTACTTCAGGGCCTGAGTTTCAGGGGTGGCTCCCAGAAGGCTGCCCTTTCCTAGCTGTCTAGGTGGTAAAGGCTTCCTTGGTCTATGATGCTGATTTGTATCCAGACCCCCAGTGGTTCATGGAAATTCCTGAGAATAACTGTTCTTGAGATATGAGGCAAGGGAACCCAGGACTGCCAGTTCTGAGAAGGAGCTCAGGACTGGCAGTGGTCTTGATCCCTTGCCTAGAATGAGTAAAATGACACTCAGGAGATTGACATAAATAGATATGAGTGGCTGTTGATTCATTAATCAGAGCTTCCTTTGAGCATATGCTTTTCTCTTAATAAATATTTGCTACATTTCCATGCCACCAAAGACTTCTTTGTATTAGGTACCTATAGGTGGCCTCTCCTGGAGGAGAATAGAGGCTCATGGAGACCTACAAATCCTCTTTCCATTCCCCAAGGCCCAGATTCAAGTCTGTCTCCTGGATACAGCTCTCTATGACCTTTCAGTCTCCAGAAATTTCTTCCTTCTATGAATGCTCCTGTAAGCTCATATTGCCTCCTCTGTTTCCTCCATGTTGTTCTTCCTTCAACATATATCCACTGAGGGCCTACTATGTTCCAGGCACTGGAGACAAAGTGGATAATAAGACAAACAAGCAATCTACTCTTAGAGAGAGTTCATTCTAGTAGCGAGGAGAGAAAATAAATAAGTGAAGAAACAAAATAATTTCACAGGTGGCGGGTGAGTGTTAGGAAGACTCAAACAATGACATCAAGGGAGATTGGGAAATGTTACGAGTGGATTCAGTGAGGGCCCTTCTAAGGAAGAGTGAGCCGTGTGATGACCCTGGGGTGAGAGCTCCAGCTAGAGCGAGTTACAGGTGCACAGGCCGTGAGGTGGAGTGAGCTGATGTGTTCTGGGTAAAGATAGAGAGTTGACAGGGCTAGACAACAGCGAGGGAAGGAGAGAGTAGTATATAGGGTTTAGTTAATAGTACTTGGTATCTTGGCTTATTTAATTGGGTTTTCTGTAATTAAACCTGTGTCTTCAATTTCTTGGTGCCTACCTGTTATTCAAGACTAGAGTACACTGTCCATCGAAGGGCTCCTTAAGTTGACACTGGTTAATTGACACTAGTCCCTCCCCGAGTTGCACATTATGCTGCCTAGGTGGTCCTGGTCCCTTCAAATTGCTGTGTCCTACAAAATAGTGAAGCCCGAAGAAGTACATGAAGTCCTAAGTGGGTTAAGTGGGGTGCATCTGAAAGTTGGGTCATGTTCTGCCAATTCAGTCTAATCAGGAGGCCCAAACCTAAGCATCAAATATGAGAACAAAAGTCTGATGAGAACATTCTAGAGTGTACTCTTTGGGGACAGTTTTTACACCTCTTTCAGCTCAGTTTAAAGACTCGGCCCTCTGAACCTAACACTTAACCACCTCCTTGTCACGTATGTACATAGATCTATCAGGATACTTCTGCTAGGAGCATTCCGACAGGAGGGAACAGATGTCTCCCCAAAGCCTCCTAATTGTACTGCCTCTGGCTGAGACAGGCTAGGCGAGAAATCAACACTCTCTTTCAGACTGGATGGCTTCAAGGAAACAAGTGATTCTCAGCCTCCGGGTAGATATTGTTGTTGAAATGACCCTGGTTTCTCTCTCTAGGCCCAGTCCCCATGGCAAGAGAAGTTGAAAGGTTGGCATTTGAGCCAAAACTTTACAAGTAATTTGCTGGAAAAGGCAGACCTTGGTTAGAGCCAAAGACATATTTATTTTAAAGAGGCCATAGAAATTTTGAGACTTTTCCGTCCTGGCTGGCTCCAGGGAGTTGTGAGCCGAGAGAATTACAGGCTACGGGGAGATTCCAGCTGTCCAGAGCCTTTGGAGATGTCTATGGCACACTAGAACCTCCCAGGATGGTCAGAAGTCAAGGGAGAAGGGGCATCTGCTACGTTGATGGGTCACTCTTTGTGACATCACCGAAGATGTCCTTCCCAGCTGCCCAGGCCTTCAGACTCAGCTGCCCAGGTGGATAGACCCACATCAGACCTGGACCCTAACGCCCTCTCAAAGCTCTGTCTTATTTCTGAGCAACTTCTCTTAACCTATCTTGCAACACTTCTGACCTGCTTCTGACCCAGTTAATTATACTTTTTCATTTTGATCTTGACTTCTGGCACTTTTCCCATCTCAGCCTCAACTGTCTCCCTACAGCTAAGATGCCACGTCCACACGAACTCAAGCAATTTTCTGTCCCAGCCATCCTACGTCTCCTACGTTGGCCCAGACCCATGGCTGGGAGCCAGGCAATGATGAACCAATCTATCTTCCTTGTCTCTGCATTCTAGCTCTTTCACCCCTGACTCTTATAATGTCCAGCCTCTTTTACAGGCAATGAGTCCTTTGGATACCCACCACATGCAAGATAAACTTACAAAGGGTGGGCTGGAGGTAGAGAGTTGGACTCAGCCCTTAAGAAAAATCTATTTCTGGTTATTTTTCCCTGCCAGTGCTAGAAAGGGGGGGTTTCTACACATTTGTTTCCTTAGAGACTTTATATTAGGGAAGAGGAAAATATGATGGCAGAGGTGGACCTCAGATGTGGCTGTCAATAGAAAATGAATTAGCCTAAATGGCCTCCAACATTCTCAAGTAGGTAACATAAAGTTTAGTAAAAGTAGCCAGAAGGATGGGTGTTTGGAAGGGGGTCTGTGATATGCATACTCCCTGTCCCCGAACAGGGAGTATGCGTATCAGTCTTGGGTTCTTGGGAGGCCTAATTGGTGTAGAAGAATAAGGGGAATAATTATGAATTTTTAAGATTTATGAGTGGTGGAGAGTGGTGTAATTCTTTATTGGGAAACAGGAAAGGGAGGTATTTGTTTAGATACGGGAGTCATGAAGATACAAATTAAACAAGATTTTTAGGTGATTCTTCAGGAAAAACACTTGGAGAGGCAGAGATGTTCTTTTCTACCTGGCGTTGCCGTCAGTCACCATGCTGGGTGTAGAGCACATCTTTAATACCTGGGATGGATTGTTAGAATGATAAACCAAGTTCCATTAAAACAAATTCAAGGCTTGTCCAAATTCTTTTCAGAATTGGGTTACAGCAAATGGACTTGGAAATAAGTAGGCCATCCAGGGCCTTGACACAGCCTGTTACACACAGGCTTTTGTTGTAATGCCATTTGACATAGTAGGTGACTGTTACCATACAGGTATATGATCATTGTCATAAAAGAAAATGGGAGAAAATCTCAGCAAAGTAGATATCAGAACACTTGAAAAAGACTTCAATTACAAGTGCTCTAGGAAGGAAAGCAAATTAAGATGGTCATTTACATGAAAAAATCCTGATAGAAGAAGAAGAGGAAGTGATTTTGAGCATATCCTGTTTTATTACCTTGGAGTAGTTATCTTAGTTGTCAAAAGATGGCTCTTCTCAATCCTAATTCTTCAGGTGAATGTGTTATTTACAATGTTTTCTATTTGCTAGAAAGAGAGAGAGAGTGGAAAGTTTTAATACCAATTCCAATGTGTGTGGGGGCGTTCCCCACCTTGACAAGGAGCAATTCTCCGACACCAGCTGGGTATCCTACAATTTAACTCAATTCTAGCACTATCTACCTGGAGACAGCATCAGATTCCACGGGTTAAGAGTTCAGTCCCACGAGACTGCCCCCCATCACACTTCAGACACCAGTAGCCAGCCCAGGTTGTTACTGTACTTCTCACCAGCTGGCTGTAAACCAGAGGGTCCCATAACCCCCTCCTCAGGTTCAATTAATTTATTACAGCCACTCACAGAACTGAGAGAAACATTTTACCTCTAGATTGCTGGTTTGTTATGAAAGGATATAACTCAGGAACAGCTAGTAGAAGACATGCATGGGGCAGGGCATGGAGAAAGTATGTGGAGCTTCCGTGTTCACTCCCAGCACGCCACTCTCCCTAAATCTCCACCTGTTCACCAACCTGGAAGCTCTCCCAACCCAGTCCTTTTGGATTTTTAATCATTACGTAGGCATGATTGATTAAATCGTTGGTCATTGGCAATTGATTCAACCTCCAGCCCCTCACCCCTTCCTGAAGGTCAGCAGGGGATGGGATTGAAAGTTCCAACCCTTCAGTCACATGGTTGGCTCCACCAGCAACCAGCCCCATTCTTAGGTGGGGTCCAAAAGTCACCTCATTAACATAACAAAAGATAAATTTATTACTCTCATCACTTAGGAAATTCCAAGGATTTTGGGAACTGTGTACCAGGAACCATGGATGGAAACCAAGTATATATGAGAACCATATTTTGATCATCTGAACTTCTAGGGTCATAGTTAGGATGAAATGAAGAAATGTGTTTGGAAGGACCCGTCCCTAGACAAGTCCTGGGGGGAGGGGCAAGATGAGTGCCCAGTAAGTCCCGAATGTCATTTAGCGGAGGAGAGAGGCATGATCTTCATTTGACCTTGGGAAAGTTATTTAACTTCTTAGGCCAACTTTATTCTACTTTTCAAAGTTTGGTTATTACAGATCTTTTAAATTTCCATACAAATTTTAGAATCAGCTTGTCATTTCTATAAAAAAGTTCTGCTTGGATTTTGTTGAAATTATGTTGAATCTATATATTAATTTGGGGGAACTGACATGTTAACAACACTGAGTTTCTAAACCATGAACACAGTGTACCATTCCATTTATTTAGGTCTTTTAAAATTTCTTTCAGTAAGGTCTTGTACTTTTCAGTGTACAGACCTTGCACATCTTTTGTCAGATTTATCTCTTAATACTTAACGTTTTGATGCTATTGCAAATGGTATTTTTCTTACTTTTATATTTCTAATAGTCCATTACTATTCTATAGAAATACAATTGAGTTTTGTATATTGATCTTGTATCCTGCAACCTTGCTAAAATCATTTATTAATTGTAATAGGGTTTTTATTTTTGTAGATTCCAAAGAATATTCTACATAGATGATGATCTTACCTGAAAAGATAGTTTGAATTTTTTCTTTCTAATATGGATTCTTTTTCTTTTCTTGTTTTATTATGCTTTCTAGAACCTCCAGTAAAATGTCAAATAGAAGTGGTAAAAGTAGATATATTCTTGCCTTGTTCCTGACCTTAGGGAGAAAGTATTGAGTCTCTCATCATTACGTATGATGTTGGCTGTACATTTTTCCATAGATGCCCATTATCAGTTTGAAGATTTCTCCTTTATTCCTAGTTTGCCGAAAGATGTTGGATTTTATCAAATTGATTTTTCTGCATCCACTGAAATGACGATATGGCTTTTCTTTTTTAGACTATTACTATTATGAGTTACACTGATTCATTTTCAAATGATAAACTAATGTTGGATTCATGGGATCGTTACCATTCAGCCATGGGGTATTATAGTATACATGCCCCAAGGTGCACATAAGAAGACTTTAGGGAGTATATAAATGAATCTATTATCATCTCAATCATGATTTATTAGAAAAAATATAACTAGCACATCAAATCTGCAATTTTATAGGTGTCACTGCTTAGAATGAAGCAGAGGTAGTGATATTAGACCCGAGTTTAGGAAGAATTATTTAACAAACAGCATTTAATTAATTAATTATTTAATAGATAGTGGGAAAATTTGGCAAAAACTATAAAAGTGTCATAAGCTTAGGAAATTTTCTGTTACATTCCGTATCCCGTTGGATGGATGGGGAAACTGAGGCTGAGTCAGGTTTAGATTCCTCCAACTGTGAGGGGAGAAGGCACTTCACAGTGTCTTCCTTCTGTGTCTTCAGAAGGTTCACAGTTCTGTACACATCATCCTTTCCCACAACAGGCAAGAAAGTGGACACGCTCTCATGCTGATCAGTGAGCAAAGTTCTTTCTGCTGTGAATTTATTAGGGTTAATTTACTAGGGTGGCTGGCAGATTTATTGAGCACTTAAAAATGTTAATGGACACAGTTCCCAATAAATCATGTCAACAGATCTTTATAAAAACAGCGGGGAGCTTTTAAACTGGGCCCAGGAAGTAGCATTTGTTCCAAAGTTGGGCTCAGTACAATCTTTAAAGAAAACGGCAGATATTATCAGCCACTCAGCATTTGGAGTCTGTGGTTCTCCTGCCGCTGAATTCTCAATGAGAAATTATTCTCGTAATAATTGCTATCACTTTTTAATGCCTACTGTTCAATCTTCCGACAAGATCGTTCTTCAGATTTTATGCATGCTGTCTTTGATCCTGCAAATGGCAGTTTTATTATCTCCCATCTCATAGATGAGATAATCCAGGTCCTATGAAATGAAGGGATTTGCCCACGATTGTGTTTTTCCTCCAAGTCCCCCTCTGTCAACTGCAGCTATGTCAGACTACTTAACGTCCCTCGCAATGATGTTACTCCTTCCTGCTTCTGGACTTCTATTCTCATTGTTTCTCCTGCCTGGAGCACCCACTTGCTCCCTCTTTATAAGGCACTGGCCAACTCATCTGTCACATCTCAGCCTTCTTGATAAGACAGATCCGGTCATGGTACTCCCCTGCTTAGCGATCTCAGGACACCCCCTTTGCTTTAGGATCAAGTGCATACTTCTTAGCATGGTAGACAAGGCAAGATTGGAGGGGCCTTTCCTAGCCACTTCTAATAAAAGCCTTCTCCCCTCTCCCTCTATACTCTCTCTCTCTCCTTTCTTGCTTTATTTTTCTCCATGGCCTCAGTATTACCAGACATTATGTATTTGTCATTGTGTTGTCTTTCTCCCCCACTGGAATGTCACCACCATGAGGGCAAGTATTTTTGTCTCTTTTGTCTACTGTTGTGTCCCCAGTACCTCCCCCAAGTGTTGCAGAGAAGCTATCAAAATTGAGGGCAAAGTAAAGGTCATTGGATGTGATAAGTGGGAAGCCACTGGTGACCTTCATAAGGTAGTTCTGGCTAAAGAAGCCAGACCATGATGAAGGGGTAGGGGTGTAGAGAGGCAGTGGGTAGAATAACTCTAAGATTTTTTTTTCATTAGGAGAATGCTTTTCCATTCTCAGTTTACTCCACTTCTTATTAGCATTTGGCACGATTGCTCACCCTCTTCTTCTTGGAACACTGTCCTCCCTTGACTTGGTCTTCTCCTTACATTTCTGCCCACTCTTCTGTCTCATATCATCAATTTTCTGCGCTGTTCTATCTCCTTCAAGAACGTCTTCTTGCTTTTCCCATGGCCAATGGCTTCTCATTATTTAGGTCTCAGCTCACATGTCTGTAATAACCAGGTTTTCTAGTTTCTAAACTTGATGTTTTGACATCTTGGGGCCTTGCTGACCCTGAAGGGACTGCTCATCCCAGGGCTCACCAGTTTCTGGAGGTAGTAAAGGGCTTGCCTCAAGTGTGCCTTTCATATGCAAATCAACATATCCAGAGCCCATATGCCTAACCACCTCCTGTATAGGGTCTTCACACTCCAGGCCACTCTCCTGTCCCAATCACCTACATCTAAGTACTAGACAGCTAGGGACAATCCTATGCCCAGAGCCCACCAAAATGATTCGAAGTAACCATTCCTAAACCTGCTTACCCTGCCTTTCCCTTTCCTTCCTGGGAAACCACAATAAAGGCTCTTGCCTGTGTTTTCCCCTTGTTCCTTCCTCTGCCTCCTGAGTGCCCCTGGTGCTTCTCCACGTGGCCCCCCATCATGTGGCGTACCTGCTCCTCTTGGGATCTGTGAATATGCCAGACTATCTTTTCAATGGCGATTATCTCCCAATCTATTGACCTTGCCATACTTGAATAATAATAAAACCTACATTTTAAAACAATGTCATCTCCCTGGAGAGTCCTTTCCTGATTGCCTATAGTTCTCAATCTCAGCAAACTTGTTGGTTTCCCTCATGGAAAATAACATAGGTGGTACTTATTTAATTTGTGTATTGATTTGTCTACTTACTGTCTCTCTACCCCGACCAGATTCTTTGAGGGTGTATTAGTCAGGGATCTCCAGAGAACCAGAACCAATAGGAGATATATCTATATCTATCTATCTGTTTATCTATCTGTCTATATGTGGTGGAAGTTCCAGTTCGAAAGCCAGCAGTCTCCAGACCCAAGAAGAGCTGATTTTTCAGTTTGAGTCTGAAGGCAGGAAAATACAGATGTTCCAGCTCAAGCAGTTGGGCAGGCGAAGTTTCCTTTTACCCAGCCTTTGGTTCTATTCAGGTTTTCAGTAGATTGGATGAGGTCCTCCCACATTGGGGAGGGCAACCCTGCTTTCCTCAGTTTACAGATTCAGATGTTGATCTCATTCAGAAAGACTCTCACAGACACACCCAGAATAATGTTGGACCAAATGTCTAGGCATCTTGTGGCCCAGTCAAGTTGACGCATAAAGTTAACCATCACAGAGAGCCAGGACCGTGTCTGTCTTGAATGCCATTATATCTCTGTATCTCTGGTGCACACAGGAGGTGCTTAATAATGTCTGTTGACAGAATGCAGAATAGAGACATTTGGTTATTCTAGTTAGGTGAGGCTAGGCTATGCAGTAGTGATGAATAAACCTGGAAACTCAATAGCTTAATACAATACGCCTTTATTTCTTTTTTACATAAACTCTGCTGCATATTGGGCAGCCCACCTCCATTTTGTAGCAATGCTTCCAAACCTATGGCCTGGAAATGGCTTATATCATTTCTGCCAACAGTTCATTGGCCAACATTTAATCACGTGGTCCCTGTCTGCCAGCAAGGGAGGCTGGGAAGTGTAGTCTTCCTGTGTGCCCGGGTGTGATGAATTGCAAAGCATTGTCTCTTGATACTATACCATGAAAGGGAGGAGGGAGTCTTTGAAGAGGTTGTGAACTGCTGCCATGAGAAAGCTGGCTAGGAGGCAGTGAGAGCTTAGGAGCAGCTAGAGAGCTTAGATTTGCTTTAGCTCTCATCAGCTCGTAGTTTCTCTTTTTGTTCCAGCGTCCCCTGGTAAGCCAGAAGCCCAGGATATGAAGTTAGAAGGGCATGATTCACATCCACTTCTGCCATTGACCAGCTGTGTGGCTTTGGGCAAGTCACTTCGCCTGTCTGAACCCCAGGTTCTTGATCAGTGAGGGTGGACATTCATACCTGCCTCATAGAGTTGTGAGGAGAATTAGAGACTATGCATGCATGGTGCCTGGCAGGAGCACTTTCTCAATGAGTGACTGTCATCATGATAGATGCTGTTTTTTTTATCATCTTGATAATTATAGTGAGACCCACGGAGGCGTGGACCCTACCTAGCAAAGTGGGAGCAGCTTCCAGCTTTTGGAATTCCAACTCCTTGCCTATGGCAACCTCACAGAAGATTTCACATCTGTTCTAGAGAAGAGAAAAATTTCCTGCCCTGGGTTTGGGCCTTTCCTCTGTTTTACAGTTGCCATGTGATCCTCACCCCCCAGCTCTAGTCGGAAGGTCAATTACAGTGCAGCCTCTTTTCAGGGTAATAAGTTTTTAATGTAGACGCAATTAGTGAATAAGCAGCTGATTAGTTCATTATGAAAATACCGAAAACAACACCATTTGCGGTGGCAGAAGCTCCAGGAAGACAGATGCGCTCCCCTTTCATTTTATCGGTTGGGTCAGAGTGCCAGGAAAGTTAACATATTTTACCATAATATTAAGCCCTTTTAACACTGAAAGGCCATTATGTTAGAAAAAAATTTCCCCCTCTGGGGTATTAATTAGAGAGAGAGAGCTTTAAAAAAATATAATAATCTCATTAAATTCCTCTCTTATAACCATTTTCATAAAGAATCCTTAATGTGAAATGTAGATGGAAAAACGCAACTCTGGCTGAAGAATTTATGAGAAACACCGAGCAGCTGATCTATCATTTTCAAGGGAGAGAAAAAAAACAAAACGTTTTGTCAGATTCCTGGCTTTGGGTTTCTAAAACAATTTTGAGCAGCCTGGGCCAGAAGGCAGAGAGTAATGCAGTCTTTGTAGGACAATCTCTGGCCTCCCCAAAACTAATGATGATAGATGATCGCTCTGGGCGGAAACTTATGCTCCGTGTCCCAGCCCTGATCACTGTCTTCTCTTGGGGCTTCCCTGAGTTGCGCTGGGTCTCTGGCTGACATCACAATTTAGTTCTGAATTCTCACGCATGTACTTAAAAATATAGGCATTTACATTTGTATTTATCTGTTCATGTATTCATCCCTACGATAAATATCTATTGAGCCACTCTGCATGCCATATACTGTGCGAGGTCCAGAGGATACTGCGGTGAATGGGATTGTCCCTTGACTTAGATGCTTCTACTGTAATAGACAGGCTATATATTAATCAATAAGCCACTGAGACGGATGCGAAGTTGCACTTGGGATAGACGTTATGGAGGAAGGAAGTATGCAGTGCCAAGAAAGTGAATAACTGAGGCCATTGATGCTGTCAGGGAGGGTCAGGAAAGGCTCCCCGGAAGCTGACATGAAGGAAGGGAGGGGGGTAACTGGGTGGGAGTGAGTGGATGGATGGGGATGTTTCAGGCAGAGGAAACAGTATTGGCAAGGGTCCTGCTGTAGGAGAGAATGCGTATATGGCTGGAGAGGTGGGCAGGAGCTGTACAGAGTGTATTAAGGACTGTCATCTTTATTCTAAGAGAATGAAAAACAATTGGAGCATTTTAGGGGGTGACACGATCATGTTTACAAAAATGTGTACATACAGACACACGTGCATACGATAGATAAAGATGCAGCATTAACGATGTCATGCTGAATAAATTGCTTTCTCTCTCTGATCCTTTCCACATGTATTCAGCGATACTAGTAAAAGGACTTACCTCAAGTTTTAGTTTAGCTATTATATGAAATAATCCAAGTGCAAATGCTTCACCTAGTGTTTGGTGTGTATGCAAGAAAATTTCCTTCTTTCCTCCCTCCCTCCTTCCTTCTTTCCTTCTTTTCTTCCGCTCCTCCTTCATTTCTCTCTCCCCCCACTCCACCGTCCTTCCTCTCTTCTGCCTTTAAGAAGCTAATATCCTCAGGAAGAAAAAACCCAACTAAGTGAAGAATACATTTTGCTTCTTTTAACTTTTAGGACTCAAGGGTTATTTTTCAACTAGGGCCTCTGCTTTGCTTTATTGCTCTTATGAAACCAGTTGGTTATCAGATTGGTCCATCAGTGAGTATGCAGTGGGCACTAACCTTATGCTTCGTTCTGCAGAGGTGACGGGGGGACTAGAAAGTTTTTCCTAGCTATAACACCTGTGCATCTTTATGGCCTGATGCATAGGAAGTCCTTACTTAAACAAGCAGGTGGCGTTAGGAATAGACGGCTGCACAGAAACCAGGTAACTTGCTGGTTGCTCTTCCTCTGGGGAATTTGTTGCTGAGTCTGGTCATTAGTCACAGCATCAGATCGACGTGGGGAGCCTCTTTAAAGATGCACAGTCATCTTGCATATGGTTTGGACTATTCTCCTTTCTTCTGGCACCATCCATGGCCCCTCAGTTCCTTTTTTTGTGAAATAATAATCACAGCACCATTTCACCATCACCTTCATGCTGGCAAGAACAGTAATCATTCAGCCTTCCGGCGATGATTTGAGCCTGTTTTTGCCTGTCTGTTTAGGCTCAGAGAAAAGCGTTAAAAACAATCATACGACTTAATCACAATTCACTGATCCTGATGATTTTTTTTTGGATGAATTTTGGTAAATAATCTTGATGTCAATTCCTGGCAGGCCATGAGAGAGGAGGTGGGATTTTAATGAACTTGTGATAAAGTGGAAATATTTTGAAATGCCAAATAATGTATTTTGCTTGTCACCTAATTACTTATCTGTCACTTGAAGCACATTTCATAATATCTTACTTCCTGGTCTGTTCATGTGGCAATAAAAATTTTTCCTCGTGAATGCCATGTGCTCCCAAGTAAAGACCAGTGCATTAGGAGCTCAACATATAATGATGCTTTAATGACCTGAAAATCTCTCTTTTATAGAATGGAGAAAGGGTGTTCTTGTTTCACTGAGAATTCATTTTCTTCTCCAAGTGAATATTGTTTGAGAGGGAGCTGTTATCAGTCAAAAGAGATGAACACACACACACATACACACACACATGAAATCACCAATCCAGAAACAAAGGGTCTTTAAATTCTGATTAGCACCAACATTTTTTGTTACTTTGGTTTTAACGATGCAATATAAACACACAGAAATGTTGAATGCATCCCAGTAGAACCAAAAATCTTGTATCCTTTGAGAATTTATTTTAGAAACCACAGTGTGGGAATGGCATATGCATGTCTGCATGCACACATACACACACAAGCATGCATATGCACACACACCCCCATATACGCATTTTCTTAAGTATAAATTCAGTTATTGTATGCATACCATTTTCCAGGCCCTGTGCTGCAAAATGGGAATAAACAGAAAAAGAAGACACTATTCCGCCCTCAGATACCTCATAGTCTAGATCAGCAGTTCTCAACTGGGGGTGATTTTGCTCTCTTGCTCCTGCTCGCCGCTCCAGGGACATTTGGCAATGTCCAGAGACATTTTTGGTTATCACATGTTGTGGGGGAGTTTCCTACTGGCATTAGTGGCTGGAGGCCAAGGATGCTGCTAAATATCCTAACAATGCAGGACACAGCCCCCACAGCACAGAATGACCCAGCCCAAGATGTCAATTGTGCCAAGATTAAGAAACTGTGTTCTAGTGGAAAAGATAAACGAAAAGCCCAGCAATCACAGTAGAGTCTGATAAGTGGATTCTGCGCCAGAGGAACCTGAGAAAGCTATCAGGGCAGAGCAAGTAGGGTGCCTAACCCAGCTTAGGAGTCCAGGGAAGACTTCCTGGAGGAGGTGATGGCTGCACTGAGTCTGAAGGGACAAGAAGAAATTAAGTAGAAAATTAAATGGGAGAAAGATGTTCTGGGGAACATCACACTGACTAAAGAGTCAGCATCAAGGCAGAGCCCACAGGCTGGCTCAAACATATCCTGTCGCCTTGCCGGGCCTCAGTTTCCCACCCATCCACACCCAATCATAATGTGAGGAGTTGGACTAGATGATTTCCAAAGTCTTTTCTAACTCCATGTTTATCATCCTGTGCGTCTAGCTGGCATCCATTTGTAAAATATTCAATGATTGTTCTTGTTTTTTTTCATTTTGGGCTTCTTATGACAACTTCCAACCTCCTGTTTGTTTACCCAGCAGATGACTTTCCTCTGGGCCCAGCCTTGTGCTGGGCTCTGAGAACACAGATCTTCCTCCTTCTCATACAAGGGTGTATCTGGTCCCCAAATCCACTCATAGAAGCTCCCCTCCACCGTTGTTATGGTCCTTGAGCATCTCCTGTGGGATTAGGAGCTATGAGCCCATTGGTGCCTTTCTCTTTTCCCTGGGTGGTGTTCTTTGGAGAGATAGCGGTGGCCAGTATTAGGGCAGAGGACATGGAAATAGAACTAGGGGCAGGGATGGGGACCACGAAATTGGAGGGATGTTTATGAGAAAGGATTAAAAAGACTCGGTCGCTTACTGGGGCCTGGGGGATGAGGTAATGATGTCCAGGAGGCCTGAGGTTTTGACTTGAGCAGTGGGTGGGTGGTGTGCCCTTCCCTCAGAAGATGAGAAGGCATAGAAGAAGCTGGTTTCATATGAAGAAGGTGCTCCAGATCCTTCTTTCTTCCTGGTAATGAGGCTAGCGAGGCCTGTGGGAGCATGAGGGGTCTAAAGGGGTCAAGCCAATTCTCTTACTCTCTTTTCCCCTTTCGTAAAGGTGACTCTTCCTAAGTGCCAGAGATGCTGTGAGGAGAACATGAGAGAATGGATGCTAAGACCTCTTTGGAGGCTGGAAGGTTCTGTGATTTGGGTGGGACATGCCCGTGACAGGGTTCTGAGGTGGCATGGACTCAGTCTCACGCCCACCCCTGGCCAGGTGGAAGGAGAGGCAGGGCTGGTTAGAAGCAATTCTCCAGCTCATCTCAAAAGGCCTTAGGATTAGTTCCAGGGTTTCTCAGCAGGGGCCCTATTAGCATCTTGGGTGTGATAAACCCCTATGTGAGACCCCACACATTGCAGGACATTTAGCCACAATGCCGGTAGCCTCCCCTTGATTACTTTGACAATAAAAAAAATGACCTCTCTGCTTCCACATGCTTCCAAGAATCTCTCTGGTTAGAACATCACGTATAAGGAAACCAAGCAAAAGAGCAACTAATTGGGCCCAAAGCTATGTAGCTGTTACGTGACAGAACTGGGATTTGAACGAGGTACATTCTCATTGTTTCTCTCTCTCTGAAATGTAAATATATATATACACACACATATATCCATAAATATAAAGAAATATATGTAAAATATATAAATTAGATAATTTATATAAATATGTTATATAATTTATAAATTATGTATTTATATAAACAAATATTATAGTGAATATATACTTATTATATATAATTATATATAATAATGTAATTATATAAATATATGAGATTAAGCTAAGATATAAATATATGGATATTTCTTTATATACATATATTTATATGTACAGAACATGTGCACATATACCTATATATATTT
This sequence comes from Equus przewalskii, assembly GCF_037783145.1. NCBI lineage: Eukaryota > Metazoa > Chordata > Mammalia > Perissodactyla > Equidae > Equus > Equus przewalskii. The sequence continues at coordinate 31,827,089 of NC_091842.1, read as the reverse complement.
ATAACTTAGCTTAATCTCCGTTTTATATTCTTATCCTGCCTGATGTTAAAACCTCACATCAGTCGGTTAAGGCTCCCTGACTCAATTGATTCTAGCTTCCCCCTTGTCCGTAAGATTGTATCTAAATTCAGAGGGGGCTGACGTAGTACCCAGGCAAATTTGGGGTGCAGATCTGGCCCTTGGTCACTCTGTGTCTGCAGTGGCGTCTACCAATGGCTGCGTCAGCCAGTCTGATTTTAGCTGACATGAGGCATCTGTCCTTATGCCTGCAGAGGTGCCCATTTTCTTCTTCGGTCTCAGGTCATGTGGTCCATGCCATGCCTGTTGCTATGCCTCTTGGTCCTGACCCTAAGGTCTGTCCGAAGTCCCACAATCTCCTTTCAGAACTCGGATCTGAATCACTACCTCTCTTATGTCTGGTGGTCTTATACCAGCCAGGGCCAAGATCCTGGGAGACACAACCCAGGGCAGCCAGACAGACCCAAGAACAAGGACCTGCAGTGAGGGTTCTCAATCCAGCGCAAGACTTGGCTCCCTCCCGCTTACATAACTAGTGGTGCCAGTTACATCTGCGAGCTGCCTTTTTGACTCACCGCTATTTTTTTTTTCACAAGTAAAATATAATTGCAGGCTTATTGTTATATTATAACCTCACATGGAGGAGTGGGTGGCAGGGTGGGCAGAAGCTCAAGACAGATAATGGCCTTACAGGGTTGCAGCTCTTGGATCACCCACATCTCTTCTCTTCTCCCTGCTTTTAATCTGTTGTTGAGACAATAAGTAAGCCGTGATGTTATTCATCTGTGTGGTTACTCAAGGCTGAGGAGGACACACGACTCCAATTATAGACTCTTTGCCAGCCTTGATCTCTGATGACCCTGGGCTGGGAGCCTCCTCATTTGCTGACTGGGGTAAGCGTGGTTCTCTGTGCATCTCTTTGTCACTGCTCAGCCCACCAGCTGGGACTATCCCTGATCCCGGGCCAAGCTCTCAGAGGTGCTTAGGGATCTGAGAATTGCAGAGATCTGCATGTTGTTTCTACCATGGGCAGCACACAGAACCCCATCTCAGATAATACGCACTAACTGCTCCCTCGGTTACTCTCTTCTCTAACTTTCTCCTCTCCTAGAGCCTAGAATTCCTCATGTCTTCTGTGCCAGAAACAAAGAACTATCTCAGCAAATGCTCACCCATATCAGTGCTATGATTCAAAGCTCAAAAGCCTAGCATCTGACTCTTTTGTCGTCTGATTCTGTTGTGCCCCCATCGAGACTCTGGCTGTCCTATGGCCATCTGCCCCATAAGGAAGGGTCACTACATAAAAAGAAGTTTGGAGGGAAAATGTGGCAGGCAGGTCTTTTTTTGGGTAATCTCTTTTCATTTATCTATTTTTTATTTATTGTATTGCGGTCACGTTGGTTTATAACATTGTGTAAATTTCAGGTGCACATCATTATATTTCAGTTTCTGTGTGGGCTACATCATATTCACCACCGAAAATCTAGTTTCCATCTGTCATTTACACATGTGCCCCTTTATCCCTTTCACCCTCCTGCCATCCCCTTTCCCTCTGGGAAACACCAATCTGTTCTCTTTATCTATGTGTTTGTTTGCCTTCCCCATATGAGTGAAATCACACAATATTTGTCTTTCTCTGTCTGACTTATTTTGCTTGGCGTAATACCCTCAAAGTCCATCCATGTTTTCACAAATGGCACAATTTTGTCTTTATTAATGGCTGAGTAGTCGTCTTCATAATATCCCACAACACATGAATTAGGCGCAGCTTGCGCCTAATACCTTTGCTTTAAAACCTGACATATTTGTAAGTATCCATTCATGTGATTTTCTTTCTTTTTGTCTACTACCTGTGTTGTCTACTAAATTATGAGCTCCCAGAGGCAGGGACTAGGTCCGTTTTTTCATTGATGTATTCCCAATGCCTGGCATGATGACTTGCGCATAGAGGCACTCGAAAAATATCTATTGAATGAATGAGTGAATGAATGAGTGAATGATCAGGTCTATTCTGAGCTTCTATAGAGAGGAAGAGGTGCTTGGTGTTGAAGAGCAAATGTGAGCATAGAGAAGAGAACTGGGATATTTTTTCTCAAGTTGCTCAGAGCATCTCCTCCACCCATGGGTTAGGTGCAAGATGGGTCAGGTATGCGTGCAGAGAGAGAAGTAGTCTAGAATTCTGGAGAGTTGACTGTCCTCCTGGCACTCATGTACGTCTGCTGAGTGACCACGGGCAAGTATACTCCCTCTTTAGGTCTTGCATTTTCTTTTCCATCTGTAAGACTTTTGAAGGGACTGGGAGAGTCTTCAAGGCACAGAGTTCTACAATCTTGCAAAGAAGCTTCTGCTTCCCATCATGGCCTCACTGCTTTACAAGTTGCTTCCTCCAGTCACCCTCCAGGCTCCTGACACAGCAGATGGAGCTGGTCCCTGCCCATGACTGACAGATGAGCCTCATTTATGGCCCTCAACATTTAACCACTTGGCTATTTGGCAGACTTATCTGGCTCTGAGATGCTGGGAGACCCCTCCCTGTTCCCAGCAATACAGACAACTTTCCACTCCCATGCCTCTGTCTGTGCCAGGACTGGGAACGTGGAACAGAGGAGCCAGCCTCCAGCCTTGGGTCTATGAGGCCTTAGAGAGAAGTCACATTTGGGCTCAGCAATCCTGCCCAGAAGCAGAAGATGATGAAGTGGTGTCCAGATAAACAGTAACTAGCTTGATCTATTTCTAGATCCAATTTCTCAGAGGCCAGCTGGGTTATTTTTGCTGCCCTATTCAGTGATAATATCAGTAATTCTAGAAAGGCCTGCCATTAAATCTAAAGTGGTCTGAGAATTGAAGCAAACTTTATCCCCATCTCATTTATTGACATATAAGGTTTGAGTGACCAGATGTTTCCATAACAATAACAAAACTTCCTAATATCTATGGAGTGCCGATTATGTGCTTGGCATAAACATCTTTACAAGCTTTATCTTATTTGATCTTCACAACACTATTGCAAGATAGGTACTGTGATTATCACTATTTTGTAGTTGAGGAAACAGAGAAACAGAGCTGTTAAGAAATTTACTCAAAGTCGTATAGCTACTAAAAGGAAGAGCCAGTTTTCACTCCCAAGCGACCCCACACTCCTTCTCCTTTCCTTCTCGAGTAATTGAGGGGAAATCCTCTGTTAAATAAGCATGCCTCCTGGCCGTGGCCCCAGGAATGGTCCTCCCGGAAGGAGGGTGGAGCTGGGGCAAGTGAAGTTTCTCTTCTCTCCGTTCTATGAATTAATTTTTAGGTTCAGTATGGAAACCCAAGAATCCATGGGCCAATTGGAAAAGAAAGAATGAGACAGGCCGTTGGGAGGGTCATAGCCAAAACCTCCCTCTGTTACTTCTTTCTGGCTTGGATATGGTGTTAAAGTGTTGTGTTGGGAGCAGGATGGAGTTGGTGGGACAAGACTTGAAATGTTTGTCTAGGTCTCTTTCTTTGGGTTGATGTTGGCCCAGGACATTGATGGCTTTTTAATGTGAGAGAGTTATTAGATGGTTAGGAAATGCTCCTAAGAGTCTGTGAGGCAAATGGCCTCTGGTTAACTTAGTTTCTTAACAGATTGCCCAGGAACCTATGGCTTACAGTTCCAAGGGGCCATTAGTTGTAGGCATTCACAATGTACCAGCAGGGTATAAGGGTTTCAGTTGCTCTGCATCCTCACTAGGTCTTGGTATTGTTGGATTTTATATTTTGTTTTATTTTTGCCACTGCTGTAGCTATGTGATGATAGCTCATCATGATTTCATTGTGATTTTTTTTTTTTTTTTGGTGAGGAAGATTGGCCCTGAGCTAACATCTGTGTTAGTCTTCCTCTATTTTGTATGTGAGACGCCACCACAGAGTGGCTTGACAAGTGGCATGTAGGTCCACGCCCAGGACTGGAACCCACAAACCCGGGACTACTGAAGATGAACGCATGGACCCAACCACTATACTACTGGGCCAGCCCCTCATTTTGCTTTTTATATTTTGATCATTGTTTTTAGGAATTTAACATAGGAGGGATTACAATAAAGTATGTCCCAGCTTGAGACAGAAGTTGCTGCTGATCTTTGTACCTACTTTTAATATCACATATGTTATAGGGAAGTCACTTACCTATCTGTCCCCACATTGGACTGTGAGCTTCTCAAAGGCAGGAGTGGGTCTTATCCACCTCTCTTTCCCCAGTGCTCAGAAGGATGCCTGGCCTACCACTGGCACGTGGTGATTACTTGGTAAGTGGGTGATTCAGTGAATGAATTTGCTCAACCAATAATTAGAAAGGATTTGGTTTATTCAACAATCACCACCTTGAACATTCTCAGAGAAAAAAATGTTTAGGTTGTTTTTATTAGGGCGTGAAATTTTTTAAAAATGGAAGTGTTATGGGAGAAAGAATCTAACGTTATAGACTCTTACGTGTGCCAAAGATTAAGGTCAGAGTTTTTAGGATGTATCTAGTTTTATCTCATCATAGATAATCAGTTAGTATGGAAAAGAAGCACTGGCTTTGGATAAAGCTGACTTTGGCCCTCATGCATGTGATCTTGAATAAGTGCTTCAATGCCTCCCTTTGCCTCAGTTTTCTCATCTGCAAAATGCACAGTAATGCCTAACTTAGGGAATGGGTTTGGGTATGAGGAAGGATGTGTGTGTGGATAAAAAGCATTTGGTATGTGTGTTGTTCCTTTTTTCAAACTGTGGTAAAGAAAGCATAACATAAAATTTACCATCTTAACCATTTCTAAGTGTACAGTTCAAGAGCGTAACATATATTCACATCGTTGTGCAGCCATCTCCAGAAACTTCTCATCTTGCAGAATTGAAACTCTGTGCCCGTTAAACACTAACTCCCCATTCTCCCTCCTCCCGACCCCTGGCAACCACCATCTACTTTCTGTCTTTATGAATTTGACTTCTCTGGGTGCCTCATATGTGTGGAATCATACAGTATTTCTTTTTGTGACTGGCTTATTTCACTTAGCATAATGTCCTCAAGGTTCATCCGTGTTGTAGCATGTTTCAGAATTTCCTTCCTTTTTAAAGCTGAATAGTATTCCATTGTATGAATGTACAGTAGTCCCCCCTTATCCATGAGGGAGACATTCCAAGATCCCAGTGGATGCCTGAAACTATGGATAGTACCAAACTCTATATATGCTATGTTTTTTCCTATACATACACACCTATGATAAAGTTTAATTTATAAATTAGGCACAGTAAGAAATTAACAATAATAATAAAGTAGAACAATTATAACAATATACTGTGACGTGGTCTCTCTCTCTCAAAATATCTTATTGGACTATACTCACCCTTCTTGTGGTGATGTGAGGTGACACGATGCCCACGTGATGAGCTGAAGTGAGGTGAATGACGTAGGCACTGTGACGTAGCGTTATTTTCCAACCAAGGTTGACCACAGGTGACTGAAACTACGGAAAGCAAAGCCATGGATAAAGGGGACTACTGTACCACATGTGGTTTATCCCTTCATCTGTCAATGGACACTTGGGTTGCTTGTACATCTTGGCTATTGTGGATAGTGCTGCAAGGTGCACAGGTGTGCACGTATCTCTTTAAGATCCTGTTTTCAATTCTTCTGTTGACACGTGTGTTGCATTCAGTAATGCTTAATTCCCATTTCTCCCATTTCATACGCAATGAAATGGAGTCTCTAGAGGTCAGTTAATTTGCTTCAGGCCTCACAGCTGATATGTTGCTGGAGCAGGATTTGAACCCAAGTCTCCTGTCTCTGGATGATCTATTCTCTCTCCATACCTCACTTTGCTCTCAAACACTTCTCAAGAGGAGGGACTAGCATCTTGAGTGACAGAGGAGGCTGCTGGGGGAACTTTAGAAGATCTGGAAAAGTAGGAGAGAGATGGTAGTGTCCATTGCTGTGAATCTCATAACCATTCACTAATAATCTTTGTGACAGGTCCTCAGTAGAGGAGACTTGCACCCCAATTCAAGTGGGCTCTAATAAGTGAGTAACAAGGAAATCAATGAGCAGTATGCCTCATGCACTGGCATGAGCTAAAAAGGCCTTTTTGGTGCCCGCTGAAAAATTCCTTAAACCACCCCTGATGTGAGGCTGTCCGGAGGGTCCTCCAACCCCGGTGGAGAATCGTCTACACTCGAGACTTGGTGTAGGACATGTTTCATCCTCCACCTGCAGGGCAGGTGCACTGTGCTATCTCCTGAAGGATACACAGCTGAGCAGTGCAGCATCCCTCGTGTTTGGTTAAGCTGAGCCCAGTTGTCTCATTTCTTATATCACTTTGCTTTTCTGTTGTTGTCGTTTGCTGTCCCAGGCATCAAATGGTCCATCATCAAAACACTTATCCATTGCACATACACTCCAAAAGGAAAAAACAAATTTCAGACGCAACTAAAATGGCTGTTGCTAAGCCAAAATATTCAATGCATTTTTTTCTTAGAGAAATAGCTGACTTTTAGGTAAAGCTCCTTGTGCACTGCCTGTCACATAGCAGGTGCCTGAAAGATGTTTTTTCTCATCCTTTCCTGTATTAGAATTCAGTTCCATGCCAGGAGCTACACTAGGTGCTGGAATAGAGGGGCAGAGGAGATGAAAAACCTCCCCGACTGCAGAGGTATGGGAAAAACAAGCATTGAAGGTAAAGAAAAGAATTCATATGGATAAAGAAGAGAAGTAAAGGGCATGTTATAGGTTGAATGATGTTCCCCTCCCCCCAAGTTGATATGTTGAAGTCCTGGTCCCCAGGACCTCAGAAGATGACCTTATTTGAGGATAGGGTTGTTGCAGATGTAGTTAGTTAAGATGAGGTCATACTGGAGTTAGGTGTGCCCCCTATCCAATATGACCAGTGTCCTTATGAAAAAGGGAAATTTGGGCACAGACCTGGACACAGGGAGAACGCCACGTGAAGATGAAGGCAGAGATCGGGGTGATGCATTTACAAGCCAAGGAACACCAGAGATTGCCAGCAAACCACCAGAAGCTAGGCGAGAGGCATGGAACAGATTCTCCCTCACTATCCTCTGAAGGAACCATCCTGTTAACACCCCGACCTTGGACTTCTGGCCTCCAGAACTGTGAGATAATAAATTTCTGTTGGTAAAGCCCTCCAGTCTTTGGTCCTTTGTTATGGCAGCCCAGCAAGCGAATACAGAGCTACAGGAGCGTTTAAGAGAGGATAGGGGTAGGGAAGACATGATGTTTAAGCTGAGACTGGAAGGATGATTCAGAGTTAGCTTGGGAAAGGTGGGGAAAAAAAGGAGAGCATTTTGCAGAAGAAATAGTATTTTTAAATACAGCTAATTGTTACTTTACCATTTATTCTAACAAGCTTCGGTATCAAGTTTCTTATCCACAGCACATTAGAACTGGAAACAATGGCTGCTGCTCACCACGTGGCTGATAAAACACACTAACCATGATGGAGAAGAAAAGAAAACTATTAAATAAATGGAATTAGGAGGAGGATGACACAGGGGGAGGAGAAGAGAAGAAGGAGCAGAAACTAAACAATCTTAGCACTCTGGGGCTGTTGAGTGAAGAGGCAAATATCCACTGTCACACCAGCTCATGAAATTGACTTCTGGGGAAATGGCTGCTGGGAACATAAAACAACCTTTGGTTTTTACAATGATGCTGAGCCATCGGTGGTGAATTAATCCACCTTAAAGGTGTCCTGTTTCAGAAGTGGTACCAATAGATTGTAGTTCCTTGGGTACACACATGATGCTACTTTGAATTAAAATGGTCGTCCTCTTCTTGTTGCTGTCTTGGCTGGTCTCTCTTTTTCAAAATGGAAATGGAGAAGCTCTGCTTTCTAAAACTGGGTTCGATCCCCTCTCCCTTGTGCCTTCATGGGACTCTGTGTTTTGCTGTATCACGGCACTAACCATGCAGATTTCAACTGCCCTCTATCTCACCTGACTTTTTCTTGGTCTGCCTCCCATCCTAGACTGTCATCTCTTTGGAGCCCAACCTGAGATTTGAAGTGAATCTCTGTCCCCCAGAGCCTGCATAAAAACCGGTCGAAAGTGAACATTCAATAAATATTTAACAACTCCAGTTTCAAAATGTTTTCCATCCTAAACGGTCAAAATTAAAAAAAAAAAAAATGTGTGCTTAACGATATAAATCTTTGGGTAACATAAATGCCTCTTTTGCCAAAGAGTTTACAATGATACATGTGCAATTTTTCCTCCATCGAAAATCCCTGCTGGTCCCTCTGCCACCAAGGTTCGATAAGATGGATTTAATTCTCTGTCTACGTAAACCTTTTCTGGTGAGAGCCTAACCTGCTATGGTCTCCTTTGACAAATTCAGGATAATTCTGAGCTGGATTTGGTTTCTTTTTTTGCTTGCTTGTGGCCAGAGAAAAATCTACATGGTGTTTCAAACTATAATTTTCAGGTTTTCTCTTGAAAAGGATTCTGGGCATAAAGGTTTGGAAGGCACAGAAAAGAAAACAGAGCTAAAAACCAGAGCTCTGTCATGATTTGCAAAGGTCTATTCTCTTTGTCATTATGAGAATTACCAGTGCAATTGGCCCCTGCAGAAACCTCTTCTGCTTAGTCTCTCTCATTTGTCCACTTCTGAGACAACTGAATAAGCTGGCATATGGCCAAGAATTCTGAGTCTCGAGGGGGTCTTATGGAAACTTAACACCCCTTTCTTCTTGTGGCCACCCCATCATGTTGTCTTGGTTTCCTGGACAATTGGAAGCAATAAAGCTTTAGCCACAATATGTCAGGTGCTTACTATGTTTCAGGTGCAATGCTAAGCGCAGTGTACATGCAGCCTCACAGCAACCCCGTGAGGAAGCCATTATGGTCCCATTTTAGAGCTGAGAAGAGTAAGGCTCAGAAGGGCTTTATAACACACCCAACGATGCTGTTGGTAAATGGAAGACCCAGAATTTGAATCCAGAGCTGAATGACTCAAAACTCCACTCTCTTTTCATTATGTTTTTCTGGATGGTGTTGTCTGTGGAGAGTGACTGTGAGGCTGCAACATGGGGAGTGTGTTGGAAAGAGGGAGGGTGAAGAAGGACCCGGGGCAGGACCTACATGGCCTCGCGGGTCAGGTGAAGATGTGGTACCTCAGAGCATTGAAAAAGCTTTGGAACAATTGTATGCGTTCCTCTAGTTAGTAAGTGGTATAAGAGCTTGGACTTGTCCACAAGCCCAGTGCCTGGCACATTGTAGATGCTCAAAGATGTGAGGAGGAATGGATGGATGAGCCAAGTTGGTGAGGCCAGAGCTCAGGTGGGTTCCACGAGGCAGTAGGGGATTCTCAGGATGGGAGGAGGCTGGCTCGTTCCCTGGATGTCACAGTAGGTTCTCGTTTCTGGATAAAAGAAGAAACAAAAAGACATAGATCTGGCCAGTGGTTTACTCATCTGACTGGGAAAGTTTCCAAGAAGGAAGATACTCAAGACCAAAGTGTCTCTCTCCACGGAGGAGGCTCGGTGCTGAGCTTCCTGTTTCTTCCTGGTCCATGCTAGGGGCAGCCCAGCTTAGTGGAGGAAACACCAATTTTGCCACCAGACAAACCTGGGGTCAAATCCTGATAGTTACTAATATGCTGTGTCACTTTGGGCAAGCACCTCAACCTTCTGAGCTTCAGTTTCTGTATCTGTAAAATAGGATTGTAATACTTAGAGAAACGGGGTAAATGTTTTACATGGTTAATGTGCTTTTCTATTTGACCTTTCTGAGTATGTGACTTCTGTCTGAGTTGGCACGTGCTGTCTGCTTGGGAGAGAAAGGAGAGTAGGATAAAATGGAAGGGAACTCACCCCACGCCACTGTGTGGGACCCATTGCTCCAAAGTGAGAGGCTCCTGTGGCAGGACCCCTGCTCGCAGGCCAACTGGGATCTCAGGGTCATTGATGAGTGCCAACTAGGCAGTCTTGTAGTCAGATTGCACTCTGTTTGTTGACTGGCTCAGCTACCCTCTGACAGCTCGGAGCTTCTTCACTGTGAGTTCCTCCCAGAGTCCCAAACAGGGGAGTGGGACAAAAATCGCCGCACTCAGCATTTCCCTCAACTCACCCACCCTTCCTCTCCCCAACCTGAGTCTGAAGACTAAAGAGGGAAAGTGGAGTGACATGAGCTTCGTCTCCCTCATCTCTCTCTTTCCATCCTCACAATCTCCCAGGATCAGAGAGTCAGCCTTCCCATCCCTTTTTCTCTCTTGTCCACCCTTGCCAAGAACTCTGTGATCTTGCGCACCAAGTCTGGTACTTAATATGCTAAAGAGTAGAGGTAAAGGAATTTAGTAAAAAACACCTTCCAAAGTCAATACTGTGACTTAAACTTTTATTATTGTCTGGTTGCAAAATCATTTTTTGAATGTTAGAAATTTGAATTTAACTCCCTTAGAGGCAGTAAGGAAGTGCCTAAAATCATGGATTCTGGAGTCAGACTGCCAGGTCCAAAGCGTGGCCCTGCCACTTACAAGTGTTATAACTTTGGGCAAGTTACAAAAGCTCTCTGTGCTTAGGCCTAAATGGGGTGAATAATAGGATCTCACGGGGCTTCTTGGAGTGTTTAGATTAGTTCATGTATGGAACAGTGCCTGGCACCTAATGACACCTCTGTGAGTGTTTATCATGAATACGTGCGTCTTCACCTTCATCATTATCAGCAGTCTCATCATAATCTTTTGTGTATTCTTTCTGTAATAAGTCCCAATTTCCCAGCCTCACCCAGGCATATGGATGCCATGAGCCATCTGGGGCAAATCTCATACACTCAGGAAGACAAAAGAGAAAAACATCTTAATTACTTGAAAAATGCATTGTCCTTAAGACTACGTTCTAGTTGATAAAGTTGTTTCCTAGGGGATATGGGTTAGCACTTCTGATATTGCTAGACATGCATACTGGAATTAAACGACTGAGTAAACGGATGATGTATCATGGGAGCCAGGCTTCTCATTGTTGGCATGAGAGATTACAGATGAGCAAGGGGAGGAGGCTGGAATGATCCATGCGATAATGGATTAGAATTGGAGATATCAGGATGAATTCATGTTTAGCTTAATATAGACACAGATGGTTACAAATTTATAGATATGGATGTACATATGAGTTAGTTTACACTCATAGGTTTCCTTACTCTGTCAGCTGAGAGGTACCAGAAGCAATGAGCACACCCAGCATCCAGATCTTGGTTTCTAAGACCATTCTCCAATAAAGGTACCTGGCTGCTTGGAGAAATGGCTGATTCTAGGACAGGATAGGAAATATACAAAATGAACCTGGAGCATCTTCTATTGCTGGAAAGTAAGTTCTCAAAAAACAGGAACATAGGAGACAATTGAAGAAGTTTCTGATGGCCAAACCTGAAACAATTTGAGCAGAAATAAATAAATAAACAAATACATACATACATACATACAAACATACGCACATAAAATAGTATTGGATTATAACTCAAAAGTATAAAATACATATCCATGTATCCACACTGATATAGATAAATGATTGAATAAATAACTAAATGGGGAAGAAAGAACAAATCTCCCATGAAGAAGAATTACAAATAATTTATATAGATAGTCTGTACTCAAGGAGGTGGAACATAATTCTCACTCCTGAAGTGTGGGTCGTGTATAGTGACTCCCTTCTAAAGAGCGTGGTATGGCAAGAAGGAAAGATAGAGTGACTTACAGTGGAAAGACTTGACAAGCACTCCCTCAGCCAGGTGAAAGGTCAACATCCACAGTGATAAGTGATCACAGTATGTATCCTTGATATGTTAGGATGACAATGTCACTTCATCTCTATGGTCTTCCTCCCCCAAACATGTAACTCCAGTCTAGTCATGAGAAAAACATCAGACAAATTCTAGTTGAGGCTCATTTTACAAAATACCTGATCATTACTGCTCCAAACCGTCAAAGGCATCAAAAATAAGGAATTCTGAGAAGTTGTCACAGCCAAGAGGAGCCTAAACACATATGACAAATAAATTTATTGTGGTTGCTGGATGAGATTCTGGAACAGAAAAAGGACAGTAGGTAAAAACTAAGGAAACTTGAATAAACTGTGGACTTTAGTTAATAGTAATATATCAATGTTGGTTCCTTAATTATAGCAAATGTACCGTACTAATATAAGATGTTAATAATAGACAAAACTGGGTATGGGGTATATGGGAAACCTCAGTGCTATCTTTACAGTATTTCTGTAAATTTAAAGTTGTTCTACAATGAAAAGTTTATTTAAAAAGTTATATTGTGGGGTTGGCCTAATGGCATGGCAGTTAATTTTGCGTGCTTTGCTTTGGTGGACCGGGGGTTCGCTGGTTTGGATCCCAGGCACAGACCTACACACTGCTTATCAAGCCATGCTGTGGTGGGTGACCCACATATAAAGTAGAGGAAGATGGGCATGGATGTTTCCTCAGCAAAAAGAGGAGGACTGGCGGTGGATGTTGGCTCATTGTCCTTGTAACACTACCTCATTGGGTTGATATGGGGATTAAAGGAGATAGTATGAGAAGTTCTTTACCAAGTGACTGGCACATAATATATGTTCCATAAAACAGAAACATTTGACCTTCACATATCTTTCTGTGCTTTTCTTCCTTGGGATATGCCTTGAAAGGCTGACTATCGTTGCTTTCCCTCCAAGATGGGCCAAACTGGTCTAGTTTCTGATTGTCGTTATTTGTCTCTTCCGCACTGAGAAACCTAGAGCCCCATCCCAGTGTTGGTAACTGAGCATTTTTACCTTAACTGACCCTATCTGAATTGCATTCACTTCATATAGTGAATGAATTCTGAGTGTTTAGTGACTGTTCAGTGACTCTGTTTAGAGACTAAGATATACCACATCATAATGGCAGTTATGCGGTGGTTACCTTGGAGCGAGTCTGCCAGCTGCTTCCAATTAGGTAACTGTATCTTAAGTTTCTTTGAAAGTGATTGTCAACTATCTGAGGTCCCTTTTCCATCTTAGGAAGGAGAGCACAGGGACATCATCAACTTCTTGTTTGTTGGCCGAGGGTCTTGACAGAATGGAGCATCACAGAACAGCAGGTCATTAGTTATTTCTAAGGGTCAGAAGGAGTTGCAAAATTATAATGAGGCAGGGAAAATTGTCTTGTGGTACCTTTCTACAGAAGTGAGGTGGGTAAGTAATCACTGGGGTCAAGGTGTGTCTAGAAGAGAAACCATCCTGCTGAGGGCAAGACATTGTTGGTCCTACTGGATTCCCTCTATGGTCATGACTGTGCAAAAGAAATTATACATATATGTGTGTGTACATATATACATATAAATACATGCATATGCATATACACATACACATACTACATGTATACATATATTGAAATCTCTATCTATCTATCTATCCATCTTTATATTTCTTCTCTCAATTGGCAAGGGCACGATTTGCAGATTACAACCCAGATTTTACCCACTATTCACTCTTCACTCACCCTACTGTTCTATTTTCTTGGATGCCAACCTGGGCTGACCTCCGATCTACACTTTTGTTTCTCCTCCTTAGCTGGATATATTTGCGGAAAACTCACAGAGAAAGTGGGTTGCCGGATCTGGTCCATTTTCCCGTTCAGTGAAATGAAAATAATATTTAAAAAACCCAGTCACAAATGTCTGTTTAATAATTCTTGATGGCTGCCCTGAGATTGGATTTCGAAATTTCTGAATATTCAATGCCTGGAAGCTAGCACAAAATGGCTATCTAAAACTGCCAGAAATTTACTTCCTATGACAGCAGCATGACTTTGGGGCAGGCTTGTCTCTCCTTCTGTGGGGCATCATTTTGGTGGGGCCACCTCGGTCATGCCCACTTACATTAAGTAACTACTCACTGCCCTTGAGGCAGCTCAGGACTTGGGAGAAATAATCCCAAAACAAATACTTTATAATGGAATACTAAATATTCTGTTTAATAATATAAAAGGCTGTCCCAGGTGGTAAGAAACATCTCTACTGACTTTTTCTTTAATGAAGTGTTTAGCATTTCCCCAGGCAGGACTGGAAACAGAGTTTGAGCACAGTGAGTGGGATCTGGGACTGAGGGAGCAAAGAGATGGGACAAAGGGCTCACATTGGATGATGGGCTAGTGTTTGGGATCTATTTCCAGAAAAAAAATAAACCACATGCCATTAAGATGTTAGCTAATTAGCTTATGAATATCCTTGGACTTTCTCTATGCACTATTAAGGGAATTTTCAGTTTGAAATCTCTACTGAAGCTCTGTAGAAAACCCAGAAGCAACATCTTTTCCATCTTGATGCCGTCCTCAGGCCTTGCCTTATAGCCCCACCTGCAGCCTCCCTTCTGGTCAATTCCAGCTTCCCAGGGTGAATCCAGACTACAATTGCATTTGTCAGAAATCTATGTTGTGAGTGACAGTAATTCCAAAGCATACTAGCTTATTTAGAAAGGGGCGTCCCTGTCTTTTCTGCTTCTCTCCTTTGTCCTTACTCCCTCATAATCAGGAAACATTTTCTCCACATGGTAGGTTCGAACTCACTTGAATTCATGGCCCTCTGGCTATCCTTGACTCCAAAGGTTCCAAATAGGAAAATTCAGGGCAGAACTCTGATTGACCCAGCCTAGGTCACATGTTCACGACTGGCCCAATCACTGTGAGAAGAAGGAGGTGTTGTGATTGGTCTGATTTGGGTCACATGCTCACTTCTGTGGTCAGAGGAGTGAGTTCCTGGCCTGATTTCCACTGCCAGCTTTTATATCTCTGAGTAAGAGTTTGCCCACCAGAGCTCGCTGTGCCCACGAACATGGCGGGTTGCAAGTGCTGAGGCATTGCTGTCCCCCAGAAGCAGCCCTCAAGCAATGCCTGATGGGAGTTGGTGTATAAATACCAAGAGGCTCCCTTCCCCGGGGGTGACAGAATTCTGAGACAGGCATTCAACACCATTTACCAGAATTCCAGAGTAAGATCAGACTCCGGTTCTCCAAAGTTGCCTTGTGCGTGGCATTGCACATTTACCTGCTTCTTTCTCTTCCCTGTCTTACTCCCCGACCCTTTTCGGCCAGTATTTCCTGAGCTCACCTCCCACTTATGCTTGCATTTGAGTTCTTATCTCAGTGACATCTGGGGAAACCCAGACAAAGACAGTTACCATGATTGGCAGCTCATCATGTGACTGACATGGGGATGAAGCAGTGCCAATGGAAGGGGTGGTTCTAAAGACACAAGAACAGTAGCTGTCCACTAAAAAAACCATGGAGCAGCAAAACATGAGAACTTACAGTAAACCATTTCCTACTGGACCAACATTTGGGCACAAAACGCGTCTGGACTGATGAGCCCAAGGGACGCAGACAGACCTCTCCAGCAGGTTGCTCTGGAGAGGGAAATGTCAGAGGATCTTGGGGTCCAGGCTACAGTGAAAGCGGTACCGTATGCAACCCCTTTACCACTGGTACTTTGTTAATCTTGGGCCTCTCCCAACCCAGTAGAATGTCAGCCAAAAAGCTATCATGGCAGAAGGATATGCTTGACTCTCCGGATTCTGGCCAGAGGCTGGGTTAGTTGGTTATGTTCGGTGACATTGCCATTAGGCAGTTGGGCTTGTGTGATGGCCCGTGCATGTGCAGGGATAAAAATACTCTCCTTATCTCTGTGTCTCAGCTGTAGTATCTCTGCCTCTTTCCATTTGGGTTTATTGGTTTCTAAAGCCAAACATATTCCATATGTGTCATGGGTTGAATTGTCTAGAAGCCAGGTTTGAGAGAGGGGTTCAGGTGCATGAGATCCTGAGACGATGCTCTTCGGGTAAAACACACACACACACACACACACACACATACACATACACACATACACATAAACACATCTCTACGGTTGTAAGGGAAACAAAATAGGAAAGATAAAGGGGCCACACAAGGATGGGGTCTCAGTCTCAGATAAAGTCTAGACGGGGCATTGTCAAACTATGGCCCTGGAACGAAATCCAGCCACCACCTGTTTTTGTAAATAAGGTTTTATTGGCACACAGCCATGCCCATTCATTGACATAATGTCTGTGGCTGCTTTCTTGCCACAAGGGCAGAGCTGAGTAGTTGCAACAGAGACCGTATGGCCTGCAAAGCCTAAGCTACTTACAATCTGATCCTTTACAGAAAAAGTGGCCGACTCCTGCTCTAAACTTGTCCCACTCCATGGGAGTTCTGGGGCACCCACTGCTCCAGAAAGTCATCCCCACCTTGAGGGAAGAGACTGATCTTCGTACCGTAGTGTGAGCTGGGCACTGGTTGCTAAGCACCCCAGGTGTTGAAGGTGAGGCGCATTAAGTAAATTAAGCCCAGAGTGGTGGCTCCCATCAGTGGAGAGAGCAATTCTGTAGGGTACTAGGGTACTAGGATACTAGGGGCAACTGTGAGCTATTAGCAGCTGACACAGCAGCTGGAAAATGGGTGCATGTGCTGGGGATCTTTCAAGTCACCGCCAGCATCTACTGCAATGTTTATCTGGATCCACACATGTGCTTCATTAAGCTGGAGAGAACTATATTTCCTGCCTGAAACTGAGCCATAATTCTCTCTCCTGGATTCCCTGTTCCATTTCACTCTTGCCTCCTCTCCGTCCATCTCATTGCTCTCAAGGTGAAGACGGAAACCGGTAACAGTATCCATTGGGTCCTGCCAGCCTCTCCAGCCCTGCCTCGTCCCAGTTTCCTCACACTCTGTTTTCCAGCCATGCATGGCTAGAGGCCAGGGGGCGTTCTTTCAGTTTGTGGGAATGCAGTGTTCCTTCCAACTTCCAGGCTTTTGTCCATGCTGTTCCCTTTGCCTGGAGCACCCTCCCCGTGCCTTCTACCTTCTGCCAGACTTAACCAACATCTCAATCTCCAGATCTCAGCTCGAAGACTTTCCTCAGAGAAACCTTCTTGAACTCTCTCCCCGCAAAATCCCATTCTCTCAAAGGAGCCGATCCTTAGTTTGTGTGTCTTCACGTATTTTTTTTTTCTGTCTTTGCAAACCATAGCACACAAAAATATGCAGAGATTTTCTTTAACAAAAATGCTATGTTATTTGTATTACTTTGACATTTTTTTCCTCTTAACAGTACAAACCATAAAAATAATCCTGTTTGACATGTAGAGTTAACCGATTTTTAATTCGTTTTTCCTAACAGCTGCATGATATCCCATCATATATATGTATATATTATGTACATTATATGGATGTACAATAATTTACTTAAGAATTCTCATATCGATAGGAGGTCAGATTGCTTCTGCGTGGGTGTTTTTATTTTTTTTCCATTTTACAAACAGTGGTGCAAAGAATATCTCTGAACAAATTCCTTACATCCTGATGCTTACATTTCTCAAGCCTCAATTCCTAGAAGTGGTATTATTTGGTCAACATACATACGCACTTTAAATTTCAATGCACATTGCCAGATTCCCTTCTGCGAATATCGCAAATCTTATGTCCACCATCAGTTCATGAGACCGCCCAGTTTCCAACATCTTTGCCGGTGTCCTTCAATCTTTTTCATTTTTGCCAATCTCTTGGCAAAGGAATGGCTTCTTCTTGTTCTGACTTGCCTGTCCTTGGCTGTTACTGAAATTGATCATCTTTTTATACATAGATTGTTTTGATAACAAAAATAGCTCCTACAATGATAGGACCTTATGTTCACTTAGGGGGGAGGTGGAGAAGTTCTAGGCACATCCTTTGTCCTTCCCCATCCATCCTCAGCTGCTCAACAACGATGACTGTGGAGTCGGTTCTTCTCGATGTGTCTGCTCATCCTCTACCGTTCTTCCTCTTGCATCCCCCAAGGGGGGCTGCATTTTGGTCTTGGGGGATGTAGTGATGGTGGGGATGGGTAGAATGTTCTGCCTTGTCTGTGACCATCTCCCTCTGTCTCTTCACTTCTAGATGCTACCCAGATGAACAACGCAGTGCCCACCTCCCCTTTGCTCCAGCAGATGGGCCATCCACATTCGTACCCCAACCTGGGCCAGATCTCTAATCCCTACGAACAACAGCCACCAGGCAAAGAGCTCAACAAGTACGCCTCCTTGAAGGCGGTCGGTAAGTGTGGTTTTGTTTCTCCCCTACTCACCTGTTCTTTCTAGATCTTTCTCTCCAACTTTCTTTTCTACTCCCTTTTCTATCACTTCTGTCTCTCTCTTTTTTCTCTTTCTCTCTTAAAATCTCTGTCTTTTTCTCTCCCTCTGTCTCTTTCTCTCTGTCTCTCCAACTCTCTCCATCTCTTTTTTTCTCTGTCTCTCTCTGTTTCTCTGTCTCTCTTTATCTCTGTTCTTTTTCTGTCTCTGTCTCTCTGCATAGGTGTATACGCATATATATATATTCTGGGTCTCTTTACTTGGGATACAGGTTACTAAGGACCAGACCCCTTAGCTGTTTTCTCTCTGACCCAGATCAAGTCCTACCTTTCTGTGTGGGGCAGGGTGGGTAGACAAGGGAAACATGTAGGGGCTGGATGCTCATTTGGTCCCACTGACACCTCAGCCCCTTCGTTGTCCACCATCTGCCCTAGTGAATCCTCAGGGAACGTAGGCATAGAATCCAGGACACTTGGTCTCTGAATGCCTTGCCCTTTAGTGGGTAACACTCACCATCCGCACAGTTGTCCCATCTCTGAGAAGTCAGGGAGCATGCACGTTCCTATCCCAGGCAGCTTCTGCTCTTCATGGTGTAAATACTGACAGGGGTGGGCAGCGTGGATCTACCACTAACTGAGTTCTTATCAAGCATGAGACATTGCATTGGACCTTTCATACACGCTGTCCCGTTTTCTCAGAGTGACCCAAAGAGGAAGCACAATTATGATCCCAACTTTCAGATTAGGAAACTGGGACTCAAAGAGGCTAATTTAACTTGCCCCAAATCAAGCAGCCTGTGGGCGACAGAAGTAAGACTTGAACCTCTGTTTTTATCCTTCAGGGTCTATGCTCCTGCCACTGCTCTCCCCTAGGCCTGGTCCTCCTTTGGTCCATCCCCTACTCATACCCCAGGGAGTGTGACAGTGCCCCTGACGCTCACCCAGGCTCCTGAACGAATCATTCATGGAAGGGTTCTATAGGGTGGAAGCAACAGCCACAGCAAAGTCAGACTTTGGGCAGGCAGAAGACACACAGACCACATGCTTCCCTTTATTATCAGCTTCTCATCTTCTTTTCTTCCCCTGCTGCCAAGCTCCTCACTAGAGATGGGATGGGTGATGCTTGCTGATCGATTCCAGTATGAAATATCCTAATTCTGTTGTCAACTAACAACAGAAACCAAAGCACAGACGCTCTCACAGGTCTCTGATGCCTGTGGTAGCCATGGTCTACAAACATCAGATTCACAAAACAGCATATTGGTGCCCAGCAGAGGGCTGGGCACATACTCAGAGCTTAGAAAGTGTTGGAGCCAAAAGTCTATCTTTAGGAATTCATGTTCCCCGATCTCCTAGGACTTCCAGATGGAATCATTCAAAGAGGGGTTGAGCCAAATTTATAATACCAAGGACACAGGTTGTGCAGAGTGACACAGACTTTTCTAAATCTGAAGCTTCTTAAGACCTTGCGTACCACTCCCTCATGTTGAATTTCTACACCCAACTCTACCCCATGACTACAGATTCCCTCTATTCCATACTTCATGTTTGCATAGCATATGCATCCTAAGCATGTTCACGTAGACTCAAACATTACTGGGAAGGGATGAGAGCTGTTGCCTAGGAGAGAAAGAGTCAGGGCATCTGTGCCGATGTAACTGCGGAAGCCTTCACACACTATTTGGTGACCCGCCTCCCTTTCTGAGCTTTGCATTTAGGTGATAAATAGAGTCTGCTGTTACGTTTGATCCTTCTTTTGGCATTAAAAAAAATCAGCCCAGATGTCTTTTTCTTTTTGAACTGGTCACATTACCCTAAAGAACTCATTTCTTCAACTGAGCCCCAGTCTTGTTCCCCCTCAACACCCAGTACCTCTTTGGATAAATAATGGATGGATATTCCAACGGAGTTTCTTGATTCGCTCCAGGATTTGTGTAGGGGCCCTGTGCAGAGTAAATGTCTGCAGTACATTTGGAATTAAATGTGCAGCATGGCAATTTACTTGACGCTCTTTGAGTAACCCTTTCTTCCACAAAGGAAGAACTCCTGAAATGTTTGCTGAATGAACGAATGAGCTTGTCTTTCACAAGAACTGAAGACTATCTTAGCTGTAAGAGAGCACCCCCCCCCCAATCTTCTAGAAAACTCTGAAGGATCTCACTTAGGGAGTTCTCCCCAATTCTAAATATGGTTAAATAGGGCTTCTTCTTCTCCATCCTTCTTCTCTGACTATTGTGGAAGTTCATCGGGCTTTATCTGACTCATGGAGGTCTTGAGAATCTCCAGCGAGTGGAGGTCCCCTGAGGAGCAGACCAAGGGACTACCTGACCCAATGGGTTATCCAGGAGTCCAGCGTCTGCCTGCCCAAATGAAATGCAAATTCCATAATAAATGTTCTTTCAAGGGTTCTTTATTAAGGCATAATGTGACCATGTGTGAATGATGAAATGCATTTCATTAACGAAATCATTACCACTCAGGAGAGAAGTTGTTTAAAAAATGGTTTGCTGTTGAAAGCTCTGCAACCTCCGATAACCAGACTCATTTTCTAAAAATTTCAATCCAGTAAATAAGGGGAGGCTTGGGCAGCCTTTAAGGTTAACTGCCAAGTTCAAAAATACCTCTGGAAAATAAATTTCTCTTGGCGGCTCTAATATCCAGAACATCGGGTGGGTTTGAAATTCTGTGACCCCAGCTTCTTCCTGTGAAAAATGAGGAAGCTAAAACTTTGTGGTGCCCAAGCACCATCTAATTTTAAAATTAGGAGATTAAACAATTCCACTCATTCCTGTTATTAGAATACCTGTGGGCCATTACCTATGTTCCATTCATTCACCACCAACTCTGGGGAGAAAAGGGTGGGAACTGTTGGTTGCTCCTGAGACAAATTCCTCCCAAACCTGCCTTCTTATTTTATTTTATTTTATTTTGCTTGTTGTAATCAAACTCATTTGTGTTTAAAGAGAGCTCTTTTCTATCCACAATTCATGGAGTTGGGCACGTAATGTGTGGTCATATGAAGCATGTGACTACAGAATGGTCTCTGTCCCCAAAAGTTCACTGCCCAGTTATGGGTAAAAGATCAGCATATGCTAGGGAAATGTCAGAGGATAAACCTTGTTGGATTCTGTACAAGAAGCAGTGATGGAGTTGAATTATCATCGATTCAATTCATTCATTCATTCATTCATTCATTCATTCTCCAAACATTTAACCTGTTGTCCCTTGATTGTAGGTCCACTGAGGCAGGAACCAAGTCTGTCCCATTCGTCAATGTATCCCCAGCATCTAGCACCATCTGAGGAACTCAGTAAGCACTCCCAATGCATATTTGTAAAACTAGTGAATATACCGTGTGATAGGCACCATATCAAGCTGGGAACATGAGATGATCAGCAAGATGGCAGAATGTATCACAGCCTCTGCAATTGGTCAGGGTTGAGTTTAAGACCTAGTTCAGACAGTTAGCAAGTAATTTCAGAAATTATGTAACCTCTTCGGGTCTCAGTTTCCCCATCTGGAAAATGGAGATAATAATAATACACAGCTAATGGTTTGTCGGGAAGATTCAATGATATAATGCACAGAAAGTGCTTAGCCTGCACATAGTCAGCCCTCAGTAAATACTGCAGCATATTAAAGTCTCCAGACTAAAGCTGTCTGTTGATCTGATTTTTCCTTGACTCTCCAAGATACACTCATACCTTGATTAACATGCAATTGTCCAGATTTCATTTCAAAGGAAATCGAGAGGTGGATCCATATCCTTCACTCCATTTTGACAGGAAAGACATACATGAAATCTAACTCGCTTTAGGAATCTGTTAACATAAACAAGCAAGCAAACAGCAAATGGCTTTCCTGAGACCCAGCAGAGTCGGTTCAAACCTCTTCACTCTCCCCACTGATAGCAAGACAATGAACATCCATGGACAATGAACACCCACGCCCAGATATACGGTTACTACAATCCATCAAAGAAAGATTCAGTTTCACTCAATTGCCTCTCTCGTTACTAAGACAGAACTGTGGGTTTAAACATTTTAGAAATATTTTCCACCAAGATTGAAGTGGAGAAGTGTGTCTTGTAATAGAATAAGCCAAAATGTACCCTGAAAATTCAGTTAAGCAATTCATTTAAGCACACAAGTGCTGTGGCCTGAGCCACCCACCTGATGGGTGGTTACAATGTAAGAACCCACTGTATGGGTCCTCATAGGTCAATGTTTGTAAGGCAGAGGTGTTTGCGGAAATATCCCTCAGGGTCACCTGATGGTTCAGAGAGGTTCTGCCTCCAGAATTGGAAAAAGACCACCCTTTTATATAATTCCTGGTGGGCTTTGCAAACAGAAAATTGCCCACACGTTGGCATTTGTCTCCTATTGGCCCCGTGTCTGGCATTTCCTCTGGGCATCTGAGAGTTGGACTCCTTGGCTGCCAAAGGTTCCTGACCATGTGCCCTCGAGATGCTTCAGTGCAACTTTGGCTACTCAGCGAGAGGAAGAGACAGGCTGTACCAGCATCATTGATAAAATGCTGTGGTGCCTTTGTATTCAATTCTAAATTTTAATAAGAAAATATCTTCTCCATGGCTGTTTGACAGACGATAGACTATTTTGCCAGAACCATGTTACATTTTCCAATAGCACTTTGTAAAACCACAGCAACAGTACACTTCAACATGGCAGGCATTCCCTCTTTACTCTTGCTGTGCGAACCATGCGTAAAAACCCTAAGTGATGGCTCAGCCTCAGCCATGGATTGACTTCTACTAGTTTAATTTTTTTTTAAGTTACGGCAGAAAGTGAGCTAATATCATTGAACTCCCAAGCACTACACCTGTGAGGGAGGGACTGGTCCCACAGTTTTGCAGATAGGAAAACTGAGGCACCGTGTAGTTAAGTAATTTTCCTAACGTCACACTTTTAGGAAATGGCAGAGCCAAGAGTCCTCTTCAGGATTGCCTGGTTCAGAATCTGTGTTCTTTCCACGAAATGATTCTGTCTTCCACAAAGCAATTTCTGGTATCAGAACGATATAACCAGGCAAAAAAAAAAAAAAGATTAGGGAGGCCCATTTCCCCCCTTTTTTGAGGGGGTGCTTACTAAGGTAGGAGTTGTTTTTCTTTGTTTGAAGGTAAAAGTTTTCCCATGATGCTGAGCATAATTGAGGTCTAACATATTTAGGGTATTCTATAGTTGAGGTATAACTTACATACAGTGAAATACACAGATGAGTTTACAATAGTGCAGTTGTTGAAATATACATACACTCGGGTAACCAACATCCCGGTAAGGATAAGAAATATTTTCATCATCCAGTAAGTTCCCTCATGTCTCCATCCTCTCAATGCGGTAGGCCCATCCCCCTTTAAAATTCTTTTTAATTGAGATATAATTGATATTTAACATTATATTAGTTTCAGGTGTATGACATAATGATTTGCTATGTGTATATACTGCAAAATGATAACCACGATAAGTCTAGTTAACTCCGTCACCACACGTACTTAACACGTTTTTTTCCTTGTGATAAGAACTTTTAAGATTTCCTGCCTTAGCAACTTTCAAAAATGCAATACAATATTATTAACTATAGTCACCATTACATGCCCATGACTTATTTATTTTATAACTGCAAGTTTGTACCTTTTTCCCACCTTCACCCAATTTGCCCTTCCCGCTACGTGCTCTCCCAACCACCAACCCAATCTGTTGTGTTCTCTGTATTCATGAGTTCAATTTTTGGGTTTTTTTTGGCTTCATCCCCATCTCCTTTTAGTAAGCATTTAATTTTTCACCCAACAAATATTTACCTAATGTCCGGTAGTGCCACCAAGCGCAAAGCAGGACCTTAACTATATATTTGATAGCATGTGTGCATTTGATTAAGTGCCCTTATTAGCAATAGATTTATAAAACAAAATTTGTTACTGCCTTACCAGAGCTAAGCCCTGTCTTAGGTAGAGGGGACAGAGGTGACCCCGGCACGGTTCCTGCCATCAATGAAAACAGTGATGGATTTGATTGGGGGTAAGAAGGCTTCCTTGGAATCTGTGACTCAGTGACTGGGTTGGGCTTGTGTCCACCCACACAGGAAGATCTGGGCTATATCACTCTTTCCAGATGACAATGACCCCAGCTCAGGGGGAGAAGAAATGTTGTCATCCCGGGCGGGTCCTCCTGAATTTTAACTCCGTAACTCTTCCCCTGTCACTCCAATTTCCCCTCTGTTGTGAGTGATGAGGGAGCAGAGTTCATATCCACAGGGGGAATGCGGCAATTTGAGCATCCTTTGGCCTGCCTGGGAGGCCAACCGGAAATGTTTAAATGGGGCCGGATCTGTGCTCTGTAATCATTCTGATCACAGACTGTTCGCTGCGTCTCCTCCCAGCTGGCAGCCTGACATGTCTCTGGAAATTGTACAGAAGTGTTGAGGACTTGGTCTTTCCAGGTAGATTCCTAAAAAAGGAAAGGGGAGCCAGTAGCACAGGCCGATTGGTCAGGCCTCCAGCCAATGGGCAGTGGCTGCTGCACAAACACGTGGGTAGGTTTGCCCAGCTTTGAGTAAAACCCAGTCTTACGGAGAAGTCTTATCAAGGACACCGGGGTAGGACATAGCCAAGGTCATTCTCCCCATCTTTTACTTTATGAAAGGGGTCACCATGGGGTTCTGCTACTCCTGTGAGATTCCCCCAGGGCTCATTCGGCTCATCTGAAATGAGACTCAATTTGGAGAAACTGATCTATGACCAAAATTCTAGGCATTATGGGATTTTCAAATAACAAGCTTGATCCCTTTAGCATTTAGGGGAATTTCTGTACCTTAGGAAAAGTGACTCCATGGAGAAACTTGAATGCATTCCTTCATTCAACAATAATTTTCAAACACAGACTATGTGCTAGGGTAGTCCCTACCCAGCCTGGGCCTGCCACCGAACGTTTAAAATTGCAGTCTGTAGAGCCTGCCCCAACCTTAAATTGGAGCTAACAATGCACTCCCATTTTCAGGAGGGCAATTGCAGTAAAACAGGACCAAAACTGATCTCTTCTCAACAGAGTGTTGTCATTAGCTAAAACGACCTCATGTAACTCAAATTTCCCTTTCTTTCTTAGATGGTTGAAATTTAGAGCCAGGTTCACCACTGAAGATTTCTCTCTCTCCCATATGTAAAACATCTAGGCCTTTTTCAAGAGACTTCTTTTGATCCCCTGTTGGGCGTTATCTTGATCTGCTTCAAGGCCATGCAGAAAGAGGTGTGCACATAATTGCACTTGCAAATTTGGTCCCTCGCTCTCTTCCCGGGGTCCCCTGGGGCCTGCCCCCCTTGGAGGCTGCAGCTGGGGCTGCCAGCAGCAGCTGCAGCTGGGTGTGAGGGCACAGTGAACACGGGGAGCCAGCAAACAGATCAGCATCTCTCGATTGTTATTTTTTTAGGAAGTTCTGATGGTGACTGGGCAGTGTCGACACTTAAGTCACCAAAAGGTACCGTACGGCTTTTTCTAGCCCTTTTGTCCAGGTGTTGTTGGATTTGACATTAATCAGTGAAGGCACAGAGAGTCCTGATGTCTGTGTGTGACCCATTGCACACGTGTGTCCGTGTTGGATGGACCTGCAAGTCTGTCTAAGTTCCAGCGTGTAGGTGTTTTGTGTGTGTGTGCGTGTGTGTGTGTGTGTGTGTGGGCCTGGTGTGGTGTGTCTGTGCCTGGGACTGTTGTTGAAGAATTTCTACTTCTCAATATTTGTTGCCTGAAAGGAAATATTGCTATCAGAAACCATCCCAGGTAAGACAGCCAAGACATGTTAGTTTTTCTCAGAAAACTGCACAGGCAAATAGCAAAACACAAGGTAAATTAAAGCAGGGGGAAAAACACAACTTCTGAGGGAGATCAGCAGAGTCAGATTATTGGCCCAGCCTTTGGGGAATGATCAGCCATTTAGGGAATAGAATGCTGTTTTCAACTTTCCTGAGGTAGCATGGTGAGCTGGTCACCTTGAGTCTGTGAGTTAATGAGCTGGGTGACTGGACCAGGAGGTAGCTGCAATTTATTAACTCCCTACTATGTGTCAGGCAGAGTGCTGGGCCCTTTACATCATGTTATCATTTAATTCCCCAGTGACCCAGCTGTGAAAGCATTGCTATTCCCATTTAGAGATGAGGACATGGGTGTCTGAGCGAGGATGTTTTGCTTGTCTAAAGCCACAGAGCCTGTTAAGTGGTGGAGCTGCAATTTGAACCCTAGTCTGTTTGACTGTAATACCTAAATTATTTCCCACTGGGTTGCGAGGGGAGCAGTTCTTTCCAGAACAGATCGGTGACTTGGTTCTCTTCTTTCTTCACGCCTTATGCTTTGTTGATTTGGTGGTGGAGAGGATGTAGCTGACCCAAGGAGGTGAAGATAGAACTCTCTAGTGACCTTGAACAGAGGGAAATGAGAGGACATTGCAAAGCTCTAGGTGGGATACTAGCATGACCATTTTTGCATTCTCAAAAGATAGTTCTGGTTTCCAAGTGGAGACAGGATGAGGGGAGGTAGACTGGAATTGGGGACACCCACTGGGAGACAATTGTCCAGGTTGGCAGTGACCTGAACTGGGGTAGGCAGAGGATGGAGAGAATAAAATGGACTGGAGGGATAATTGAGAGACTGCAGAATGCAGTGAATGTGTGCATGTGAGTGGGGAGGAGGGAACAGCGGGCTGACCAGTGGTTTTCACATTGGAGCCACTTGAGCATGCATCGGCATCCCCTGGAGGGTTATTAGAACCCAGATTCCTGGGCCCCATCCCAGAGCGTCTGATTCACTAGGCCTTGGGTGGGGCCTGAGGGGTTGAATTGCTAACGGGTTCCAAGGTGATGCTGATGCTGATGCTGCTGGTCTGGGGACCACACTTTGAAAACCACTGCAGTAGGGAAATCTTGCTGGGAAACTAAGACCCTTTGCTTGGGTCTCCAGGTATCTCTCTGTGAGCTGAGGGCTCTGCAGAGAGGAGTGTCATCAAGGTCCCAGAGGCTCAGAAATGATCTGAGTGCTGTGGGGACGAGAAGGAGAGAAGGGGGCCACACTGTATTCCAGTACTGGGAGAGGGCACTTGAGACCCACATACGTGTCTAATGAGAATCCCTTGACTGCCCAGTTGTCGCCTTGAGAGAGGCAGATTTCTGGGTCTTGCATTAGATAATAACTGTTCACATGTCAACGTCCATTTTTAGAAATGCAAACAATTTGGAACATGACAGACCTACTAATTTGAGGCATAAACTTTTTTTTTCCTCCCCTGTGAAAAACAAAGCCATTATGATTCCCGTGACAACATTTGGAGGCAAGTCAGCATCCCTGTCCTTGTATCAGCCTGTTGTTGTCTGATGCATTTAGAAAATATTTCAGGACGGGTCAAAAACAAGGGCGTGGAAGCTGTTTTTGTACCCAACCAGGCTAATCGCACCCATCCTGCTAAACTTAGCACCTTTACGATTCCTGCCTTGTCTGGGGCGGGGGAAGAGGGGTCGCAGAGAGGGATGGGCCCACTGATCTTCCTCTAGTTTCTCTGTTCAACCTCCAGTCCTGAGTCTACAAGAGGCATGATAACAAGTTGGGGTGTTTTTATGGCCCCCCCCTCCTCCCACACCCTGCCACTTTCTTGAAAGCGAGACCCAAGCAGGGCGTGGTGGGCCTCAGACACACCTGGGTTCTGATCATGGCCCCATCATTTTGGACTCCTGTTCCTTCAGCAAGTCATTCAACCTCTCTGAGCTCCTGCTTTCTGATTCACAAAATGGAGATGATACTGTCACCTACCTCCGAGGTTGTAGTGAGGATAAATGGGATAATGTGTACAGCACATGTCACAGTGCCTGGCAAATGGAAAGTGATAAACACAGGAAGGCTGTTACTGGTATTATTATTACTATTATTACCAGGTGAGCAAATGAAAGGCTCTGAAAAATCTCGTGGTTACAAAAACTGTCAAACTCCGTATAACCCATCATTTCCCGAACACTTTTGACATCTGATCTCTTTTCTCTTCAAGAACACAAGTTATCTGAACATCCATTGGCACGAATATTGCAAGGAACCCACTTTGGGAACAGAGGGCATGAGCAGAGAAGTAGACACAGGGGCAGGTGTCCCCTGAGGAGGTTGGTAGCTGCGAAGGAGAAAAGACAAGGTCTCTGAAGATACGTGTTTCCTGCTTCCACAGCATTGATTGTAACTCTTTGGAGGGAAACCATGTCTGCCAGGACAGGGAAATGGCAAACAGGTCACACCAGTTGGCACTGTTCATTTTTTTGCTGTGGGAGGTTTCCTATGCAAGTCACCCCCTAGTGGTCACTGCTGTTGACCCACCCATGCCCAGCCCTGGGAATTCCTGCCTTGGAAGACACCACCACCTCAAGCCCAGTGGACTCTCCTAATCGATATGAAGCCATGTCTTTCAAAATCTGTTTATTTTGCAAAATGAATCTTTGAACCTGACCTGTCCCTTAGCCCAGTGCTACATTGGACACTGAACTTGGGGGAAACTGCCAGCACAGTGACTGTGATTTGAATCAGACCATGTGCTCTTGTGCAAGCCGCTCGCATGCTCTGGACGTCCATTTCTACCATTGCCAAAATAGAGGCAATGGCAGTACCCACACTCCATTGGGTTTGGAGGAGTAATTTTTTGAGACCATGCAAGGCATACATTTCAAAGAAGACAGTGAAGTCAATATACTGCGTTCAGCCTTTCTGCTTTGACAGGTGAGGGAACCGAGTTCCCCTGAGATAAACAAGGTTGCCCAAAGTCACACAGGAAAATGTCATCACACCCAGGACCAGGACCCAGGCTTCAAAGAATGGCTTCAAGATGTGACCCAGCATTACTGGAGATGCTTGTTAACAAATGTAAATACTGAGCCCACCCACTCCCAAGGAACTTGAACCACTGGATGTGGGGCCTCAACAGTTTTTCATTTTTCATTCATTTTTTAAATGCACCCTCTGGGTAATTCTATGTACACCCTAAAGTTTGGACCCACCTTTTCCTAAGATCCAATCCTGGATGCAAACACGATTTGCCCGAGAACACCAATTTGCACATGCCAGCATTCTCCAAATATGAATATTTTTGCTGTTTGCTGAAATAAAACTGTTTTCTTAATTGGGGTTTGAGCTGGGGCTACAGCTGGACAGTTGGAGGAGGTCAGTCTCGGGTTTGGTTTCCTACTCTGCCACCTATGAGCTGTGGCAGAGCAATGTGACAGCCAAATTACTCAATATCTTTGGGTCTTAGGTCTCATCTGTCACATGGCAAAAACTAATATTACTTTATCACCTATCTTTAAGAGGGTTTAAATGACATAAGGTGGGGGGGGTGGCTAAAACAATATCTGGTACATGGTAGGTACTCGATACATTCTGGTTCTTTCTTTTTTCTAAGAAAATTGATAGAGCTCAGTGATAAACGTTCATCCAAGAGATGCTACAGAAGCCACAAGGCAATAAAAAAATGTGCAATTTGAGTTATAGTTCTGTTGGAGTGCACACACCCTGTGGAAATACCCACCCAAAAGCAACCTTAAAACATTGCTTCATGAAGTTCAGCCTTTTGCAGTTTTCCGATTTGGGTTATTGGCTTGCCGGTGAGCAGTACAGAGCAGGTGGAGGATAGGGAGGTGAATTTTTTTTTTTAATAAAAATCAAATCCCACCAGCTCCTGAGTTTGGCCTCTTTTGAAAAGCACACAGCATGCGCTGGAGTTTGACGAGCTTCCTTAGGAACCCGTGGGGCACGAAGTGAGCTGGAAAAGGGGGTCTCTGCTTTACAGAAAATGCCATCGCCGCAAGATTGCAATAAACATTTTATGAGTTTGAAAGTATGTCCCTCTGAGGCTAAGCCAGGTAGAATCCATTCATTTCAAACTTCCGCAGCACCTTGCACAGTGCCCACAGCAAGTAGTAGACACTGAACACACACTTTATTAATAACTTGTTAAATGAAACTGAGCATCCCGTTTTCTTTTCTGAAGAGGCACTGGGAAATAGAGAAATCAACCAAATGGGAGCCAGGAGGCCTGTATTCTAGATCCAATGCAGCTTCTATTCAGTTGGGGGGTCCTTGAGCCCACAGCTTCAGTTGCCTCTCCTATACAATGGAAGGCTTGGACCATTGATCTCTTTAGCCCCCTCTATCTCTGTAAGTAAAGATCCTAGGCTTTGCTCTGATCAGCCTGCCTTGACATATGCCCACCTCTGAACAAACTGCTATGGTGAGGATAATGAAATATGTTGTTTGTAGTCACTAGGGAATGAGTGGGGGGTGGGGGAGTGGAGGGGTAGGTCATGCAAACCACATGGATTAAGGGTAGGGGAGAGGTGGACCCTCACCTGAAAATTTGAGGTTCTTTCTAGAAGTAAGGTGAGTGAATGATTGGTATTTGTATCAGTTATCTATTGCCACAATAATGCTGTATAACAAAAGATCTCAAATCATGGCATTTATTTAGATTAGGAGTCTGTGTGCCACCGATTTGTGCTCACATGGGAGGTTCTTCTAGTCTCAGCTGAGTTCATCCTTATATCTGGAAGTTGGCTAGATGTTGGCTGATCTAGGCTGGATTTAGCTGGAATGATTGGGGTGACTTGGCTCTGGTCCAGATGTCTCTCATCCTCAGAGAGGGTAGCCCAGACATGTGCTCATGATGGCAGAGGTACAGGAGAGCAACTAAAATCCAGCAAGCACCTTTTCAAACTTCTGTTTGTGTCATGTCTCCTAACATTCATTGGTCACGTGGATGATCTCAGAAACCAGTGGTGGGGATACAAGATCCTGCTTTATTGGGGTGAGTTCCAAAGTCACATAAAAAGAGTGTGGATATAGAGAAGGGTGAAGAATTAAGGTCATTCATGTATTAATCTAACATAGGGTCCCAAATCTTAGAATTATCTACTTTGAGATGGTCATTTTCTGCAGCAAATGGGAAGGAGGTACGTAGGATTAAGGATAGTTAACCTTTATCTACTTCATTAAAAAAACGACCAGTTGTATAAAATTTCACCCACTGGGAGGTTGATCAGAAGACGAAAAGACAAGATGAATTTCTGAAAAGAAATATTTCCATTTATGGAGCAGCAATGCAGGAGACAGGGAAGGACAGTGAATGAATGCACAATTTCCATCCGGGACACTTCTGTGTATGGTCAGCCATGGCTGGAGCATGAGTCCATCCACCTTTGTTCAACAGCCTTTTAGAAAGTGGCGCCTGCACAGCAGGACTGCTTAAGGGAAGAGACAAAGGGTCAGAGGTTTCAGAGGTCTGTCGCCAGCAAGACATTCACAGAGGGCTCCCTGCAGCCACGACAAAGGGGCTCATGGTGCAGCCTGGACAGCTTTGGTGCAAAGTGCAAGCCAGCAGTGTTTCAGAATCCTCTTCAGCAAAGGCAGCCATACCTCCTGCTGGGAGCCCTCAGGGTGAAAAAAAAAAAAGAGACCAGGCTCCTGGATTCCCCTTTCCAATTTCCTCTTCTTCAGGAAACATGTGGAGGCCTGCAGGAAGAGCCAGGAGCCCTGAGCTTCATTAGGACCTGGTTCAAATGGGATTTTCTGTACTTGGGTCTCTGCAGCAAGACCCAGAACCAGGTGAAACAGGGCTAATTTGCCATAAAGACAAATCTTCCCATCTCCTCCCCGGCCCTCTGCTTCCTGACAAGCCAGGCTTTTTTCCTCCTTTTCTTGTTTCTGCCTGCTGAGACAGCCTCAGGAACCTGTGCAGCTTTCTAGCATGTATTTCAAAAGAAGAGAGAAATGTCTGGGTATTTTTTTTAACAACATGAACTGTCCCACCTTTTACTTTTTAACTTAGCTTGTGAAGGAGAAAAGAAGTAGAGACCCAGAAAATATTCCTACATAACTAAAAAGTAAATATTGTCCTACTGAGCCAAAAGACCCCACAAATACAGTGACTTAAGAGAAAGAAAGCTATTTTTCATGTAATAGTCCCAAGGGGAGTGGTCCAGGATGGTGAGGCAGCTCTGCTTCAAGCTGTCACTCAGGGGCCCAGGTTCCTCCAACACTGTTGCTCTACCACTGCCTATCATATCGTCCTCATCTGCATCGCTATGGTTTCTTGCTGTCATAGCCTACGGGCAGGAGGAAGAGAGGACACCCAGTAAAAGCAATTTTCTTTTAAGCAAATAATGTGAAGTGGAAATTGGACGCGTCATGTTGGCTAACATTCGACTGATGAGCGATCAGCCATCTGGCCAAATTTAGCCCCCAAGAAGACTCGGGAAATCTAGTTCAGGGCTGGGTGGCTATGTGCCCAAGCAAAAAGGGTAGAAGAGATCTGGGAGACAAGTAGCAGTCTGCTACAACATCTTCCCACATGGGGTGTGCATTTAAGGAGAGCTAGTGCCATGCATAATGGTTTGTGTTTTCACAGGTCTTATCTCATTTACTCCTCTGATGTACTCTGCAAAGTAGATCTTATTCATCCTCGTTTTGTATTCTTTTTATTTATTAACCATGACAGCAATAGCAGCTACCATTTATTGAATACCTATTATGAGACAAGGACATTGGTACTTTGCATGTTTATCTTCAATACCCTCAACCGCCTCCCACATAGGCATTGTTATTTTATTTTCAATTTTATGGTGAGGCTTAGAGAACTTGGGTAACTTGGTCAAGGTCTGAAGCTTAAAAGTGGAAGAATTGTGATTTGAACTCAGATCCATGTGCTCTCAAAGTTCATGCTCTTTCTCCCATTTTGTAAAGGAGACTTTACAGCTACAAAAATCAGGTGTGCATTCTTCTGAACATTGCTATATACTATATAAACTCGGTGCACGAAATCCTTCACGCTCTCAAGCTCATTACTTTTTATTGAAATATAGTTGATGTACAGTATTATATTAGTTTCAGGTGTACAACATAGTGATTTGACATTTATGCATGTTACAAAACTTTCACTGTGGAAGTCTGGTAACCACATGTCACCATACAAAGTTATCACGATATTATTAACTATATTCCCTATGCTGTACCTTACATCACTATGACTTATAACTGGAAGTTTGTACCTCTTAATCCCCTTCACCTATTTTGCCCATCCCCCCACCATTCTCCCCTCTGGTGACCATCAGTTTGTTCTTTGTATCTGTAAACTTATTTCTGTTTTGTTTTGTTTGTTTTCTTTTCAGATTCCACACATAAGTGAAATCATATAGTATTTGTCTTTCTCTGTCTGACTTATTTCACCTAGCATAATACCCTCTGGGTCCATCCATGTTGTCACAAATGGTAAGATTTCATTCTTTTTCATGGCTGAGTAATATTCTATTGCATGTATACACCATATCTTCTTTATCCATTCATCTGTTGATGAAAACTTAGGTTGCTTCCATATCTTGGCTGTTGTAAATAATGCTGCAGTGAACATGAGGGTACAGATATCTTTTTGAATTAGTGTTTTTGTTTTTTTGGATAAATACTCAGAAGTGGGCTTGCTGGACTATATGGTAGTTCTATTTTTAATTCTTTGACGGAACCTCCATACTGCTTTTCATAATGGCTGCACCAATTTACATTCCCAGCAACAGTGTACAAATATCCCTTTTCCTCACATCCTCTCCAACACTTGTTATTTGTTGTCTTTCTGATAATAGTCATTGTGACAGGTGTGAGGTGACATCTCATTGTGGTTTTGATTTGCATTTCCCTGATGATTTAGTGATGTTGAGCATCTTTTCCTGTGTTTGTTGACCATGTGTATGTCTTCTTTGGAAAAATGTCTATTCAGGTCTTCTGCCCATTTTTTAATCGGATTTTTTTTTTTTGATATTGAGTTGTATGAGTTCTTTATGTATTTTGGGTTTTAACTCCTTATCAGATATATCATTTACAAATATCTTCTCCCATTCAGTAGGTTGCCTTTCATTTTGTTGGTGGTTTCCTTCACTGTGCAAAAACTTTTTAGTTTGATGTAATCCCATTTGTTTATTTTTGCTTTTATTGCCTTTGCCTAAGGAGACAGATCCATAAAAATATTGCTAAGACCAATGTTGAAGAGCTGACTGCCTATATTTTCTTCTAGGAATTTTCTAGGAGTTTTGTGGTCTCAAGTTTTCAGATTTAAAAACATATAAGTCTTTAATCCATTTTAAGTTTATTTTTGTATATGGTGAAGGCAGTGATCTACTTTCCTTCTTTTGCATGTAGCTGTCTAGTTTTCCCAACACCACTTATTGAAGAGACTATGTTTTTCCCATTGTATATTCTTGCCTTCTTTGTCATAGATTAACTAGTTAATAATTAAGTGTGGGTTTATTTGTGGGATTCTGTTCCATTGACCTATGTGTCCTTTTTTGTGCCAGTACCATATAGTTTTGATTACTTTGTAGTATAGTTTGAAATCAGGGAGCATGATACCTCCAGCTTTGTTCTTTCTCAAGATTACTTTGGCTATTCGGAGTCTTTTGTTGTTCCACACAAATTTTAGGATTATTTGTTCTAGTTCTGTGAAAATGCCATTGGTATTTTGATAGAGATTGCATTGAATCTGTAGATTATGTTGGGTAATATGGACATTTTAACAATATTAATTCTTCCAGTCCATGAGCATAGTATATCTTTCCGTTTGTTTGTGTCATCTTCAGTTTCTTTCATCAGTGTATTATAGTTTTCAGAGTACAGGTCTTTCACCTCCTTCATTAAATTTATTCCCAGATATTTTATTCTTTTTGATACAATTAGCTCTCAACCTTATTAATTCTTCTTTCTCTCTCAACATTCCCAGATCTTACTGCTGAAGTCTTGCCTGTCAAGACTCAGGAGCCCAGCATAGGATTCAAAACCAACACTTTGGCTCTTTGTCATCATTGAAAGTGATTGCTGCTCTCCAAGTGGTGGGGAGGGGATAGTGGAAGCATAAGGAAAAAAATATTGGTTAATATCTCAAAATACGGTCCACTGCATTGTCAGCAAGAGAATCAGTGTGATGTAGCATGAAGAGCCCAGGCAACCACTTTTACCTCATTGGCTTGGGTTGGAGTGGGGAACCAAGTAAATGAGATAACATGTATAAAGCATAGGGAGAGTGCCTGCCTTGGAGCAATGATGAAGAAACCTCAGTCTTCTCTTCGTTCTATGAGAAGCATATAGCTCTTTATCCAACCCAATGCTGTGACTGGAGGCCCTCGTTTGGCTGGTAACTGGCCAGCATGCCAGCCAATGCCAGCGCCCCTCAGAGGACGTTAGGCCCACACCTCTTGTAATGCAGTAGCCACCCTGAATTCCAGAAGAATCAGAACCTGGCAGGGAGAGTCCCACATCACCCCCAGCTCCTTTCTCCTGCCCCACTTTAAGCAAGAAAAAGATAAACGTGTTTTGCCTCAGGGGGAATATGGGGCTTCATTCTGCTTCCAGTTGTGATATTTTGATGTTTCCTCTTGAGAATATGATATTTACATTGTGTACCCCAAACCCTGATGTCTTGAGAGGAGGAATCAATAAAAGTGTTTTCTCTACATAATTCTCACTCTGTCCTCCATTTTCTTTAGTTTTGGAGGAATATTTTCCTGAAGATAGAACCTTGTTAAGGAAACAAGACTATCTTCTATACGGCAAACGAGTGGTTTCATGAAGGGTGACTGTTGTAGCCACAAATTCATAAATTCCAGATTACCTGGAATTCAGCCAGGTCTCCCAGCCCCATCACTTGGACAAGTTGCCAAAGCTCTCTAGCCTCAGTTTCTCCATTTATAAAATGGGACTGCTAATAGCACCTACCTCATTTGGATATTCGAGTCTTAAAGGGGGTGACAAATGTAAATTCCCCAGCTGAGTATGTAGAACAGAGCACTTCCTTAATAAAGGTGAGCTTTTCTCAGTTTGCCACTGGGGGCGCTGGGGAGGGAGACCATGTCAATACTCAGCCTTCTGCTTTAATTGAGCAATCGCTTTCACCAATCTCTGCCTCCTTCCCCCAACTCCATTCTACCTCCCCTGAGCTAGGACTGCTAAGGAATATTCATGCCCTTGCAAGTTTTCAGCTAGGGATATGGAGCTGGGCAGCAGCCTGGTTCTCCTGCCCCAGAAATAAAGGAACTTAACCCATGCTTCAGTCCTTTCACCCTTGTAAAGCACAGGTCACTCAGTCTTCTGTGATATGGACTATGTATTAGGGTTCTCCAGAGATAATATATAGATATATATATATATATCTCCTATTATATGTATATGAATAGCAGGACATATATATATATATATTTTACAATATACATATAGAGAGAGATTTATTATGAGGAATTGGTTCATGTGATTATGGAGGCTGAGAAGTCCCGTGATCTACTGTCTGCAAGGTAGAAACCCAGGAAAGCCAGTGGTGTAATTCCAGCCCTGTTTCAAGGCCTGAGGATCAGTGGAGCCGATGTTGTGAATCCCAGTCCAAGGGCAGGAGAAGACTGATGTCCCAGCTCAAGCAGGCAGGTAGGAGGGCACGGATCCTCCCTTCCTCTGCTTTTTGTTGTATCCAGTCCTTCAACAAATTAGATGATGCCCACCTACATTAGGGAGAGCAATCTACTTTACTGAGTCCATCAATTCAAATGCTGATCACATCCGGAAATACCTTCACAGGCACACCCAGAAATAATGTTTCATCTGGACACCCTGTGGACCAATCAAGCTAACACATAAAATTAAGCATCACAGACTAGATGAAGAGAAGATGAAACATCCTGCCCCATTTCCAATAATTTAGACAATCTCATCAGAATTGAAATAGCTCTGGTGCTTTCCTTCCTTCATCAAATGCATATTATTGTAGCCCTACTATGTGCCAGACATTAGGCTAGGTGTTGAGGATACAGTAGTGAGCAGAACAGACAGGATCTCTGCCCAAATTGGAGCTTGTATTCCAGTCAGGGGAGACAGACAATACACAAGTAACTAAGAAAGAGAATTTCATATAATGATGCAGCCTAAGAACATATTAAAATTGGGGGAGGTGATGACGCCATTGGGGGTGGGGGTACTCTTTTTTGATTGAGTCATCAGGAGGGATTTTCTGAGGAAGGGGCCTTTGATCAGACAACCAAATGACAAGAAGGATCCAGATATGCAACCACAACGAGGAGCATTTTGGCAGAGAGAGACAACAGCAGGGACAAGGTCCAATGGCTCTAAGATGGCAAGAAGTTTCATGTTTTCAGGAACAGAAAGGAATCCTGTGTGTACTGGGGTGAATAGTGTCCCCCCAAAATCTATGCCCACTCCAAATCTCAGAATGTGACCACATTTGGACCTAAGGTCTTTGCAGATTTAATCAAGTTAAAATGAGGTCATACTGGATCAGTGTGGGTCCTTATCCAATGACTAGTGTCCTAATAAGAGGGAAATTTGGACACATAAACACACACAGAGAAGACAGCCATGTGAAGCCAGAGGCAGAGACTGGAGTGATGCAGCTACAAGTCACAGAACGCCATGGATTGCTACGATCACCAGAAGCTGGGGGAAGCAAGGAAGGAACATCCACTAGAGCCTGCAGATGGAGCACGGCCCTGCCGACACTTTGCTTTCAGACTTCTGGCCTGCAGAACTGTGATAGCATAAATTTCTGTTGTTTCATGCCACCCAGTTTGTGGTAATTTGTTATGGCCGCCCTAGGAAACTAAGACACTCTGTGTTGGGTTCATAATAAGTGTGCAAAAGATGAGTGTGGACGAATAGGCAGAGGCTGGGTCGTGCAGGCCTCGAGGGCCACTGCAAATAATTTGGATTTTATTCTTAAGTGCGATGGGAAGATTAATCACTCCATTTCAACATATTCTTGGTGTGAAGACAGGGACAAATGAGGAATGGTGAAAGCTTAGGTTGGGGCATTGCTTACCAGGCGAAATTCATCACCTGAGACCCAAGAATATCCCCAAGTGAGAATGAGCTGTAGGAACCCCTCCTTAAGATATCTTTGGCCCAAGGAAAGAAGGTAGGTGGGAGGCCACCTGCCGAGACCCTCAGATGTGCAGCTTGTTTTGAAAACTAGTTATTACCTTGACTCTGTCCGTTTCCACGGAAGCGAGGCTCCAGCCCACCCCACACCTGCACAAGTGTCTGCTGCTAATTAAGACAGAGACAGATGGAGGAAGGTACAGTTTAATTTCGCAACCTTGGTTCCTTCAAGGCAATTAGGCTCATTGGAAGGAAAGCACCTTTTTCATTCTTTCTTCCTCTTTTGAAATGAAGAAAAATCAAACTGGAGAGGACTGGTGTTGTTGAAAGTCTCACACATCTGTTTCCTGGTTGGCTTGTCAGCCGTCTGCCCACGAGGTAGTGGGGCTGATTAGGTTAATGCAGTTATTAATGGGGCTTACAAGGCCGTTCAGTGAATCTGTTATTTCTTTCACAAGGAGCTTTTTAATATACTAAGACAGGGACCACACTGCATGAAGCCAAGAGTGGCCTGGTAAGCATTTTCTTCCCCTTCTCGATCCAAATCAGAGGGGACCAAAAGAGGGATGCTAGAAAATTGCATCTCCTGGTTATGGGAACAATTAGTTCACCCACCTAACGACCAACCACATCCTTGTTGAAATAATCTTGAAAATAACTCTTGGAAGGACAATTTCATGCCTTAGGCAAGAAATCTGTGTCTACTCTGCACTTCTCTAAAACACCTCTGAGTCTACTGGAGGGAGGATGGCCAGACAAATAAATAGGTGTGAATGATATAATCTTGCTTAGAGGACATTAGGTGATCTGGTGACCCCTGGCTTTCTTCACTTTACTGCGCAGATATCTTTTCAGTTTTTTGAAACTTCTATGCTCCTTCCTAGCTCAGGGCTTTTGCAAATGCTGTTCTGTATCAGTTATCTACTGCTACCTAACAAACTACCCCAAGGCTTAGTGGCTTAACATAGCAACCACTTATTGAGCTGGTGATGCTAGGTCAGGTGGGAAGTTCTGGTTTGCTCTGGGTTGACTGTTCTTGGTCAGGCTTACTCAGTATCTGGGGTCGAGTGGCAGGTCAGCTAATGGCTATATGGTTTAGGATGGCCTTACTTGGTGTGTGGCAGTTAGCAGGCCGTTGGTTGAGGTGAACGCAGGCAACTGGCCTACAAGTTTCTCCTCCTTCAGGAGGCTAGGCTGGGCTTCCTTCTTCACAGAGAGGCAGGGTTCCAAGAGCCTGATAGCAGAAGCTGTCAGACTTCCAAAACTCAGTCTCAGGATATGCATGACGTCACTTCTGCTACAGTCTACTGGTCAAAGCCAGTCACAAGGCCAGGCCAGATTCAGAGGGTGGGGAAATAGACTCTACTTCTTGATGGAAGGAGTTGCAAAGTATTATGGCCAATTTTGCAATGCATCACATGTTCCCTTACCTGGGACGCTGTTTATTACTCTTCACCTTCAGATTGCAACTAAGAGAGCATCCTCAAGGATCCCTTGCCTAACCAGCCTCTCATCCGAAATGGATCAAGGCCCCACTTGGGCCCTTTCATAGGGCAGACTAGGCACTCAACTTGCATGGTAGGTGGGGGGAAGGGAAGAGGAAAGGAGGAAAGACAAGAAGGGTGGTTGGTTTGGATGGATGCCTCCTTTGTACTTAGCAGGTTGCCTGGCACAGAGTGAGTACTCAATAAATGGCTGTTGGATTTAATCCAGTGCTGCTTTCATAAGCCAGGAGACAGACAAAATATATGTATAGATAGTTACTATATTCCAGGATTGTGCTATGCATCTTATCTATCTCATATAATTTATTCCTCACCATAAACCTGAGATAGTTCTGTTATCCCCACTTCACACCAAAGGAAATAGAGGTGGAAGAGGTTAACTGGCATTTCTAAGGTCTTATAAACTCAGGTGTGTCTGATTCTAGAGCCCACAGATTTTCCTTTCTACTCCACTCTTACCCCAAGTACCAAACACTTTCTGTGCTCAGGAGGTACCCAATGCCTGGTGCCTCAAAAGACCAACTCAAGGTTGGGTGTGGAGAAGAATGTAGATTCTCCATGCAGGACTCCATGATTCCTCTTCCTGGGGGCTTCTCCGCATCCCTGCACTGATAAGGTAAGCATTGAATCCCTCTGTGTCAGCTTTTCTTTAGCACCCTCTGAGAAGACATCACCTTTCCTAACTGTTGGGATGCTTACTTGATAATCAGTTTTCTTGGTCTGTGAGAAACAGGAACCCTCAAAAGCATCCCTTGCTCTGAGCAGAACTTAGACTAGTTGACTGTCTGGAAAGAGGAATATGGGAATGAGTGATTCTGGATCATGACTGAGGACACAATGAGGATAAATGAGACGTTTAGTAAGAGACTACTGGGAGGAAAGGGGGAAAGCAGCTTCCACTCCTACTGTTGCCCCAATATCCTCCATGTTTTTATGGTATTTTGCTCATACATTCATTCACTGAATGTTTATTGAGTACCTAATACCTGCCAGGAACTAGGCTTGACATTGCTTATGCACTCATGGGCAAAAATCAGTCCTGGCTTTGCCCTCTTGGAACTCTAGTGGGAGAGAGAGACAAGAATGATTGAATTGCATAAACAAGTGTAAAAAGGCAGCTATGATCTGTGCCGTGGAGAAGAGCCTATCATGGAGGGATCTGACTTTGTCACGCTTCCTAGATGGGAGGGGTACCTGAGGAGGTGGGAGGCAGCTGGGGATAACAGGAGTGGGGTGGGAGGTCACTTCCCTTTAATTCTCTACAAAAAAACTGTACCGGCACCCTGCTAGATGCCGGAGCTGGAACTGTGGTTCTCAACTCTGGCTGCCCATTAGAATCACCCGGGTGAGGGGGTGGGCCTTTAAAAGAATCTCTGTCTGGGCCAGACCCTCAGAGATTTTGATTAAATTGTTTGGGGGAGGGATCCAGGAATCTGAAGGCTTTAAGAGCTCCCCCACGTGCTGCCAGGATGGAGAAGCTCTGAGCAGCACAGATGAAAAGACAAGATCCCTGCTCTCAAAGCACTCACGGTCTAGAAGGAGGAAATAGATGTGAAAATGGAAGGTTATCAGACAGCGTGGTCAGTGCTATGATAGGGAGAGCAGGGGTGGCTGAGGGAGCCCCAGGGACTCAGGAGGCAACACCTTAGCTGAGTGTTGAAAGATAAATAACAGAGTCCAATGTGAGACACCTCAGCTCCAACATCCGGTTCTCAGACCAGCACAGACACCTCAATATAAATACTCATAAGACTGGGTAGCTCTTCACAGCAGTTAACCGTATTCCTACTTTTATATAATTTGTGGGACTATTTGGCCACTGTCTGTCCCTCCTTAGTAGGCTGTCCACTCCATGAAGGCAGGAACCATATCTGTTTCCGATCCTTTTTTATATTTCCAGTATCTGGCACATGGCCCATCCTATTTGATGAATGACTAAATGACTGAACAAATTGCTCAAAGGAGTTTTGGCAGACAAGTGACATGGCCACTTTTGCGCTTTAGAAATCTGCTTTTGCTGGCCATGTAAAGAGTGTACCGGAGGAGGTGAAACTCGAGGCAAGGAGACCAGTTTGGTAGCTGAAGTGGGGCAATGTTCAAAGTAGGGGGAGAAATGGAATAGGTCAGAGAAGCATTTGTCAGATGTAACTGGAAGGACCTGGTGAGCTAGCAGTTATGCTGGAGGAGAAGAGGAGGGTGAACCCAACACCTGCTCCCATGGTTCTGAAGAGAGTGACTAGATGTGGTGCTCCCATGTGAGAGATAAGGAAGAGCTTGAAGAAGAACAGATCTGAGCAATGTTGATGGGTTCAGGCTTGGCCACCTTGACTAAGGGATGCCAGTGAATCTGTCCTGGGGGTAACTGGATACATGAATTTTGAAGTCCAATGGGGACTATCAGAGAATCCTTCTGTTGAAACATCCTGGCATTGGAAACCTAGAACTTTCCTTGGGAAGGCAAGAAAGATTGGGTTCTAACATTGACTTGAATTTAACTCGTGTCACTTAAGCGATGCCTGGTATTTCAGGAATGTGTGTTCTTCCCAACTTTGGTAGCAGATTCCAACGTTCTTTTTGGTGTTAACATTCTATATCTTCAGACAGCTCTAGAATGTAAGGGAAGGGGATTTTTTCTTGAAAGATTGTATCAGTAAGAGCTATTTACATTAACAGGGACAGAAACCCAACTTGCACTGTATTAAGCCTGGGAAGTTAACATGTGGCTTCCTGGGGCATAGTGTTGAGAAGGAGTCTGGGCAGAGGCCACACTTGCCAAGAAAGAGAACTGTGATCAATGAGTGATGTCTGCCACGGACCCAGGGGTGGTCAAGTGGGGCATATTTTTGGCCACTCAGTCCTGAAACCAAAGCTTTCCCTCTATAGCCTTTCAAAAGCATCAAATAAAACAGCAAAAAAAGCATTCTACCCTGGCTGAGCCACTAGCTGTGGGTAACTTTAGTTAAGTTACTTAATGTGGCTGAGCTCGACAGTTCCCTAATCTGTCAAGCAGGGTCTGAAGTCCCCATCTTTCCCACCTCTCAGAGCTGTCGAGAGGATAAAATGAGAAACGTGAAACTGTGATAGTGTCCATGAATTTACACAAATTCATCCGTGTAACAATATGGGATGCTGGAAGTATAGATGAAAGGGGAGTAAATATTTCTGGTCTCCTTAGAGATGTAAGTTGAAGGTTTATTGCTAAGAAATTAATTTAAAAAGTGTGGAGGATCTTATAATAAAAGAATTGTAAGATGAAATCAAATAAAAGGTCTCATAAAATTATCAAATAAATAAATAAATAGGGATAGAAAGAGAAAGAAACAAAGAAAGGAAAAACAGAGGAAAAAAGAAAGCGAAAGAAAGAAAAAAGGAAGAAAGAAAGAAATTGGTGCTGGAGAGAGTATAGTGAAATGGAGTGGAAATTGGTGTTACTCTTTTGTAGTGTAGTTGGCAATCAAGGGTCTTAATAATGTTTACAGCCTTTGGCCAAATAATTCTACTTTGGGTAATTCATTTCAGGCCTGGGTGGTAAATATTTCAGGCTTTGTGGGCCATGCTGTCTCTGTCACATGTACTCAAGTCTACCATTGCAGAGCAAAAGGCACCTTGGATAATACGTAAATGAGTGGGCATGGCTGTGTTCCAATAAAACTTTATTTACAAAAAACAGGCAGGGGCCAGATTTCATCCATGGGCTACAGTTTTCCATCTTCTGATGTAGACTAAGAAAATATTTTTAGAACTATTCTAAATTCTAAAGACAAAGCGAGCTTTAGTCTAGAAGATTCTCATCTCAGCTTTATTTATATTAGCAAAATATGGGCACAACTTAAATTTCCATCAATAGGAGGGCTGATTAATTTTAATAGTTCCATTCAATGAAATACTATGAAGGCATTAAAATGCTGTTTATTAATAATTTATAGCAACATGGAGAAATGCTTGATAGAATTTTACATAGGAAATTGAAGTTATTTATAATGATAATTATGATAATGGTGATGCCTAATATTTAGACCCTTTATACTATCATATCATATAACCCTCCAAACAACTCTATGAAATATATTTTTTTATTGTAACTACTCTCCTATGAAGAAGCTGATAGTAATAAAAGTCAAGAAGTCACTTAACTTTTACTAAGCAGCCAAAATCTCACCAATAGGAGGTGGCAGAGTTGGGATTTCAACATAGGTCTGCTTAACAGCTGAAAACAAACTAATAAAAATCTGAAATTAAACTCTGTGTATTGAGAAGACCAGAAGAAAATACACCCAAGTGTTGATATCAGCTGTCTTGAGTGGTAGGCAATTGATACGAATATTTCTCAACATATTGAGTATTTTCTCTAACGAGAAGGCATCATTTTAATAATGAAGAAACAACACTTGCATTTTATAAGAAAGCCAAGGTTGGCAGAGTGCTTGGTGTCACTGTGAGGGGAGAAGGTTTTTATTTGGGGCAATGTAGAGATTCCACTGGGAATGCCCTTCCTCTCTCTGTCTCGCTCTTGTTTGTGAAAAGGACACGACCCTGTCCTTCCTTCTGTCTGAGTTCCAGGTGGAGTTTCTAGTGTGTGTCTCGTTTGGACTGTTGGCCCGCTTTGATGCTGTTCTCGGATTGACTTGCCAATCCCTAACTGTCTCTCTCCTCTCTTTCCCTCTCTCTCTGCTCTCTCCTCCCCTTCTCCGTCCACCTGTCCCACCGTACAGCCGACAAGGTCAATGATGACTTCTACTCCAAGCGACGGCACCTGGCCGAGCTGGCCGCCAAGGGAAATCTACCTCTGCACCCCGTAAGGGTGGAGGATGAGCCACGGGCCTTCAGTCCAGAGCACGGCCCTGCCAAGCAGAACGGACAGAAGTCCCGCACCAACAAGATGCCCCCACATCCCCTGGCCTACAATTCCACCACCAACTTCAAGGGCTGGGACCCCAACGAGCAGTCTCTCCGGCGGCAGGCTTATGGCAACAAGGGCAAGCTTGGCACGGCCGAGTCGGGCTCCAGCGACCCCTTGGGAACTCGCACCCAGCACTACCCGCCCCCACAGCCATACTTCATCACCAACAGCAAAACAGAAGTGACTGT
This sequence comes from Equus przewalskii, assembly GCF_037783145.1. NCBI lineage: Eukaryota > Metazoa > Chordata > Mammalia > Perissodactyla > Equidae > Equus > Equus przewalskii. The sequence continues at coordinate 31,782,427 of NC_091842.1, read as the reverse complement.
CTGAGCTTTCACTACAGGGAGCATCCTGGAGACCACACTCAACTGAGAGAGGCAAAAAATATTCCTGTCCTCCCCCCACACAGCCACCCACACACTCACTCTCCACACCAACCTAGCGGTGACACGGAATCACGCATTTCCTGGGTCATGCCTAACACGTGTCGGCGGGCAGCTGAGCAAGACCGAAGCATGGACGTTCAGCAATACAGCAAAGGGGAAACTGAGGCACACTCTTTCAACTTCAGGCCCAAGGTGGCTGATTCACAGGCCCAAACCGTGGGGCTAATGTTCCTTTCCTCCTACCTTGAAACTGAAATCCATGATGAAAAACAAAAAAGTAGCACAATTTAGAGAAATTGCCCATTTGAGCACATATACCGTTGGCCATGCGCTGTCTCTGTCAGGGTGAAAGAGCCAGGGCCGGAAGCCGGGGGTAGAGAATGAGGGTGGACACAAGAGACAAGTGTCCTTGAGAAGAGGAGTCATTCGGGGAGGAATCTGTGTACATTATAAACATTTTCTAACCCCAAGAAGTGGTGACGATGATGTGGACACAAATTTTGACAAGCACGAGCAGTAACTGGACCCAACAATTCTATTTATAAAACTTTTTCATATCATCAACGTCGGAAGCAAAAAACAACACACACTCAAACTCACAAAAATTAAATAGACCCTGAACCCACCGACACTGATGGGGAAGAAAGAACATTTTTGAGAACTCCCATAAAGACCATGATCATGGAAATGGGAGGGACAGGCTTTTATGGCGGGGAGAGGGTCCAGAGAGTCTTAAATAACTTTTTTTAAAAAAGAAAAATAAAAGTTAAGCCCATTACCAAACAGACAAGAACAGCAAAGTAATTTTTCTCCAAAATCTGCAAGACTTAGGAAATCAACAAGGACACCAAGAACAATGAAAAAGAAATCACAGTTGAAAAGTCGACAAGAGGTGAGGGTGGACCCAGAGCTTCTGACTTCTGGCGTTTTCCCCTTGCCTCCAAGACAAGACATAGACACAGAAACGAGTCTTCTCTTAACTGTCCATTCCTGACTCCCCTTTCAGCCCGCTGCCGCCGCCGCCGAATTTCAACTGCTTTGGACTGAAAATGTCATAAGCGTGGGTGGTGCCTTCAATGTGTTACTGTTTAATGACAGTCTTGTTTCTTAAGTGCAACCTGTGTTCTTTTCGCCTTCCTCCCTCCTGTTTTTCTGCAGTAGTAGAAGATGTTTCCATCCTCCCTTTGTCGGTGAGCCCACCCCATCACACCCTCTGAGGGGGCTGCTGCAATGTCAGGGGTACCTAAAGACGAAGACCTCCCTACCTCCCACACTGTCAAAAATCCACGAGTCCTACCAGTGTCTAGCTCCCCAAACCTATCAAGTGTTTCTGGGGCCCATAATTCCTGTGATCCTTCCAAACCACCTCCCCAGATACTAAAATGCATCCATTGCCCATGCAGAATTCCCTGAGGTGGTTTTTCAGATTGGTTCTCACAGCCAATGGCCCTTGGGTGTCCCAATGAACAATTTCCTTACTAGTTCAATTTGTTTAGTGGAAGCCCAAAAAGGAGAGCTAAGAGAGAAGCGATGTTCATTTAAGGTGAGGTTTTCAACCAGTCCCTAAAGATCTTAGCTAATTAACAGGAACCTCTGAGAGACCACTAGCTCTTCTGGTGTCAGAATCTGCACATGGTCTGGTCCAACAAGACTCAGAGCCTTTTCTGGGATGCTGAACTCAAACGTTCCGCCTCACCTCACTCTCCACTCTGACATCACGGAATTGGGAAAATCAGGTGTTTACTGTTTTCATTCCCAGCTGATCTGGGGACATTGACAACACAATTTATCTCTCTGGGCCTTAGTCTCCCATCTGAATCATGAGGAATTGAGACTAGATCAAGCTTTTCAAGGTTTCCGAGCTCTTTGCCCATTTAGAAAAATGAAATTATGCACGGAAACCCTATATAAGATTCCCATTTATAGCGAGGCTCTGTGCTGGATGAGGCAGGGCTAGGAGATTTCATGCCCACTTTCCCAGCCTCTGCTGAGACTCCACTGGGCTTGGTCAATGTTTCCTTGACTGATGTTATTTATCTATGTTCCTACACTTTTGGTATCTCTGTGTATCACCGTTACAATATTTGTATCTAAATTGATTCACTTTTAATATATTTAACTTTTGAAAGGAAAACTTCCCTGGGGGCCAGCCCCGTGGCCTAGTGGTTAAGTTTGGTGCACTCTCCTTTGGCAGCCTGGGTTCCATTCCTAGGTGCAGACCTATACCATTCGTCTGCAGCCATGTTGTGGTGGCAGCCTACATACAAAAAATAGAGGAAGATTGGCACAGATGTTAGCACTGGGCGCATCTTCCTCAGCAAAAAAAAAAAGGAAAGAAAGAAAGAAAGAAAGAAAAATTTCCTGCAGGCATCACAAATAGAAAACCAGTATCAATCACCATAAATAGAAAGTGAATATAAAAATAAATACAGAGCCAATAAAACAGCAGTTAAGTTCTAGCTAGATACTGTTGCCTGTGGAAGGGTCTGAACCTAGAGTCTGGCAAGCTCTCTCTCCTTTTTTGTTACAAAGAGATTATCAGATGTTAAAGGCTTGTTAAAGGTACACAAGCACCCAATGGCGACTTTCCCTTTGAAGTAATCAGACGGACTGACAAAATCGAAAAGGGAATCATGTCCTATGTCACTCCATGTTAACTAGTCCTCTATCCATGTTTGACTTCCAATCATTTGGCATACACTCGTGGTATACAGCCCATACTTCAGGAAATATGGAGTTGACTTATCTGTGAGGTTCCCTCCAGCTCAAAAGTTCCGTAATTCTAGTCTCTCCTTTAGCTCCTCTTTGCTCGTTGCCCTCAACTCACTTCATCTCACCTTTATCCCAGCTCTGATTAAGGACCTTTCTTGGTCTCTGAATCTACTGGATTTTATTGATTCTCCGTGCTCCTTCTCTTCGGAGTAAACTCCATCCAGTGAATGTTGTTAGTTGGGGTCCGCAGCTATGATTTTGGCAGCAGAGTTGCAGCATGGTCAATAAGATGTAGCCGTGACGACTGCCCAAGATGAAGAGAACTTCTCAGCCTCATTTCCTTCCAATTGGTTTTGGGAGCCGAACGGAGGCGGGAGGTTGGGGCAGGGAAGTTAATTCTTTGGCCTCTTCGGGGGAGGGTGGACAGACCTCATGATATTGAAATGGTATCATGAAGGATGTCCTATCGAACTGTAACTGTCATGTATCAACGAGGATCCTATAGTTAGAGTGGGGAGATATGGAAGAAACCAGACGAAAGCAGAGAGATTATCCTTTCTCCATCTCCTGCCCTCCAGGAGTCTCTATTTCTTGCCTTTAGCTGTCCCCTGACTTCCAATCCCATGGGACCAGTGTCTGACATCCCTTTGCCTCCCAGAGCGTTTCAGCCTTCATCCTCCTTGGGCTCTGCCTGACACCCCCATCCAACCCTCCCACCCAGTTTTTTTGTGTAAATGGAGCATATTTTATGTGCGAATATTTTAGTAACCGTATGTTCTGCAAGTAAACCTGTGTTACTACTTGTCAACAACTGCGGAGTTTATGATACCAATAATAATTCCTACAATGAAGAAAAAAACATTTGTTTGTTTTCTAAGAATGTTTATTTGTAAACATATGTATTCACTATATTAATATGAATTTCTTACCTGGCAATAAAACTATTATATGTGATGCTCTTAGGGTTGCCATGTATTTTTGTAGGGCCCCACATCCTACTCTGAGTTTTCACCAGGGAATACCAGTATTAGCATAGAAAGCTAAATCTTTAAGACTCAGAAGGTGTGGGAAATTGTTTCAGGTAAAGGAAATTTCTAGTTAATAGCAACTTACACAAATTTTCCAAGGAGAACTTTTTTGTTTGAAACCTTTTTGGTGAGATTCTGTGTCTCATCTCTTAGTTCACTTCCTGTCTTAGAAAAATATACCATTGCCAGGTCTTCTCAACATCACTAAATTTATCCTTAATGGTCAAGAGTCTTGCTGAGATTTGCACTTTTGTTTTTACCAGTGACCAGGGTTGTAGAAGACACCACTATTGAAAGGATGGGAGACTGGATTCTTCCTCTATCTATTAAATTTTATTTCCTGCCTGGCTTCTGTTTGCATTAAGTTTGAAATTTTCAGACAGAAACCTGCCTTAATATGGTTCTCCCGAGAGGGCCTCTGAGACAAGGATTTGAGTGCAAGTACTTTATTTGAGAGGTGAAGGGAGCCCTGGGGCGGGGGGGGGGGGGGGGGGGGATGGCACTTGGGATGGGGAAGTAAGACGGGGAAAGGAAAGCGGCCAATAAAGGGACACCTCATCTTGTCAGCTACCACTGTGAGCATCTGGAGTTTAATGCTGCAGAGAAACTTTGGGAGAGAGTGTAATATACACACTCAGAATTATCCCACCCAAATGGAGATGGAGTTGGGGTGTTTACATACCAACTCCCATCAGACATCATTTGAACATTGCTTTCAGGGAATGTTATGTTCAGACACTCCCAGGCCGTCAAGTGCAAGGGCAGAGGGATTTCCATGGTGTCAAAGAAAGCCCCAGGCATAGAGATGCACCTACAGTAATTGGAAGTCAGCCATTGTGTACTAAGGACACAAGTCCTAAAGACACAAGGGATGAGGCAGGAGCTCATAGGGGCTGCTCAAAGCCAGAGGTCCAAGGTCTCCTGGGAATGAAGTTTCCATTCTCTGGGTACTTAGAGAAGTTGTCGATGTCAAGTAAAGTGGATAGTGGACCACAATCTGTAGTCAGAGGAATGGTTGTTTCTCTGGGATTTGGCGATCCTTCATTGGTCACAGGGTCACTTGGTATCTCCCAGAACAGATCCCATGGGCTCTCTCCCTCACGGGCAGAGTTCTAGTTATCAGAGAAGTCTGGATTGCAGAGGATGCTCATCCAGTACTGAGGAATGGCTCAGAGTGGAGTCGCTGATCAGCACACATCACAGCCCCATGGATGCAGCAGAAGTACAGAGAATCGTGTCTTGGGGGTGGGAGGGGCTTTAAACACTAACAAACAAACAAACAAACAAAACACTAATGAAGCCGCCACTTGGTTACAACGCATATACAGCAACAACAATCATATAAAGTATATTTGTAGAGCTTTCAGTAGGCGCCAAGCACTGTCACATTTGATCTTCACAACTGTCTAAAAAAGGCGCCACTAGCTTTGGAGACGAGAGATCTATCTAAAACTTGAGTAATTTTGCCCAAACTGATTCAACTATTAAGTGGTGGAACTGAGGTTTGTACTCCCAAGCTCATATTTTAACTACTGTACCAGTAGTTCTCACTTGGATGAGCATAAATATTGGGGAAACTTGATGAAAACACTGATTCCCAAGCTCCTCCAACAGCGGTGAAGTAGGTCTGAATGGGGGCTCAGAATTTGGTGTTTGTAACCGACACCCCATCATTGCAATGCAGTGGCTCCCAGACCACACCCTGAGAAGGCTTGCTCAATGCCACAGTCCCTGATCACCCAACATCTGTGGGCTCATCTTGTGGGTCCTCGATGCAGAATGAAATGGGACAGAGGTATGTGCTTCCAGAGAGAGGGACCTTCACCTTTTGGCTTCATGCCCAATGTTGGAAGGTCATGTCCTATAATGGACAGAGAGACTGACTGGAGAAGAACTGGTTGCCAGTATTTATTCCAAGACTAATTTGCCGTGTGCCTTGGGGCTTGAAACTGGCCTTTGGGACTCTGTTTCTTCATTCCATGAAGGAGGAGGCTGGGATAGATCATCTCACTCTTCCTCTCTCACTTGATTGGGCATTTCCACTCTTCATCACTGTGACATTTGATATAGTCAACCGCATTGAGTCCCTTATCACTTCCAAAAGTTTGCTCTTGGATGAACAGGATTTTGCTGGGTGTAACAACAAGTGTTATTGTAATGGCTTCTGTGCACTGAGCACTTGCTTGGTCCCTGGCTTTATGCTAAGGGCCTTCCATTGCTGTAACTTTCTTTCCATTGCTACAGACTAGTATGGAAATTTGTAACTTTTTTGTGCCATGGACTTCTTTGGTAATCTGGTGAAGCTATGGCTCCTTTCTCAGAATAATGATTTTAAATGCACAAAATAAAATACATAGAATCAAAAATAAACCTATTATTTTGAAATATACTGATGAAAATATTTTTTTAAACCCACGTTTGTGATATAGTCATACATGTGATTTTTAACTAATGCACTAAATGACGAGATCTAATGAAAGGTTTCAATGTAGTGATGAACACAAACAATTCTTTGAACTATCTGCTGCAAGTGCAATTTGATGTGACAATATTCATGATTCTGTTGGTGACATAGTCCCAGGTCAGTGTTAACATCATGATGGTCTGTCGCCGCATTTATAACTGAGGGACATACTAAATTTCAATTAGAGGCTAGTGAAAATGAAGATGTTATTTTTTACCATCCAAGTCACCAAAGCTACTGAATTCTGCCCCTGGATACCCTTGAGGATCTGTGGGTCTAGGTTGAGCACCCATGGACTAGCAGGACTTAGAACTACTTACCTATTCCGTCCGCACTTCTATTTTCTCATCTTTAAAATAGGGATAATAATAGGATCTCTATCATTGGCTGCTGTGAGAAATAGATTAAAAGACAGTCATTAACTCCTAGTAAACACTTAGGAGTTAACTTTTGTTATCATAATTATTATTCCAGTGAATCCTGATGAGAACCCTATGAAATAGCATTGTTATTATCCCCCGCTCCCAGAATAAGAAACTGAGGCTCAGAGAAATTAAACTTGTCCAAAGTAACACAGCAGGTCAGGGACAGGGTCAAGTGAAACCCAGATCTTTCTGAGTCAACCTCAAGCTCTTGACCACATTCCGTGTTGTATAAATTCCTTGAGCAATTATATTAAATGCCCTCACTACTCCCTAGGACGAGGCCATTCAGACCCTGGAATACATCACAGTGATGTCCCCCATTCTTTGCCCATCCCTGAGGAGAAAGGCAGATGTCAGAGGTTCAGGAAGCTCTTGTCAGACTTTTCCAGGGACTATTTAGTTAAAGGTATGTTGGAGACAGATAATAATAATGTCCACCCATCCAAAACAAGCTGTCCCCAGCCCAGTGCTTAGAAAATGCCAATTACGGGGACCCTACTATCTCAGAAATTTTCAGATTCTGGTTTTCTTTAAATCAATCTCATTAGAAATATATTCATCACTTAAAGTTGAAATGTTTTCTTCATAAATTTAGACAGTCTCAGCCTTGAAAGAGAATACTCATCACAGTGATGATAGCAGCAGTAACTCCTTCTGTTACCAAATAGTGAGCTTCTATTATGTGCTGGGCACTGGGTTGGGCACTGTGAATGCATTGCCTCGTTTTCTCCTTTCAACAGTGCTCTGAGGAAGAGGCATTATTCTCATTTTTGACCTATGGTAAACTGAGGCTCAGAGGGATGAAATGACTCATCCAAGATCATACATCCAGTGTGTGGCAGGATTGGAATTTACACCCAGATTTGTATGATTCCAGAGTCAATCCTATCATACCCGTCCACTTCATTCTTGCACGATCCATACCTGCACTTGCTTTTTTGGGGTAAATGATTGGGAACTGTAATGTATACTCAAACTGCTCCAGGGAGATTCAGTTAAGTCCAGGGAGAAGTATAGTCCTCTGGATCAGGTCGTATCCACTGGTCAGCATCCACTCTTAGCAGCTGTCTCTGACCTGGACACATTGAACTGGCCTGGTGTTGCCTCCATTGATGTTTCTGTTCTTCAAGTGTCCTCCAACAAAACAGACTTGATCTTCAGAATGCTTTAGTGCCTGTGAGGTGGAAAGAAAGCAGGACCTAAGAGGCCTCTGAGGCAAGCAGACAGGAAATGAGGAATTTTAACTCAGTGTGCCTTAATTTTGTATGACCTTGGGAAAGTCATTTCCACCTCTAGGAGGCAGTGCAATCTTTTGGATAAGAGTAGGACCTCTGGAGTCAGAGGATCCATGTCTGAATCTAAGTGGGCATAATAATATCATCTATCATGGGTTGTTAGGAGAATGAAATGAAACAATCTACATAAAGCTCTGAGAGAAGTTCCTAGAGAATATTATCTTCAGTATTTTAAAACCTTATTCAGAAATCATCACATACCCCAGGCCCTGCAGAAGGGATTAGAAGAAACATCAAGTTTCTTTGATTTGGGTAAGACATACCTGAATTTGATGTGGTGCCTTTTCTTCCAATTCTTTGGCTGTTGGTGATGTTATAAGCATGTCAGAGACCCGATTTTACTGTACACCCTATTAGATAGAGTCTTGATGAATTTTAAAAATGGGAAAGAATGTAAATTCTTGCTCAATGAATGTGATTTGCTTGATAGAAGGAATTTTCCAGATCTAGAAGTCCATAGAGGATAAAATCATAATTAATGAGATCCATGTTGGTAAAAAATGTTGTGAACCCCTGGCTTTAGTTGGTTTGTTAGTTGCTGCATAACTACATAATTACTCCAAAACTTAGAAGCTTAAAACAGCACACATTTATTATCAAGGATCAGGAATCTGAGCATGGCTCAGCTGGGTCCTATGCTTCAGGGGTCTCTCGTGAGCCTGCAGTCAAGATGTTGGCCAGAGTTGAAGTTTCATCTGAAGGCCCAAGTGGGGAAAGATCTGTTTGCAAGCTCACTCATGTAGTTGTTGACAGGATTCTGTTCCTCAAGAATTGTTGGACTGAGGGCCTTGATTCCTATTTGGCTCTTGATCAGAAGCCATCCACAGTTCCTTGCTATGTGGACCTCTCTAATATGGCAGCTTGCTTCATCACAGACAGCAAGAGAGTGTGTCTGCAAGCAAGACAGAAGTCACAATCTCTTGTCATCTAATAACAGAAGTGATAGCCTCTCAACATTGCCATGTTCTATTGGTTAGAAGCAAGTTGCTCAAAGGGAAAGGATTACACAAGGCTGTGAACACCATCAGATGGGGATCATTTGGGACCATTTTAGAGGCAGCCTGCCACAGATGACATCTAACGCCCCTATAGTACAGAAGTCTGGGCTATTATGTCTTTTGTGAGTAGTAAGTATCAGAGCGCAATATGACATATTTATCATTTTCAGAGAGATAGTCAACTAACTCATCTGGGATAAAATCAATTACTTTATGTGCCTCAGTTTCTCCATCTTCAACAATAGGGAAAATAATAGCCCCCACACCTCAAGTTTATTGCCTGAGGCCTTTACTATGGGATGTACGAGCAGCAAAATGGATGACTGCCCAACAAAGACATAGAGTTGTGGCTGCCCAGACAAGGATGATGCTTCCCAGCCCCTCTCCCCTTGCATCAGGTTTAGGGTCATGTGACTGAGTTTTGGACAATATGGGTAGAAGTGACATAGGCCACTTTCACAACTGGTCCATAAAACCCTCCAGAATAATCCTCCCACTCTTTCCCTCATATGCTGGATAGATGCCAACACCCAGTACAACTGTGGAAACCATATGTTGAAGATGGCAGAGCCTTGGTCAGTCCCAAAGACTCGTTCAAAGAGTCTTTGAATAATATTGTAGAGCAGTGACTTCTCTTACCGCCATTCCCACCACTAATTGAACTTTATGTGAGTGAGAAATAATCTTACGTTGTGGTAAGCCCTGAGATTTCAAGGTTTATCTGCTAGAGTAGCTAGAATTCCTTGACAAGTACAAGAGATGACACATTTTGAACAGAGTCCAGCACAAAAAAACACTCAATAAATGTCATCAGTTATCATCATCATCTTAACTAACCTTCTACTCTGTGCTAAGGGATTTACGTACCTGATCTTTAATCCTCCCAGCAACTCTGAAAAGGTTAGTAACTCCATTTAATAGATAAGGAAACTGAGAAGTTAAATGACTTCCTTAAGGTCACAGAGAAAGTGCTGGAGTGGTAATCCAAATCTGGTTTAGATGATCTGGTCCCACCATTTCTAGCATCCCACTTAGCCCTCTCAAAGTTAACAGGTATCATCTCGATTGAGTTACGGAGGTAAAATCTTTGTAGAAGAACGTCTACCATCTTCAGCTTGGCATCTCACTTATTTTCTTGTCAGATTCCAAATTCCAACTCGTGCTGTGTTGTACAGTTCAAAGAAAGCATTTCACATCAAGAAATGTCATGGTTGCTAGAAATAATTTTGTCACATCCTCTTGAATTTTTCCTCTTTGCAAGTTAAGAGATTTCAGTTAGATTCAAATCTTATAATGCCTCCTTTTAAAACATTATAAAAGGGCATCTCATTTTCTAAGATCTCAACATCCAAATAGAACACTTCATTGTCTTCATCTTAAAACGTACAAAATGGGAAGATTCTAAAGAGGCAATTTATGAAGCACAGGTGGCTTATTATCTGGTAATTGGAAGCTGTTTTTGATGCTGTAATTTTGTTTTCATGTTTTGCCTGTCCACTTATCAAAGACAGTTGAGCTGAATATACAGGAATTCTACAAAATGGGTGTCAGTTGAGTCCTCAGGGTACCAAAAGTTAACACCAAGTGGGTCTTAAAGCCTTTATCTTGGGTCTCATGATTTTCCATGGGAATCTGCCGCATGGCTATTTAATACTTTCTCGAACTGAGTCAACAGAATTCTGGAGAAAATTGAGAGACACTTCTGAGTGTTTGGTTCTTCTCAAAGCACCTCATTTAGTTATTCACTCAACAAATATAGAGCTCCTAGTATGTGCTATGTGCTGTCCTGGGCCTTGAGGATACAAAGATCCCTCTGCCACTATTCCTCCCCATGCCCCCCAACAAAAGGAAGATGGACACATGGTTAATCAAGTGCCATAAAGAGAGACATCATGGGTAGGGGAAAGCCTTGATGTCAGATAGCCTTGGGTTCAAATTCCTTCCCTAGCACTTCTACCTATGTGATCCTGGGGAAGTTACGGAGCTTTTTCAGAGCCTAGGTTTTCTCATCTCTAGAAGGAACACAGTCATACCTACCTTGCAATGTTGTGTGAGCATTTGAGATAAGGAATGTAAAACGTTTAACCACGGTGGATGTTCAATAAGCTGGAGCTGTTGCTAATGTGAAGCATTTGCTTATCCTTGATTCCTACTCATTGGAAACCAGGCTAGTGGGGTAGCTTGGTTTTTGCCTTTTGTTTATATGTTGGGATCCCCAGAAACAGATCCCAAGCCGAGGATTCATGTGTAAGGAAGAAAAGGATCCCAAGAGAAACTGGTAAGGGAATGACAGAAGTTAGACAGAAGGGGAAGAAGCCAACAAGGGTGAAATTTCAGGCAACATCCCATGAGAGTAGATCTGGTGTGTACCTCTCAGAATCTGCACCTATTCCAAGCGAGGAAGCTGGGCGCTCATTCTTCCACACCCTTAGCCACCTTTAAGCTTCTACTTTGTACCTTTAGCCAAAAGGATGGGAACCCCTAGGCACACTGGCTCACTACCTGTGAGGGGAAACAGTGCCAGTAGCCCAATGAAAGACCTCCAGAGACAGTCTCAGGTGCTGGTTGTTGGAATCAAAGGCACATGGAATCTGGGTGGCTGGTGCGTGGAAATAGGAGAAGGGATATGAGGGCATCTGGGTGAAGCACAAGCTCTGTCAGTCTTACCTCCCTTTTGTGACTTCAGGGGGACATTAGCCCTGGCCCAACCAGCCCCAGTAAGTAAGCTGAGTTTCTCTTGGTTCATGAACACAGGAAGTTTGGAGCATTTATCTGTCCAAGCATGGCTAATGGGAGTCTTTGGGGTCAGCCTGGTTTAAGATAAAGTCTTGGCCCACCTTTTTATAGCCTGTGGCACTTGGAGCAACTGATTTAGCCTCTGACTTAAATTTTCTTATTTATAAAATTGGAATAATGATACACTTTTTTTTTTGTAGGCTTGTTCTACAAAGATGTCTTTGTGTTCACCGATTTATTTCACAGATATATACTGAGCATCTGCTCGACATCAGGCTCAGGGCTAAGGACTGGTACACTGAAATGAATCAGACACAGGTCCTGCCTTCCAAGACCTTGGCATCTAGTGGAGGAGACAGACATATAAATTATAGACTCTGTGTATATATATGTTCTCCCTCTCTCTGCCTCTGTCTCCCTCTCTATCTTTGTCTTGTTTTTGGTGCCATCACTTCTCTTCTCCTTCCTTCCATGCTACTTCCTTCCTCCTTCTCTTCCTCTCTCCATTTCTGCCATGCATCCTTCTACCCTCGCCACAGACCTAGTTTTCACATCAACTGGATGGTATCCAACATTCTGCCTTGTCAACTTCCTGCCTCCCTCTGCTGTTTTCTGAGGGCCCTACTGAAGGTTGCAGCCTATGAAGTTCTGCAGAATTCAATCCAACCTAGACCCTTGGGTGTGACAGAAGGTGACTTGGAGATAACAGAAAACCATCTAGAGCTTCAGTAAAAGCTTGGGGGTGCAGAGGAGTGTTGGCGGGGGTACCATGGGTACAACTAGCAGTCCTGAGTCCTGAGGAATAGCAAATAGAATATATAGCTAATTGCTTTTGGGCAGGGCAGGGGGGCGGGTGTGGACAACAGAAGTGATTTCTTTGCTATTTTGCAGATGGGTGGACTCCCAGACACACTGGGCTAAGAGCCAGGAAATTTGTGGTTGTAATTCTAGCTCTGCAACTAGCTGCATGGTCTTGGATACTACTTTCCTCATCCATATGATGGACAGGCTGTGATCTTTGAGGACTGCCCTGGTCCTCCTGGCCAGCTCTGCCTTCAAAAATCTCTGATTTCTCCCCGCATTGTGCCTCAGTCTTGGAATGGCACCCACTAGGTTCTCCTATAATAGCAACCAATTTTTTTTCATTCCAGGATTCTGGGTAACAATTAGCTTTGGGCTCGAGAAACATCTAGATCAAGGATCCTGGAAGCAGACTCTGTTGTCTGGAACCCAGTTACCATTTTATTGTGAAGTCGAGGGCAGCTGCCACAGATGGAGAGGGGAACTCTGGTGACTTGTTTAAAACAGTACTCAGAGGGGCTGGCCCCGTGGCCGAGTGGTTAAGTTCGCGCGCTCCGCTGCAGGCGGCCCAGTGTTTCGTCGGTTCGAATCCTGGGCGCGGACATGGCACTGCTCGTCAGACCACGCTGAGGCAGCGTCCCACATGCCACAACTAGAGGAACCCACAACGAAGAATACACAACTATGTACCGGGGGGCTTTGGGGAGAAAAAGGAAAAAATTAAAAAAAAATTAAAAAATACCTCATAAATTTAAAAAAAACAAAAACAAAAAAACAGTACTCAGACTCGAATATCATGATTCAGTAGCTCTGGGGGCCCTGGAGCTGACATTTTAAGGAACATACCAGGGGTTCTGTTGCAGGTGGTTGTTGGACCACTTCTGTTTGAGAATCGCTTCTAGACACTTGGGCTTGCCTCTGCCCCCAATACTCCAACCTAGTTGTGAAAACTGTCTGAACATCTTTCCTTGTCTGTACAATAGGGCTCTTCACCCCTGTCCTGTCTTCCTGCAGGATTTCTGTGAGGGACGGATGAAATGGCAGATGAGAAAACTCTAACAGAATCAAAGATGGTGGCCTTTGTGTGTGAAGTTGCACCACCCACAAGCTCCCAACTCTCTATTCTCAGAGGCGAAAGGACTTCAGACAGAGAATATTCTAGTAAACACTTCAGCCCCTCACCCCACCTCCTATATCATACACCTCTGGAGCCTCACTTCGCTTCCTCTTGACCGATTGTCTTTACTTTAGCCATGGCTATGGCAACCAGCAGAGCAGGTATACCCTGATGACACCTGGTCCAGGTGTGCTATTGAGCTCTGACTTCCTTCCTCAGTGCCTTCCTGCCTGCCTCCATCATGTAGGATAATATCAGGAACCTGCTCAGCCATTCTGAAGGATGTGTAATGCCGGAAGTGTGAGAAGGTTAACACTCCATGGACCAAACCTTGACCAATGGGGGATGGGAACTGATGATGCATCTTCTCTACTTCCATCTCTTGGGCAGACAATTCTGAGTTCATTCTATCAGTTCCTCAGAGGTCCTAGTGGGCTGGAGCCCACTTACCCATGGTGGTTATCAGGTCCATAAAACCCTCCGAAATTGCCTTTTCCTCTTCCCCTGTTTCACTCTTCCCAACCCCTCCTCCTTTTCCTTAGGATCACATCCCAAAATAACCACCTTTAAGCTTCTACTTTGTACCCCTGTCACATGGCAAACCTCATATAAAGATGTTCTCTAGAGCAATTCTGCCAATTACAACCTTAATCCTGAGCCTCTTATCCAAATCTACCTGCTCACAGCATTCTCCATCCTACAATGTTCTCAGTTATTTTGAGGGTCCACCAGTTCTTGAGCTGGGAGGGATATACATCCACTTGGGCACTAATTATCCTTGGACAAGAGTGTTATGAAACACTCCCCTTTGGTCAAAAGGTGAGCACGGAAGAGTGGTTTCATCTAATTTCTCTTAACACTCCCTAAGATTAAGTAGACAAAAATAAGATGCCATGGAAAGTTACTTTTCTTTTCTTCACTTTTTTTAATCCTCCCACTTCCTGTTTTCTCTTGGGAGATTGAAAAGTGTCTTCTCACACATTTCTCATTATCAGAACTTAATGAGAATTCTAATTAGGGCTACTGCACACTTTGGTGGTAGTTTTCACAATGTAGCTCTGGTTTCTTGTTTGTCAGGCTGCCAGTCTTTTGCATCCCGGCCAAAGATGCCCTCTGTAATAATAATACTAATAGCTATCATTTATTGAAAGTCTACTATGTGCCAGGCAATTTGCATACATTAGCAAAAATCATATGAGGCGGGAACTGTTAACCCTAATTTTAGATGAGGAAAGTGAGGCTCAGGCTGGTGTTAGGATTGTCCTCAAGCCGTGCAGCTAGGAACTGGCAGACCTGGGATTCAAACTCAAGTCTCTTCGCTGGTCAACAATTTTCATGTCCGACCTTCCCAGATCTTGGGGAGAGGGAAGACAAGACAACAGGATAACGGGTCACCGCTTCCAGAATGGCCATCAGTTCCGATCAGCGTGTTTGTTATGAGTTCTTACGTCTCCAGCCTGGGTCTCTGTGGGAACAGTGCTACAGTTTAAAGAATCTTGAGAGTCCCTGAGACACCCAATTAGCAGGACAGTAATAGCAAGCCCGGGAATAGACAGATTGCTTGTTCATTATTCTTGTTATTTCTGAACTATTCTGTCTATCGTACTGATGGCTGTCAGCAACTACCATGACATTCTTTCCAGAAAGGGGCTTCTTGGCCCAGCTAATCACCTTGCCCAGACCCTAACACAGTCTCAGCGTGAATCTTCCTGATGCGACATCAAACTTCGCTGTCTCTGGGGCTTCCCAGTGAATCCTTGGCGGACATCTTGAGGGCAAAATGAGAGAACTTCCTTTGCGATGGAAGGAACAGTGGCTTCCAGGCTTGTTAAATGCCAGGCATCTTGTTGAACAGGCGTGCCTAGGGGCAACGTGATACTCAGCAGATTAATACCAGGTCACGGAGGCTCAAGTGTAAGCCGGGATTGTCTGCACAGCTAGAGAGCAGCTGGGCCTGTTCCCCTCTCCTCCCAGCAGCGGCCTCTTTCATTTTGCTTTTTCTCTTCTTTCTCTGTCTTCCTCCTTTTTCCTCTGCTCATCCTCCTGGGGACCTGCTTAACAACTCAGCACACTTGTATACCTGATGTTACCAGGTCGAGAGCATCACTGACACCTGCCTTCTCACGTGTCCCCCACCCTCTTCTACTCTGGGTCTGCCTCTCTCTCTCTCTCTCTAACTTTCTCTTTCTGTCTGCATTTCTTTCTTCCTTTCATTTCAGACTCTTCTCAGCCTCTAAGGCCTGCCTCCAAAACACTTAGTCGTCCTCTCTGACTCTCTGTTTCTCCTCTCTTACTCTCTATCTTTGGAATTCTATGTCCCTCTTCTCTTTCTCTCTGTTTCTCTCACCCTCTGTTTTTCATCTACATACAAAGGATTAATTCTATCTCGAGGTCAATCCACATTAAACCAGAACCACTGTCTTCCATTCCTATGTGTATTATCCCAAACAAGCACAGTTCAAGTTCAGCAGACGAGTTAAACACAGATCTGACTGACTTCAAAGTTTGGGCTGTGAGAAGCTGCCTCAATTTCCCTCTTCCTCACCTTCCACATCCAATCGATTTCCAGTTCCTGCCAAGTTACTATTCTAAATTCTTCTCAGACATGATCTCCACCTCCCCATCTTTACCGTTAGTTCATTCACTCAGCATATACTACAGGAGCACCTGTTGTATGGTGATATCTGTAGCAGGTCTGGGGCAAGTGACAGGAAAGACAGAATAGGATGCGATTCCAGTCTACAGGGGGAAGGGATGACCATGATCTTTGTACAAGTTTTCATCGCTTCATTCCTGGGTTAACATAGCAAATCTTTCTCAATCCCTTCTCCATACTGCAGCTAGATTACTTTAAATTTTGTTTAAACCCTATAATGGGGTCATTTCCCTGTAGAATAAAGAGGTGTCATATAGCACACTCCATGACCTGTCTTAAAACCTCCCTAGACTCTCTTTTACCATTCTGTAGCTTTTCGTGTTCTAGAAAATTCGGGTGTTGCAAGTTCCCCCTTATATCCACCGTGCTGTTTCCTGCTACCTGGCTTGCTTTCCTCTGCTGGGATGACTTTCTTTCTACATCTGCTTAACTCTACTCGCTCTTTAAGACACAGATCAAAATCTTCCTAGCCCTCTCAGCCTGGATTAGATGCTCCTCCTCATGGCCAGTAAATATACATTACTGAAATTATAATGTATTGTTTTATAATCATCTGCTTAGGTGTCTTTCTCCCTACTAGACTGGGAGATCCTAAGATTAATTTGCCTCTGAATTCTTATTGCCTAGAATAGGGTGTAAAGTAAGGCAATTGATAAACACTTGAATGAAGGAATAAATAAATGGATGAATGAATAAATGAATGAATGAGTAAATGAAAGAATGCTATTTCTACTACAACTTGTTGCTTTTCTGAGCAGTGATAGTCCAGGGCTTACTGAGCACAAGGGATAATTTATAGTTTCAAAGACCTAGGGACTGAAATCTTCCTTTGGTGGTAGTGCTGGTGGGGTGTCTTGGACTCCTTCAAGCATCTGATATGACTCTTTCCCCAGAAAAATACACACACATCTAATACGTTTGATATAGTTGTGGGGAATTCATGGGCTCCTGATGCTCATATATGTCAATATCTGGCTCGCTTGAACCCAGTATTAAGAACCCCATCTCTAGAAATGAAGCCAGGGTACAAATGATCTGCCAGAGACCCTCTGTCCATTTAGGAAGTTTTGTAGGAGCAGAGATGAGATTAGAATTCTGTGCCTTCTCAGTTTCCCCCAGGACATCGCTTTTCCTCTTGGCTGAGGAGTTTGGCCATCAGTATGGAAACCTCCCTGGAATAATGTTCTTTTACTTTGTTGCTACTGAGATGAGGCCCTTTGTTATAACCCTGGAAAGCGACTTGGTTGATTCTTGGAGATACTGCATAGGGTAATTGAATATAAATTAAGCTGGTCTAAGTTGCATCTGGCTTACTTCTTATTAATTATGTGGCAAGTTACTTAATTTCTAGGACTCTTTCCTTATCACTAAGATAAAGCTACTAATAACAAACCCAGAAGGTGTTAAATAGATAACACTCAAAGCATGTTAACTAGGACAACATTTGGCAAATGATACACGCTCAGCAATAGTACCACCACCACCATCATCATCATCATCACCACCACCAGCATCATTATCCCTAGGATTCAGGTCTCTTGATCTGACCATGTGATGCTTTAACTTTACAGTATGATCTTATTTTGATCACTTCTTATTGTAAAGCAGGAAAGATGTGGGCAGACATCATTTCCTCCAGGTGTCATTCCCACCAATTTAAGTATTGTGCTTCTGAGGAATGATCCAGATGTCTTGGCAGATGTTGCCACCCTTTATGAGTGTCCACCTGGGATGAAACATTTATGCAAAAGCGTTTAACTTGACCTTTAGTGTTGAAATACTCTTCTTCCCTTAATGTTTTAGACTCCCTTCTGCGCTATTTATAAGTTGATGATATCTGAAATCTACCCATTATGTGCTTTTTGGAGGAAAACTCAGTTTAAACACTTAATTTTATTGGTGACTTAGACCTGTGTTTGCCATTTTCTTCGCATAGAACTCTGAAATTTTGAAATCAGCCCTCTCCAAATAAAAGCATCACAAGCAGACTTCTCAGCATGCTCTGTGTTATGGATAGTTTTGCAAATGGAAAAAACTTGTGCACTTTCTTGATTCAAGTAGCTGGAGCCTGACTAGAAAGTCTTCGCAGCCCCAAGGCCGTGTAATTTAGTGTTCCTGATGCCATTCAGCCATCTGGTCATCCACACTCACAACCTTAGTGCCCCACTCAGATAGCCCCCTTTGGAGACCGTAAAACTTTGATCACCTAGAATAGTCAGAGTAAAGAAGATTCTGAATAAATAAACTTTCTGGTTCATTAGGGAATCATCTCAGTAGAAAAAGATCATTGGACAGACCTATGTTTGAGTACTGTCACTGCCACTTATTAACTGTGTGTCCTTGGCCAAGTCACTTAACTTTCCAGGGTCTTTATTAGTCCAGCCAAGAAATGGGAATGGAAATAGAAACCTTTGAAGGTTACTTTGAGGATTAGAAATAAATTTACAAAGTATATGGCATATAATTTGTGCTCCGTAGGAGTTGATTCACTCCCCTTCTACTTTTTCATTCATTCATTCATTTGACAATTTATTCCATAGTTACTGGGTGCCCAGCACATTCCTAGGAACTGGTGATAAAATGCCAAACAAAACGATATTGCCCGTGCCCTTGAGGAGTCTAGTAGTAAAATATGATATATTCTAAGATGAGGAAGTTTAGGGTGCTTTGGGAGTCCATAGGAGAGGAGCCCAACCCAGGCTGGATCCATTTGGAGATTGTATATGGGATTATAGATGATGAGGATCACCATGGTAATGGCGATGTTGATGGTGATCACAATTTTGTTGTTGATGATGATGATGATGACAGCACTCACATTTTATGCTGAGTACTGGACATTAAGTGACTTGGCCAAGGCCACAAAGCTGATAAGTGTCACAGTCCAGTTCAAACTGAGGTTCTTTCTAACTCTAGAGCCCAAGACTGACCAGCTCTCTCCAAGCTCACGGAGCTGGAGGATTTATTCTGAAGCGGACCAGGAATGAAATTTTGGGCATCCAAATCCTTGCACTGTGATGATATTCACTATACCCTTTTTATAATCCAAACCCACTGTTTTCAACATTTAATAACTTCATATAGGAAGAAACTAGTGGATTAACGGTGTCGTCTGTCCACCAAACGCTGTGTGCGGAGACCACATGATTGTGAACGCTTTCTGTGCCCTGGAATGGCTATGGACTGGTGACCACGGCTTTCATGAGTGGAGAAGACTTTGACAAACAATATTATGAGGCAGGAGTTAGTGAGGTTCGAACTCGTCTGTGGCTAGCTCTCTTAGGATCCGATATGAACATCCTCAGGGATCAAAACTTGCCTTCCCTTGTCTCTAATTTCTGTGGCTGAGGATGACAGTAGATGGGAGTTTGCTGGCAGGCATAGCCCACAGGTGTGTCTTTGTGCAGCTTTAACACCAACAACATGGCAGCAGCTTCAAAAGTGGCAGAGAGATAACAGACATTAATTAAATCAGCCAGCCTAGGTGGGCTTCCTCTACAGAGACTGGAAAGTGGAGATAAGAGCCAAGAGTTCCCTTTGAGGTTCAGAGTGAAAGGAAACCAACATCCCCACCACCCTCAAATGCTCTCAAACAATCTGGTAAAACAACAGGCTGTCAGTCAACCAATGAGGAAAACTGGTCCTGTTATGCTCAGTGCCTGAAAAGAATGGGGTTGATTCCAGCTATAAATTGATGTGTGGCAGCTTGAACACCTACACAGATGATCACAGCCAGAATGTATTGGTTTTCATGAAACAACTTTAAAAGCCCAAATTCCTGATTCTGGAATCCACAGCCCTCTGAAGAATTTCAGCCTCATTTCTCAGCTCCCTCCTTCTCTAAACACACTACTCCCTTTTAGCTCTCATCACACTCTGTCTAAATTAGAGGCCTTATCAGATTGTATTATGCCGTTGAGCAGATGCCTTTCCTACCTTCTTGGAAGATCCTTAAAGGTAGAAATTCTATCTCATTTGTCTCCTTAATTTGGCCCATAGTAAGACCAATAGAGCTTCCCTATTCTAGCCCTGGTAGCAGGTTCTCAAAACTTTTTTGTCGAATGAATAAATGAAGGAAGGAAGGAAAGAAGAGATTCCAGCCATTCCCCCTACGTGATGGGCCACCCCAGCATGAAGCATGGTGGTTGTGGTGTACCACATTCACTACGATCATCCAGTTGAGCGATGTCAAGCCAGCCCTTGCTTATTTAGCCTTAAGTTACAGAAGGGGACATTAACTCTCTCTCTAGTCTGTTCCTTCTAAGTCACTCACCCTAGGTGTGCACATGCCTTTCATCCCCACTCCCATCCGTGGCCATGAGGATCTCTTCTTTACTCCTCATCTCAATCTAACTACCAAAAGCCTCTGTTTACTCACCTTAAATTGCCTTACAACATGACTAACCTTTCCTTGTGTTCAGAATGTGTCTCATATCTTAAATCCTGTTTCACTTTGCTCCCTTCATCTCGATCCAACTTTACCACCCTTTCTCATGAACTTTGCTCTTAGCTATTTGCCCTGGTGAAGGCAGTTGTTACAACCTAACGCAAGGGCTTCTAACTTGGTGAGTCCATAGTCACTGATTTTGTAAATAGCCTTCAGGGACCCATCATTCCTCTGAAACTGGATATAAAATCTTGTGTGGGGCTGTGCTGGTATCGGTTTCCTGGTTTTGATAACGTACTGTGTTTATGTAAAATGCCACCATTGGGGGAAGCTGCATGAAGGGTACATGGGACTTGTCTGCACTATTTCAAAAACTTCTTGAGAGTCTATAAATAAGTTAAAATAAAAAGGCTTAAAAAGTCTTGTGAAGCAACCAAATATGTAAAACTGAAAAAAAATCTTGTGCATGTACCTGTTCACTTTTCAAGGAGAATATTCATATCTTTCCTTGATTTCTGAACATGGAATTTGATCTGCAAAATTTCAAAAACACTGACATAACTACTTAGACAATTCTGAGCCTTAGAGCCTTTTTCCCCCATCATAGTATGTCCCCCCTGTGTGTTGTCATTTGCCATCACCTATGTCTACTTTCACAACAAAATGGAGGTGGGGAAAGAGAGAGATTGTTTCAGATTTTGAGAATGGAGAAAACCAAGAACTTCTTGGAGGTGTGACCCCTTGGTTGTCTGAGCTCGGGGTGAAGGATGTACAATCTTTCATACTGCAAAGATTAATTTTATACTAGCATTTCTCTTATACTTCATTTTACTAAACAGAATATCTCTCTTGTTTCTAGCCTTGAGTTGTGTTTCAGGAGATCCTCCTTCTAATGACCTTAGGTTTAGTTGAAAATGAGTCCTGGTTTAGGAGTAATAATAAAAGTTGAATGAAGAGAGTCCTTACTTTTGGTATGGGCCTTTTGAGGGCTTGAGTCCCAGAGGCTCTGGCCAGCTTGTAGACAAACCATGGCATTCAATACCAGAGCCACCAAGAGTCCCCAAATCTCTTCCTCTGATTAGATACGTGATACTCTGTGGCTCCTACCTCATGCAAGAGGCAGTGTGGCAGCTGTGTTGGCTTCAGAAATTGGCTGGACCTGGAGACAGAAGAACTGAATTTGAGTTTTGGTTCCACCAATTACCAGCTTTGAGGCTTTGGACAAGCCATGTAATCTTTCCAAGCCTCAGTTTCCTATCTTCTAACTGAGCAGGGTAACATTACCCTCATGGTAGAGTCATGAGGGTTGCATAAAACAGTCATGTGAAAGAACTTCCAAAATTCCAAAGTAAGACACAAATCTCAGAGATTGTTATCATCAGGGAGAAAGATGGGGAAAGAAATGACCTGCATATGGGATTTGGATATGAGCCAAACCTGTGCTGTGCACTTTACAAATGTTATCTAAATGAAAAACATTGCTGGACTCAGAGGCTCATAGCAAAGGTAGGATATATCTCTGTCATAGGAGGTTTTAATGTATTTCCACATGGAGGAAAGAGAGTGGACATATTGACTTTATAAGACCCAAGGGAATTCTATCCTATTCTATTCCATCCTATCCTGTCATTCATTCATTCAACAAATATTCACCAAGCACATCCATAGCAGCAAATCACGTGATACACTGAGGACATGGAAACTAAAGCAACACTGATCCTTTCTCTCCAAGAGTGGAGAGTTTAGTATGGGAGATAGAAATTACCCCTTTCTGGGAAAAAGATAATCAAAGAAAAGCAAGCAGCCTGAGAGGATTTGTTTTTAAAAGAATAATTGCCAACATCCAGAGTGTTTTGGCCATCAATTCACATTGCAATCAATCTTCTACACTCTAATTCATCTCCATCTGCAGGCTTGGATGGGGAGAATTTCTGTTCTTAAGATCTTAAGAAAGATTCAGTTCTGCTCACTAGACATCAGATAAGAAAGTAGGTACAGATTTTGTTTCTTTTTGTTTTTGCATTGTCATGCTTAGTGGATGCTTTGTAAAATGTGTTAGTTTTATATCAAAGCAATCACATGTGCAGAGTTGAAAATGTTATTCAGTTTTATAAAGAAAAGCAGAAGTCCTCTTTCGCTGTGTCTCCTCATCTCCCCTCTTGGAGTACCTTCCCAAAGGCAGGGATTTTTAATGGTTAGCTCTTTCTTCCAGAAAGTTAGCTCTATATTTCTAAATATGCGTATATTGCTATTTCTTGACTAACTTTTTGTAGACATTATTTATTGATTTCCTTCTTTGTGACGATAGGATTTAGTTCTCTTGTATGAGGGTGAATCCTTTTTCCAATCTTGGACTAAAATGTGGGTTCTGTGATTCTCAGAACCTGCAGGGCTTCTCTGGAATTCCACGCAGGCTGTTCCCACCTTGAGGCTCATCCAGGCTAGAGAGAAATAGCTTTGATGGGGGCCATGTTGGCAGGTTCAAACATACATGCAGCCTTCCCCTGGGCACTGGTGGTTGCTCTTTCCCAGTGGGAATTGCAAGAGTGGTCTAGGCTTGCATGTATGTTTGGAATGTAGGCCAGCATTGCACATGAAAAATAAAACTTTCAAGATAGAAAACTATGTGGCTGGAAGTCCACGGATAGCTCTGGAGACCCTGCTATAGGAGGGACCACCAAGTAGGTGGTGGTAGCTGGAACAGAGAGAAGAAAGGACATTTGCACAGGCCCTTACACAGCTCAGAGAAGGATGAAAAACAGTCACTTTCAGGAATAAGACTTTAATATATGATAACAAGCCATGGGAAAGCCGAGGGATTACTCAGTACATACTGCTGGGACGAATGCTGGTTGACGATTTGGCAAAAACTCAGGTTGATCCTCACATCAGATTTAACACTGAAAAAAGAACAAAATAAACCTTTCAGATAGAGTAAAAGGCTTAAAATTTTTAATAAAAATAAGTACCAGAACAAAATGAAATTAAATATTTATTGAGTTGCTGAAACAGAGAGGACTATGGGTGGGTAAAAATCACAAAATAAAAGTTTGATGTATTTAATTATATATATATTTGAAAAGTCTTTGGTTTAAAAAATGTTAAAAGGAAGGAAAATGAGACAATATTCTAAGCAAAGATGACAAACCAAGTCTTGATATTCTTAACATAAAAGAGCTTATAATATCATTATGAAAATCACCAAGATCCTGAAAGCTAAAATAGACAGGAAAATAAAAATCTCAAGAAGAAACAAAATGCCTTTTTTAAAGCTGTGTTTTTAGCACACGGGAAAATGCTCAACCTTACGAGTAATCAAAGAAATGCAAATTAAAATGGAGATACTATTTTCGGCTAGGAAATGTGTAACATTTCCAAAAAAAACGAGAATACCCAAACTAATGGGGGTGTGGTAACCTGACACTCTCGGGCACTGCTGGAGGCAATGTGAGTTTGAATGGCCCTTTTGGAAGGCAACTTGGCAATATGTATCAAGATCCTTAAAAATACCAATGCTTCTTAATTCTACCTCCAAGGTGGCAGTCCTAAATGCAGCCAAAGCTTTTTATATTGGAAAAACTTCCTCGCAGTGTAGTTTACAATGGTGAAAAGGAGAATGCAATTGAAACATATAACACGAGGTGGAATGGTTAAGTAAATAATGGAATCCATTGGCTGGATTATTATAAACCATTAGAACTGAGTCAGACCAACCTGGGTCTGTTGCTCGCTTCTCTTTTCTGTCCCAGGGAGTGCTGCTGGCTTTTCGGATTGTGCTTCCTTATCTGTAAAATCGAACTAATGGGCCCCTGCAGGGTGGTTGTGAGAATTTGGCTCGGTTTTTAGTGCATTGACTGGGGGTGCTTTTCTTGTTCCTTAGTCTTTCTTGATTTAGCACCTGGCACTGTTAGCTGAGTGTTGGGGTAGACATTCTTGTGACTCAAAGGATCCCTGTGGTCAGAGGATTTCACCAGGAAAGCATTAGCGGAGAGAAAAAGGACTAAAGGACTGAGAACCAGGGGAGATACAGCTGGATGTAACTGCCGCATAAATCCATGGCGGAGGGCTTCAGGGACCCCACATACCGCCCCTCCTTCCTCTCCTGAAACTTTCCCAATTCCATTGGGATTGAATAGCTGATTCTGTGCTAGACACTGAGAATGGGGGCGGAGCTGAGGAGATATTTAGGATGCTGAGATGAATAAGCCATTCCTTATGTTCAATGAAAATTTTCTCTTTGAAATATTCATGCTTTGCATGATGCTCAGCAGCACAAAACGTTCTCCATGTATAGGAGCAAGTGAAGGAACCCCTCTCTGTGGTGTTAATGGTCTTGTTTCCATCCTCAATGTCAGCATGTTTTCCTATTCCTATGGTGGGCATAATTCCTTGTGGTATTTCCTTCCTAATGAGCTAAAATGTCTTCATATCAATCCTGGGAATCTTTTCATTAAAAAAAATGAACTTGCAGCCAGAATAAATAGCACTTCTTGGAGAAAACCGCCATCACTAGCTTTGTGACACATTCAGCAAGTATTTGCTGAATACCCATGATGGTCTCAACTGGACACACAACACCAGGTGCACCAGTATACCTATTACTGGTTATGGGTGTAGCTATTACATGTCTGTAATGGACAGAGGTAGAAGTTAACACATGTTCTTGGTCCTCGAGTGGTGGAAACATCCAGGTCAAGAAATAATTGTATCACGGAGTTAGAAGAGCTCTACTATTGTACATGTAAAATGCCACGGTGGCACAGGAAAGAGAGGAAAGTCTGTTCAGAAAAGGGTATCAAGAAAAGAGTTTGGGAAATGGTGAATTTGAGCTGATCCTTGAGAGAGGAATAAGCTTGTGGATGTTTGAAAGCAAAGCAATGTAGGGGTGTTACAGCACACTTGCATCCTTCGAGGGTGTATAATATGGGTTTGAAGGCAGGGAGCTCTGGATGAAATCCCAGCTCAGTTGGTTACAAACGTACACCCTGAAAATACTAATCAATCTTTCTAAGTCTCACTTTCCTTGTATGCAAAATGGGCAAAGCAATACTGGGGCATA
This sequence comes from Equus przewalskii, assembly GCF_037783145.1. Taxonomy (NCBI): domain Eukaryota; kingdom Metazoa; phylum Chordata; class Mammalia; order Perissodactyla; family Equidae; genus Equus; species Equus przewalskii. The sequence goes on along the minus strand of NC_091842.1, from coordinate 31,756,689 downwards.
CACAGGAGTGAATCTTTCTCCACATATCCGCGAATGCTCAGACATAACAGAAAGCACTTCTCCTAAGTTGCAGATTTGTATGCTCCCTCCCCTCTCTGTTGGCTCCCTTAATAGTGGGCCTCTGCCAAATATACTCTTGTGCTATTGGTTCGCTGAGTGATCTTGGAAATGTCACTTCCATTCTCTGTGCCTCAGTTTCCTCATCTATAAAGTGAGGGAGGTAGGCAAAATGGCCTCTTTCAGCTATCATGTTCTTTGTGTGTTCTAGGCTGAGGAAACAGTATATGCAAAGGTCCTGAGGGAGGTAGACTCGAGGAAGAATGGATAAAGAGAAAGAATCAAGGAAGCAATGACTAAAATAAATCTGTAAATGTAGGTGGGGATCTGTGACTCGGAGAGGTGATATACCTGCCTAAGTGTACCCCTGATAAATAAGTGTTTTGGGATTTGATCCCAGGTCCAGGCAACCAAAATCCATGCCCCTGTAATCACCGTAGACTTGATGAGACTTGACCTCTAGAAAGCTGCCCCCTCACCCTGCCAATAGCAAGGCTGACATTTGCCAAAAGTTCGCTATTGTTGGATGCAAGGACGTTGGAACAAGACCCTGAGAGGCTGACCCAATTATCATCACTCTCCCTGCCACGGAAAATTTAAAACCAACCACATAGGGAAGAAGTGTTTGCTGAGCTCTGATAAGCACTTAAATGGAGCACTGCCCTGCCTTGTTCACCAAACTCAAACTAAATCCAACTGTTTATTTGATGAAAAATGGAGTCTGCCTTTAATTTACATTTCCCCTGATGGTGAGGGTCTGTAGGCTGCAGCCTGGCTGAGACAAGGAGTAGGACTCTATGGCACCGGGCTGATGTGTTTCTCAAGGCTGTAGGATTCTAAAGACCCACCTGGCAGGGTGTAAGGACACCGCTGCATCTCTCCAGGGCACCTCTACCAGGTTTTTGGAAGGAGACATTTTGTACAAGGCAAAGCAGACTTAGAAACAGAATGTACCTTCCTAATGACTCTGTCTTAGGAGAGCAAGGAAGGAAAGGAGAAAATGAGGGAGATAGAATGAGCTTTGCGAGAATGTATTTACAATTAAATTGCATTTTAAAGGGGATGTAGAAATCCTTGCTCTGCAAAGAAGCAAGGTGGAGAGCAGCCCGCAAATTGTTGCAGAAAGTTAGATAGTGACACAGTCAAGAAGACTTGAGATGAAGTCTTGATCTGCAATTATCAGCTGCATGACCCTGGCCAATTAACCTAGCTGGGAATCAATGTCTGAAAACAAGGATAATCATATACTTACACAATGGGAAGATGTTTCAGATTGTAGCACAGAAGTTATTGAATGTATTTTTTCCTCTGTTTTATTAATCAAGAAAAATGTATGAAACACAGGAAATGAGGAGGAGCAGAGCACTTTGGAGTCATAAAAGTAGCCTCTAATTAGAAGTTTAGTAGTTGGGACTTTGGCATCACCTGGAATCTCCCTTAGGAAGGAAATCACTGTTGAGCCTTTGAAAGTAGCATCTCCTAGAGAAGGGACAGGGGTCTGGAGATTCACTTGGGACATAGACCAAGGGGTCTTATTCTCTTGTGAAGGAGACATATATAAGGCATTTGGATTCTGAGAATTTGAGAGAAAGAGTGAACTGATCACTGACGTCAGACCCTGAGTTGGGAAATGGATGGGACATAGCAGGGTTATGTCCCCAAGTCTGACACTCCGATGACATTCTGTAATATGGAGCTCACATTTGGGCATCCCTGGCCAAGCTTAATTCAGAAGGAATGAGATTTTAAAAAAATGAATAAACACAACAGTGACCCAGGAACTGTCACATCAATGTGGAGAGAGAGAGGACAAATATTGTCTGTTAGACTCTGTAGAACAATGATTCTCTTGGCCTGTAGAATCGTCTGGAAAGCTCCGAAATAAACATGTGTCATGAGCTATACCCCAAATCCATTAAAACAAAATCGTCATGTGTAGCCAGGTTTGCTAGTCACGGGTGGTAGACCCATTTTAAAAATCATTTGGATGTTTTCAGTTTGGGCTATTACGAATAATGCTGTTATGAACATCCGTGTGCACGTCTGTGTGGACACTGGTAAATGGATAGAAAAATGTGGAGAATGGGATACTTTTCAGCAATAAAAAAGAAAGAATTACTGACACATAGTATATCATGGATGAGCCTCAAATACATTATGTGAAGTGAAAAAGAAAAAACAAACACAGAGACCACAGATTGTATAATTCTATTTGTAGGAAATATCCAGAAAAGATAGAAAAGCAAGCAGATTAGCGGTTGCCTGGAGCTGGAAGTGGGAATAATGCTTATCTGTAAATGGGGATGGGGGAATCTTACGGGGTATATGTACGCGTAAGTGAGTGTGTATGAAAATGTTGTCAGACTGATTTACAATGATTGTTGCACCGCTTGGTAAAGTTACTAAAAATTGTCAAAGTGTATAATTGAAATGGCTGAATTTTATGATATATAAACTATACCTCAATGAAGTTGTTTATAAAGCAATTCAGCGAGGTGGCAAGAAGCAATGATGTCAGTGGACTGTTTAAAAGCCATGGATTTTCCTGTTTGAGTGTGGAAATTGGACGACTACCCCACTCCCCCCTACCCTCCGCCACATGTTGTTGTTGTTAAAACCACGTGCTGTCGATTCTGACTCCTAGCGACCGTGTGGGCAGAGCAGAACCCCGCCAGGTCTTTTTGCGCCATCCTCTCGCCTCCCAGCGCTGTATCAGACAGTGCTCCACTGCTGTTCATAGGGTTTTCATGGCCAATTGTTTTGGAAATGGTGGCCAGGTCCTTCTTCCTAGTCTGGAAGCTCTGCTGAAACCTGTTCACCACAGGTGACCCTGCTGGCATTTGAAATACTGGTGGCATAGCTTTCAGTGAACAACTTACACAAGTATTATTAAGAACCCACTTTCTGATGAGGCACCTTCTCACGCCAGTGCAAACCAAGAGACCTCAGCACACTGGTGAGAGAGCTCAATGATGTGGCCTAATGGAGGCGTTTGGAAATCTCAGGTGTGAGCAGAAGTAACTGTGGGCAAGTCACTTAACTCTCCAGGCATTTTCTTGGTATGTTAAATGGGAATGCCCTTTTCCCAAGACGATTGTGAAAATTCAAAAAGATTGTTTGTACAAGGAGGCCACAGGTCCAGGCACAGGGTAAAGTCTCAATGAATTCTCATTCTCTCCCCCAAACCTCAGAAAACTAGGAAACTGCTGGGTTGTCATGAATTATCGAAGTCCGTAGCTCTCTACGTCTCTGAGATCAGAAAGCGCTTGCAAATCTGGCAATCCCAGGGCCATCAATTAGAGCATCAATTTTGATTGGGTTGGAACTGGAAATACCAATGTTGAAAGTGAATCTGGGCTCTTCCAACAAGAGTGTTTTTAGGAAAGAATCACTTGCTGTGTGACCTTGAGAAAGTCACTTTAGTAACTTGAGAAAGATATCAGTTTTCTCACCTAGGCAAAAGTAACCTATGCGGCTAGACAAGTGTCTAGAACCCATGCTATTAGCTTGCTTACTTCTCATTTGAAGCCTCATAAAATCAAAACACAGACATGTGTTTTTGCCCGTGAGTTATTGGAGCACTCGATAAAAGGAAAGATGGACCATCATTTTGAACTGCCACTTTTATTCATCAAGGTTTTAAGTTTCGTATCCTAGCTCTCATTTTCCCCACGTGAATCCATTTTGATGCTCTGGATAAATTTCCAATTGTCATACACAACAAGATTGTTCTGCTTTGATATCAGCTTCTAGGGTTTGGCTACTTATATATACGCTTAAGGAATACACTTTATGCTGCTAATATCCTCTTGGTTTTCTTTTCCTTGCTAATCAGTTGAAACGCCTTGAAGAGGTGACCCACGCCCATAGTTTTGGATGCGAAGTCTTGTAAATGGTTCCATTTTAAATTTTAATTAATTATTCCAGCCTCTAGCAGCTGCGTAGTGAAGTAGTTGTTAATTCCCCACAGTAGAGATAATGTGGGCAGACAGAAGGGAGCCAGATTACTGCTGGCTGACCCTGAAAGAGGGAGGGAGGAGAAAGCTCCCGATTATGTCAAGAGGTTCAAATTCCATGACATGCCCACTCCGTGTGGAATCAGAACTCTTGAAAAAGTCATTCATGTTGCCTTGAAGCTGGAAAAGTCGCTTAGCAATGGTAGTTGTCCCTTTGTAGGAAAGCCAGTGGAATCAAACAGGTTTCAGGGAGACCTTCCTGGCTTCCCAGAGCAGAAGGACGTCAACCAATGCCGAGAATTCAGTCACTTGTCCTCTTGTCAAGCACCAATTCCCAAGCTCTACTGGAAGTCTGGCCCAGAGTGCTGGTCACTGGGTCCACTTTGACTTGGGGCCATGGTTATTTGATGCAGCAGAGGTATCTATCACTCAATACCAAGCGTAAATTCTTCAAATCTGATGACAAGGCATGCAGTCAAACATTCGCCTATTCAGAAGGCAAGGATTGGAGTTCCGCTCTCTTCTCTGCCAGCTGTGTGAGACTGATCAATAAAGAAAATAATCCTTCCTACATCGGGCTGCTGTGAGGATCAAGTGTGATAATGTTTCTAAAACTCTCAACACTGTGACTGGTTTACGTGTTCCACACACATTTCTTTTCAGATATTTTCTATGCATATTTTTACATAACTGAGATTGCACTGCATATATAATTTTGTCTGGTATATAAGTAAAAGTTCAAAATCATATTCTATCAGAATTTAAGATGTTTCATTATTGTTCTAACAGAGGATAAGTCAATATAGTTTTGATTTCTTTTTATAGAAACTTTTTTCCTTTCTCTTCAATATTTCAGCGTTTTCTTTTTAATTTTTGTGATCATAATGTATCGTCATATATGTGAATTTGATTTAGCGATATTTTAAGGATATCTGCATCTATGTTCAGGCATGATTCTAAGCTGTAATTTTATTCATTTTTGGAATGTCTTTGCCCAGTTTAAATATCAGCATTGCGCTGGCTGTGCAAAACATGTTGCAAGGTGCTTCCTCTTTATTTTTTAAAAGTGTGTGTAAGTTTGGTGTGATTTCTTCCATGAATGTTCGATAGAATTCACCAATGAAACCACCGTGACTTCACATTTTTTTCTGGGAAAGTTTTAGATAAATTCAATTTCTTTACTAATTTTCTGTTATTATCTTTCTACTGCTTCTGGAATCTGTGGAGCTAATAACCACTCTTTTATTCCTGATTTTGTAATTTGAATTCTTTCCTTTTTTTTCTTGATCAGTCTAGCTAGACCTTTGTCAATTTTGTTGATATTTTTCAAGAAGCAACTTTTGGTTTTGTTAATTTTCTCTTTTTTTCTTTTATCCCTTTCTTTGATTTCTGCTCTTTATTCTTTCCTTCCCTTTAACTTTCTTTGCTCTTTTTTTTTCTACTTTCATAAAGTGCAATATTAGGTCATTAATTTCAAACCTTTCCTGCTCTGATCTCACTCTCTTGTCTTTGGGGAACTTTAGCCACATGTATGTCAGATCATTTGATATCGTCTCACGGGACCCTGGGGCCCTGTTAATTTTTCTTCAATCATTCTTCTCTTTGTTTTTTAAATTAGATAACTTCCAATTATATATCTTAAAATTCATTGACTTTCTTTTGCCCATCCAGTGAGTTTTTAACTAATTACTTTTCATTATTATACTTTTAATTTCTAGCCTTTTCATTTGGTTCTTTCCTGTAGTTTCCATTTAATTGCTGAGCATTTCCTGTCAGTTCACTCATTAAGACCGTATTTTCTTTAAGAGTTTCCTTTAATCATTTGCACGTATTTATAATAGCTCCTCGAAAATCTTTGTCTGCTTGGCCCCACAATGGTACCACCTTGGGATTGGTTTATATTGACTTTATTTTTCTTGACCATGGATCACTTTTTCCCATTTCTTTGTCTGACTAGTGGCTTTTAACTGAATATTGGACATAGTAGATTAATATATTATAGACACTTTGGATTCTGTTTTTATGGAAAGTGTTGATTCTTGTTCTAGCAGGCAGTTCAACTGCTGGCTGATCACCGTGAACTTGTGCAGGTTTGGTTTTACATTTTGCTAGTGAAAATCTATGAAAAAGTGTTTATCGAACCTCTCTCATTCAGCCGACTTCAACCTCTAAACTCTGTTTCCCCTGAAGATCCTATTAGGGCTTGTTTTTGAGCTTTGTTAAGGCAGGTCAAAAGTAGGTCTTACTCTAGGGTGTGTCTTTATCCTAAAATGAGGCATTCTTGTGTCTTAGCTGGATTTCAGGTGTGTTAGGGATGTGTTAAGAAAATCCCTTCACTCTAGGGCCAGACACCAGCATCTCTTGACATTCTTCTTCCTCCAGTACATTTTTTTTAGTCAAAGTATAATCAACATACAATATGATATTAGTTTTAGGTGTACATCATAGTGATTCAATATCGATATACTTTGTGAAATGACCACCACAATAAGTCTAGTTACCATTTGTCACCATACGAAGTTATTACAATATTATTGATTATATTCCCCATGCTGTACATTACATCCCCGTGACTTATTTATTCCATAACTGGAAGTTTGTACCCCTTAATCCGCTTCATCTATTTCACCTGGCCCCTGACCCCTCCCTCCTGTAGTAACCACCAATTGGTATCTATGTGTCTGTTTCTGTTTTGTTTTGTTTGTTTGTTTTGTTTTTTGGATTGAACACATAGGTGAAGTCATATGGTAATTGTCTTTCTCTGTCTGACTTATTTCACTTAGCAAATACCCTCTAGATCCGTCCATGGTGTCATAAATGGCAAGATTTCGTTCTTTTTTTATGGCTGAATGATATTGTTACACACACAAACACACACACACCACATCTTCTTTATCCATTTCTCTATCAATGGACACTTATGTTGCTTCCATACCTTGGCTATTGTAAATAATGCTGCAATAAACATGGGGTGAATACATCTTTTCAAATTGGTATTTTCATTTCCTTCAGATAAATACCCAGCAGTAGAATTGCTGAATCATATGGTAGCTTTATTTTTAATTTTTTGAGAAACCTCCAAACTGTTTTCCATAGTGGCTACACCAGTTTACATTCCCACCAACAGTGCATCAGGGTTCCCTTTTCTCCCCATCCTCACCAACATTTGATATTGTCTTTTTGATAATAGCCATTCTTACAAGTGTGAGATGATATCTCATTGTAGTTTTGACCTCTAATGTCTAATTCCATTTTCAATGAAATTCCATTTCAATTTCATTTCAGCTGCTGTCTAGTAAAACTTGGGACATCTCACCTTGAAAGTGGACAACCTAGCTTTCCTCTGTGGACTTGCAAGGGACGCCCTGCATGGACTTCTAGGGTTCCCTCTCTGCACAGCTTCTATCTCTTTGATTCCATCATTAAACGTTAATTCATTGATTCATTCATTAAGCAGATTCCAAGCTGCTTCATTTCAGGTGTCCCAAACTCTGACCTGTGCCTCCTCAACTTAGCAGAACTGTTGTTCTCTTCTCATACCCTGGTTCTCTGTGTTGCACCGGGGTAAGTTTTCCCAGGCAGAGAGCTGTGCCATCATGGGGCTCACCTAAGTGTGTCCCTTCTTTCAGGTATCACAGTCTTGTGCTACCCGTTTTCCACCATCTGAAAATCTGTTGACTTACATATTTTGTCTAGTTTTAGAGTTTTTTACATAGGGAAGACTAGCTCAGTACAAGTTATCTTATCATAGCCAAAAGCAGAAGGGTTGAGCACTTTGTTTTAGTATGTGAAATTCAGATAACTTCACCAGGATATCTTTACATGTGTTGTTTGTCTTCTTTATCACTGCGTTTAAAATAACGCCTGACACACAGGTAGTCAATAAAAATTTGTTGAATAAATGAAATATCCCATTTGATAACCTGGCCAGTCCTTTCTTCAGCTCAGGAAAATTTTCTTTTATTATTTATTTGATAATTTTCTCTCTTTCATTCTTTCTGGAACATTTACTAAACATGTGTTGGATCTTCTGGATATATCTTAAGATTTCCCCCCAAATTTGACCTTTTTTCTTCAGTTCTGAGAAATATCCCTCAGCTTGCTATCCCAGTCCAGATTTTAGTCTTCACTGGTATCCATTCTTCTATCCAGACCATTGATCTACTAAGTTTTTGTTTTTAGTTTAGCAATTATGGTTTTAAAATTTTGCTTTTGAGAGTTCTCCTGTTTTCTTTTCCTTTCCAACCTGTTCTTTCTTATTGATGTGATAATTCAATAAATTTCCTTCAGTTTATTGTGTTAACTGTTCCCTCACAGGTTAATTTGCCGTTTATTGTATTTTAAAATTCCTTTTCACACTGTTTGGTTTCTTCAAATGTATGGGATTTATAGGTTGCTGTTCATAATTATGGATGAAATTTAAATTGAGTGATGTTGGCAGCTGAGGAGTAATTCTTCAGTCCAAGTGAAATTTCATGTTCTCTTGGCAAAGAATGCAGATTTACATCAGAAGGGCCTTAATGCTGGTGTTTCTATAAGACAATGGAGTAGAGGAGGGGATGGCGGATGAGGTGGGCTTTTCTATGAGTTGCATAAATGGAGTGTTCTTCATTTTGAATATATGGTCTCCCCATCTTTTCTGGAAGCTGTAAGGTATCTGAGGTATAGCCCCACTTTGCTAGCCATAGATCCCACTCTGGGAGTCTTTGTCAGAATTTCTGGGTAAAATATCTGTACACGAAACATTATCCTAGGGACAAATGTCAGTGAAGCCACTCTGATTTCCGGGGCCTGGCTTAACTGCTCTACCTTTTAATTCCTCACCCTGCTGACAACCCATGGCCATTTCTTCTTTATCCAGTCTACTCCCATTGTCAGTCCTTTCAGCCATTTTCTCTTCCATCATAGTGTGTTGGTGGTGCTCTTTCCACCTTTCTAGTTCTGCTATGGATTTTTAAAAATGTGTATATACTTTTCTTCTGTCATTTTAGTCATGCACATTTAACCAGAAGTTTCCACTTAGCATTTTATATCCTATTTTTCAGTAACTACCCAAACCCAAGCACTCTGTCACTGAATTTATTCACACTCATGTAAAATCAAAGTCCAGAACCCAGATAAAACAGGCAAACAGATCCGAGTGAGCCACTTGTCTGGGTAAAATAACAGGCAGTGTTTCTTATTCCACAGTGATTAGAAAACCGTTAAACCAATATTAGGGAAAAGAGTAACAAGAAGGAACACGTCATTTGCAAAGTCCATCTGAGAGCTTTAACGTGTGTTTATTTGTCACTAGGAGACAATTGTTAATAAAACAGCTCTTCATTCAAAGAAGCCCAGAACAGCAGACATTGGTGGATAGAATAGATTTGCAAAACGAGGGTAATGGAATTAGCATAGAGGACACATAAACTTCTAGACTTTGTATATAAAGCCATAAAGGTGATACTTCTTAGAGGCCTGACAAACACATTCCCATTAACAAAGTGAAACTATGGAGTGTGTTTTTTAGTAAGAGCTAAGCTGAATGAATTATGGTCACTTTGCAACTGGAGTGTGGGTATGGGTTTGTATATTTTTTCACTCATTACTTTATTGACTCTCTCATTAAACAAACATCAATTAAGTGTCCACAACAGACACCAAACACTACTTCTACAATTAAGGAACTCACAGTCTAACAGAAGAGGGAAAAAGTAAGCACATCGTTTATAATGCTGGAAAGTGGTCCTACAATAAGATTAATCACATGGTCTGTGAGATCCTGTAAGAACCTCATTAAATTTAGGGGGAAGAGAAGTCTTCCCAAAGGAAGAACAGCTAAGCTGAAACCAGAAGGACTGGTAGCAGTTAAGCAGGTAAAGAGCAATGGAAAGGGTTTTTCAGATAGAGGGAATAGATATTCAAACATTCAGAGCCATTAATGAGAACAGCAGAGTCCCAAAGAATTGTAAGTAGATCCACATGGCTGAAGTAAAGAATATGAGGGGAAAGAGCAAGAAATAATGATGGAAAGGTAAGTGGGAGTCAGTGCAAGCAGGATCTTTGATCAGTGCTGGGTTTATGCAGAGGAAAAGTATAATCAAGTTTGGCTACAGAATATAGAGTAGATTACAGAGAGCAGAACTGGAATCATGGAGACCACTTCGGAGAGCGTTGTAGAAATTCAGCTGAGCAATAGTGGTCAATTTCACTAAGGTGTTATCTACAAAAGTGAAGATAAACAGAAGAGTTCTAAAGTAACTTGGTAGTTACAACAAGTAGCATCTGGTGAGGGCTTGCACCTGAGGATGAGGGAGAAAGATGTATCAATGTTGACACCCTTTCACTAATGGGTGAATGCAAGTCCCCTCACAGAGATGAAGAGTATAGATGGGAACAACGATGGAGGAGGAGCTTTGGGAGATGATAATGTGTTCAGTTTTGGTTATCTGAGTGTGACGCACCCATGGAACTATATACTAGGTAGCAAGATATGTTAATATGTAGCTCATGTGAGAAATCAGAGCTGAAGACTATATTTGGGAGCCCTAAGTGGCAATGATTATTGAAAATATGGGACTAGGTAAAAATCAACGAAGAAAAGAGCACAAAAGGATAAAATATCATAGAGATAAGAGCAAAACTAGGTCGGTGTATTAGTTAGCTCAGGCTGCCATAGAAAATACCACAGACTGGACTGCTTAAACAACAGAAACTTATTTTCTCACAGTTCTGGAGGCTGGAAATTCAAGATCAGGGTGCCAGGATGGTAGGGTCCTGGTGAGAGCCCTCCTTCTGCTTTCTGGCTTGCAGACCGCCACCTTCTTGCTGTGTCCTCACATGGGGGCGGAGGTGGGGGGAATTGGTTTGTTGACTGATTGATTTCTGGCAGCATTGAGTTTCAGGATGAATCTTCCACTCCCAAACTCCCAAATCTTTTCCTTTGATCACGATGAATGACCCAACTTTCTTTCTAGACACCCGATCCAAAGATTCCCTTTTTTGCCTGAGCTAGTTTGAGTTGTGTTTATGCTTCTGTCATTTTTGAAGAATCCTGACTAATACTGAGATTGCTGGTGTGCAGATGAAAGCAAGAATACTGTGATTTGAGGAATTAATAGAGGGTGAGATAGTGGAGAAAAGTGTAGTTACTTTGTAAGAGCATTTATTCATTCTTTGTAAGAGAGATTTATTCATTCCTTCAATGAACATTTACTGTTGTATGTACTGGAGATTTAGCGTTGAACATAGGTGGTATGGTATGTGCATAGTTGAGTGTGAATACATCTCTTTGATAAGAAATTCTATTGAAAATCAAAATTCAGAGCTTATTCGTGGTATGACCTAATCTTCACTTCTACAGTATTGCATGTGTAGCAATAATATTGAATTTTTATTTAACACTGCAAGAGCAAACATTTTATTTACAGAAGGTAGCCAAAGCAGAACTTCTCCCCTAAATACAACGTTGGTTTTGGGAATGAAGATGTAAACAGAAACACACTTTCCTGAATTGAATGTTCACCTTGTTATTCTTCCCCATGGTGAGCATTCACCTGTGCTCTTAGCCAAGATAAGAACACAGAAAATGAAAAGGCACACCACTGTTCGGACCCAGGAGGCTAGAGGCTGGTATAGAAACAGACCTTCTGCACCAGGGAATGTGGTATCTTGTGTTGCTGCCAATTAATTAGTGATGAGTTTGTCGTGTTGCCTGTTGCCCAGGATGATTAATCTGAGCCTGAATCCAACTAAACCATTAAGGAAAGTTCACAGCAAGATAAGCTGTGAGTGACAATGTTACCCTTTAGAAGAAGGGGAGCTGACAGAATGAAATGCAACCCCCTGCCTCCCCCTCGCTGGCTTCCAGCCTGTCACAGTAAAATCCCTGAGCTCCTGCTGTGACTAAAGAGTTGAGAAGGCATGCGTTAGAGTCACACCATCAGGGACTATTAGAACTTAAAGGGGCCTTGGGGATTTGCTTCTCTAATCTGCTCACTCCACAGATGAGGGAGTTGAGGCCCAGAGAGGTCATTTTACTTGCTTATATATACACAGCAAGTTGTTGATTCGGCTGGGGTTACAGTTCTGTCTTTTGACACTCGGTGTGGTCCTTTTCTTACTGTATCCCAGAGTTCTGCTCACACAGCAGCTGCCATCTCCCACAGAGGAGAGTTACACTGTTGAACACACTCTTTAAGGGCATGAGATTAGAAACTTGGAGATCTAGGTTTTAGTCCTCTGGCATCAGCTTGTTCTGTGAACTGAAGCAGCTAGGGAAGGAGAGGCTGGCTGCTGACTGGGTGCCTTGGTTATTTTCCATGTGGCTTCTTCTTTTTCAATAGGCTAGGTCTACTTCCTTACATCATGGTCTCGGAGAAGCATTCCAAGAGAGTGAAAGTGGACACTGCAAGACCTCTTGAAACCTAGACTCCAAAACTTCCATAGTATCATTTCCATCACTTTCTGTTGGTCAGAGAAAGTTACTGGGCCAACCCAAACTCAACATGTGGGAAAACAGACTCTAGCTCTTAATGAGAAGGGTGGCAAAGTTATGTTACCAAGGGTCATATGAGAGATAACGTTTTTGGGGTAATCTTTGCATATTGCGTCTTTCATCTCTGACAGACTAGAAATTTAAAGTCCCCAGAGAACATCAAAATAACCCCACTAACTCCATTACCCAAATGCCTTTTATGTATTTTCTCTGGATCATATTGCTTATGGGGCACCTCTCAATTTTTTGTTGTGGTGGTGGTGTAACGGGGTGGTGCTGAGAGAAAATATGTGTATGTAGATCGTGTGATCACATATATGCATGTATGTCAGTTTATGTTCAAGTGTATGTTTTAATTTGATATTTGACTTATTGTTTTCCAGAAAAGATGTCATATGACACAAGAGAATGTGTAATATCAAAAGAGAAAGCCCAAACTCAAAATAGATGCAAGGTAATTAAAAAACAGAAGAGAAGAGCAATAAAATGGAGCTAGAAATGACTTAAAAATGCATAGCATTATGCCCTTAGCCACTTTTGGAGGCAAACTACAAACCTGACTCTGCTTCCTAGGAGACGTCATGAAGAACACAACACATGGCTACCATGGAGAGAGATGGAGAAAGTAGTGACTTATCATCTCTTGATCACAGAGCCTCCTGTCAAGATTGGATTCCCTCCCTTAGATTTCATGACCTATTCCTATTAATTTTGATCCCTTTTCTTTTTCTAGATTGAATGGGGTTCCCTATGATCAATTTCATTTTTGTTTTAAAATGTGATCTTCAGAAAAAGCAGAGAAAATTTGTGGCTCCTTGTGATCTATCCATGGTGCTGAACTAGGCAGCTGCAGAGATGGACTGAGACCCTGATATCTAAGAGCTTCTAAAGCTGTGACTGACAGGAGGCCAGTTACAACTCAAAATATATACGTGCTTGTCCTGACTGATGATTCTAAACTAGGACACTCCTAATACACTCTTTTTTCGTATCAAACAGTTGAAGTCCTACAATAGAGGAGTTGGGTATCCCTGCTCATCAAGAAAGGCTTGAGTTTCCTCTTAGTTCCTACCTTTGTACCTTGGAATGACCGTGTGTTTACATTTACCTGATATTTTTATTTAAACTCTATCACCTAGCTCTGTGCTCATACTGAATCTAGTGTCAGATTTTCTGAGTTTTTATCCCCATCTTTTGAATTCTATCTCAAACATCCAGTTTGCACTGATCTCTCTACCTCTTCCTGGTAGCCTCCATCATGTAGTCAAGTCCAAGTCCCAGAGATCCACTCTTCATCCTAGACTTGGTCATCTGGTCTCTACCAGATAGCACCAGTTACTCAGATAAGGGAGAGTCATACATAAAGAAATCTTAACTTCAAGACAAGAGCAGGGAGGGAGTGAAGGACTCTGAGGCTGCTTTGTATACTGTGCCCTAAGGGGCTGTCTAGAAAGTGACCTCTTACAAAGCACTTTTTAAAAGTTTTGTCAAAGAGCAAGAGTTCTAGGGCATCCAATTGAATGAGGACACTGCCTCTCTGCTCCCAGCAGTGATCTCTTGGAAATAAAGAAAATATACTTGGTAGCTTTAGTAGAAAAACCAGTATTGATCATTGTTCCAGAGAGAAAGGATGCTGCTCCTCGTCAAACAAGAATCTTTTCTTGAAGAGCAAGACAAAGCCAAGAATACTCAGGTTTTTTCTCCCTCCAAAAGGCTGTTTATCTTGTCAAGTCTTGGCTACTGTATTAACTGGGAAAGTCAAAGAGGCAAACAGATTTCAAACAGCTTCCACTTATTCCTCAAGAATGAAGTGAGTACCCAGCTGTGGTAGGAAAATTCAAAACAAGTTCTCTCACACAGTGTTCCTGTGACTGTTTTGGAATAGTTTATTTGTTATCACACACACACACCCCTGCTGGATTCTTCTATTCATTATCCCTTCCAAGTGATGTTGAGACCTTGCTTAGACTATTGCCAGGCTTCTCCATATCTCCAAGGAAGCTCATCCTAACCATGTGAAATTCTGACCACCAAAAGTTATTCCTTACATTAAAATCAAATCCATCTCTCAGAAATTTCTACCTATTTGTCCCAATCCTAATTTTTGGATCCCCAGAGAAGAAGTCAGAACCAAATATTTGCCAGTCCTTCAAAGATTTGGTGACAGTAATCACTCTCCTATGAGTCTTCTCTTCTTTAACCAAAATCTTCCTCTGTGAGTGGACTTTTTCTTGGTTGTCATCGTAAGTGGGCGTGCACTCAGCACACACATGCTCTTCCCTAGTAAAAATGAGAAGACCATGTTGCTTTTGGACTGTTTTGAACTCCCTGTTCTTCACTTCCTATGGCTGATCAACCACAAAGTCCTGTTTATTCTACCTCCTGCAAAGCTTTGAAATAATGTAGTAGCAGAATCATGAAGTGATTAAGAACCCAGACTCAGGATCTAGACTTCCTGGGTTTGAATGTACCGCTTGCAGGCTGGGTCACTTTGGCTTTATCATCATCATCTGTAAAGCGGAGGGAGTAATAGTACTTGATCCATAAGATTGTCGATTAAATGTATGTAATGCTCTTAGAACAGTGGCTGACACATAACAAGCACCTGATAAGTGTTGTTATTGATTTTTTTTTATTGAATCTGCTCACTTATTTCCTTCCTCACTCTTGCAGTCTTCATTCAAGCCAATACTATCTCCCACTGGGATACCTCCAATAGCTTCTTAACTTTTCTTCCTGACTCTGCCTCCACCAGTCCATTCTTACATTGTGTAACCAGAATAAACAGTTGAAATAAACAAATGAGCAAAAACTTGGTGATGTCTGTGTGGATGAGGATGTGGAGATTAAAAAAAAAAACATGGGAAAATAAGCCATGGGAACTAAGAAAATCTATGGCGCTTTGGGTCGTACCCTGCTGTGTCTCAGGATTTTGTCCAAGGTTGTGTGAAGGGTTGGGGCAACCAACTGCCAGCTGGTTATCCAACACTTCGACCTTTGAATATTTGACTCTTCAGGTGAGGTAGAGAACAGCACGGTCCTCAGAGAGCTGCTGGTCATACCTAACACAGATGGCATCATCACTGTATTCTGGAAATATTTGCTATGCCTTCTGTGGCCACTGGGTGATGCTAAGGGGTTCCATTGGACAGTTTATCAGCTGGAGTTTGCTGTGTAACAATACACCCCAAAACTCAGTGGCTTAAAACAAAAACCACTTATTCTTATGTCTCAGATGAGTGTGGGTTCCCTATGGATTGGCTGATCTAGTTTGGGTTCAGCAGATCTCTGCTGGGTTTGCTAATACTTCCGCAGTTCAGTTGGGACCCTACTCTGTGCTGGATTTGGATAGGTCAGCTTAACTGGGGAAGCCCTGCTTCATGTATTGCTCTTCTTATTCCTGGGACCAGCATCTAGCCTGAGGTTTTTCCTCTCAACAGTAATGGTGAAAATGCAAGAAGAAACACGTAAGGCTTAGGCTCAGAACTGATACACCATCAGTTCTGTTTCATGCAGTCGCTCAAACCAAGTCACATGGCCAAATCAGGAGCAGGAAATAAAGATCCAGCTATAATGTTCATAGACTTCCTGGTGCCAGGAAATTTGCAGATAGGGGATCTCCAGGCTGTTGTCCAAAGCAGTACTACCCTCATGGGTTTACAAGTTTCCCACAGTGGCAAATACTGTATCTTCATTTGAGACCAGGGGTCTCAAACTCAAGTACTTACAGAGGTCAGACAACTAATGCAATGAGTGAATTATATGAATGGGGTGGGAAACACAAGGAAATGGAGAGGTTATGTCTTATCTTGAGCGAGGGAGATGATGTTGTGAATGCCCACTCAGTGTTAACAGCAACAGAGTGTAGTAACTATTCTAACACTTACATATGGTGGGCATATTGTTCTAAAAACATTGCTTATATGAATTAATTTAATCCTTACAACAAGCATTTGAGATAGGTATTATTATTACTATTCCCATTTTACAGATGAGAAAATTGAGGTACAGAGAGTTTTGGTAACTTGCCGTCAATCACAGAGCTGGGATTCTAAACCAGAAAATCCAGCTCCAGAGTTCATGTTTTTCAACATCACATTCTACAAACAAATCTCTCTATTTAAAAAAAAAAAAGTCAGAAATGCAGACTTTCACATGGAATCATTCAAGCTTTACATCTTGACAGTAATTTTAAAAAATAAAAATCATTGTACAGGCCAAGGAAAATATATTCATGGGCTGAATTTGACTGTGGACCTCCAGTTTAAGACCTTTATCCAACCTAACAAGTTGGTCTAATCAGGAGAATTTTACCAGCCTGAATTCAAGGCAGCCGCCCAGCCACTCCAGGCCTCCTAGCCTTCCGGAAAAGTACTGAACTCAATCAAAGCTTCAAAAATCAATCTCCGAGATCCCAGTACTGTCTTCATGAAACTGTGGCCGACTCTCCTGTCCTGGCATCAGCCCAGGGTATCAGGCAGGCACTGCTTGACATTGGCCAGTCCTTTAGAGGGCACTGGAAATTAGAACTGGAGCCCAGGGTGGAGACCAGCCTTGGCTTGTGTGTCAGGCTTGGGACCAGCTGTGAGCCTTTTCACCTTGGGTGTTTCACCTTCCCACAGGGGCCTGGGCAGGTGCGAGCTGACTCAGGCTCCAGGCAGGTGTGGTTTAACATTGTTGTCAAGAATTGGCAAGGGTGGGGCTGGGGGCCAGGGTTAGATGAGGGAAAACCCCTAGAAAGGCAAGAGGATGTGAAAACCAGTGATGAAAAATTCATCACACAGTGCGCAGAGACAGGAACACTGTCTGTGGTTGCTAAAGAGAAAGTTTGAAAACGCAGAGGAAAGAATATTGATTCAGAGAGGACTTTTTCTTCTTCTTTTCCTTGAATTGCCCCAAATCACAAGACAGGTCTTGGGGGGAATCCACTCACCTCTCTTAAGCCTCTTCAGACTCTGTGTGTATCTAGTAGTGAGAGAAGCAGAAGAATTTTCCCCACCTTCCCTGCAAATCTAGAAAGCGTCCCTTAATCCCCAGTCCTTCTGTAGGTCTCACCTGTCAGTCTCATGCTGCAAAACCCAGCTCCCTGTGTTTTCAGTAGCAATAACAGCCACATCTCCTATTTTATTTAATGCGGCATTTTTCTCCATTATCAACCCCACCTCTTCCTTTGTCAGTTTGAAAGAAAAGGCTTATGAATTTCTTTTCTCTGCAAAATTCCCCACCCTCCATCTTTTTGGCAGGAACAGATGCTGGGATTTCTGAAGGTGGGAAAATAAGTGGTTACATCCTCAAGTTATATTTTTTAGCACTTTATGTAACAAATCCTGGCAATATTTACCCATTTGTATTATCTAGAGGGTTGTTATTTGCTGTGCCTGCTGTTTTCTGAACAGCACACAGAAAAGAAAAAAAAGCAGATCCCTGCCTCACTGTGTCCAGGAATGCTGGGGATGCAGCTTATCACACCCTCCGGAGGGGCCACATTCTGTTAGTGGGACTGACAGTTGTGTTCATGGCGATGAGACACATGACGAGACTTGTAAAAACACCCCTCTGTAGATGACAATATTATTCCCTCATAAGTGTAATGTGTATTCATTGTAAACATATCTTAGAAAACATACAAGTGAAGAGAATAATCACCCGTCTTTCTTTCCATCCTTAAGCTTAATAGTTTGGAACATCATCTCCCATGCACCCATTCAGAATTACACTGTAGGTAAGTATTAACATCCAGATTTATTTTGTACTCTAATGGCATCCCCACTGCATTAAAGACTTGAAATGCCTGCGTGATGTTCCAAACCACTGATGTTCAACGACACTTTAATGCATTCCCTTATGGTGAGATGTTTAGGTGATTTCCAACTCTTCACTTCTATAAGTGCTACTTGGATGAAAGTTCTCGCTCACCATTCTCTGTATTCCACAGTATTACCTTAGGCTCTTTCTATGAATCAAATTGTTGAGTCAAAAGAAATGGATATTTGTAAGGCTCTTGAAAATTTTATAGGAAACTGGTACAAATTTACACTGTGGGGTCTTCTGAGACCAGGGCAATGTCAGCCTGTAGGTGGGGCCTCCCTTTGTCCTGGAAGAAAATGAAAAACAAGTTAGGGACTGATGAGTGCCTAGGGCGGAGTTGAGATTTGAAACAGGACACTCAAGGATAGTGGCCCTAAGGGGATGGTTACAGACCGAATATTTGTGTGCACCCCAAATTCACATGCTGAAACCCTACCCCACAATGTCATAGTATTAAGAGTTGGGGCCTTCAGGAGATAATTTGGATTAGATGAGGTCGTGAGGGTAGAGTTCTCATGAATGGGATTGGTGCCCTTAGAAGAGTCGCAAGAGACCTTGTTTTCTCTCCCTGCTCTCTGCCACGTGAGGACACAGCAAGAAGCCAGCAGTCTGCAACTCAGAAGAGACCCTCATCAGAACCCAACATGCGGGCACCCTGATCTCAGATTCCAGCCTCCAGAACTGTGAGAAATAAATTTCTATTATTGATAAGCCGCCTGGTCTATGACCTTGTGTTCTAGCAGCCTGAACTGAGACAATGACGGCTGCCTGGTTGAGGTGAGAGAGCCGTCCCCATGCCTAAGGGAAGGGACTCCCCGGAAGGAGATAGCAGACACAAAGTCCCCTCAGCAGGAAAAGGTTTGACTTAGCAAGAGATAGTAAGAAGGACGGTCTGACTGCTGGCTTCGAGATTCCTGACGGTCAGAGAAAGAAGGGGAACTTAACCTCAGACACTCCCTCCTCTGCCAACACCCATCTCAGAACTTTCTGAAACACTTACCTTCAATGCACGTGCTCAGATGACCGATCCAAACTATTGACACCTGCTGCTCAACTGAAAAACGAGGAGATCTTTATTCACATAGAGAGAGGCTCCCATTCCTTCTAGAAACTCTCAGCAGGCTTCCTGGCCATGATCCTGTCCTTCAGATGGCTCCGAATTTCAGAGAGGATGGAGACTTTGATGGACCCTACTAAGCTGGAAGGAACCAACGAGGAAGCTCCTACCGGAAAAAGTGCCCTGAAAACTCTAATTTTCTATTAACATTATTAATTTTACTAATTCTGAACATCAATATGTTGTCAATAATGAAAATAATGGCTCACGAATATGAAGAGATTATCTCCCAGGCATTGTGCTAAAAGCTTACGTGGATTATCCCACTTTAATCGTTGCCAACAACCTTAAGAAGCCAGTAGCGTTCTTATTCTCATTTTACGAAGGAGAAAGAAGTCGGGGTTTAGAATGGTTAAGTAGCTTCTCCAGGGTCACAGAGCTGGTAAGTGGTGTCGCTGGGGTTTGAACCCACTTCCGTCTGATGAGCTGTGCCCTCTGCTTTGCCTCACGGGGAGCTCTGTCAGAGCTATCCTTTATCTGGTAGAATGCTGATGCGCAACCCTTGGGAAGAGTTCATTTGGTTAACTAGGCTCTGAGGAACGGGGGCTGGAAACGCTAACACATCCTGGCCGCCACGCTGAGATCTGGCCTAATTATGGCTTTCAGAGCAACGGAAAGGGCTCCGTTTGTCAGAAGGGCACGTGCAGCCTCCCTTCTGCACAGCACTGGGTTCTTGTCACAGAGTGGGAAGCTCCCTGCGCGGGGTGCCTGGAGGCCTGGCCCCAGATCCACTTGGCTGAGATAAGCAGTCTCCTTGGCTCCCCCGGGAGCTGCAAGAACAAGGCAAAGACTGCCTTGGAAGAGACCCATAGAAAGATGCTCAGACTTCCTGTTCATCCAATAAAGTTCAGCTCAGGCATCCCTCTCCCCTTATCCAAACCACACCCTCCCACAGACCGACACTCCCACCTTTATTTCACTGAATATTGCTTTGTGGCTAAGAATGTAAAAATTCATTTGCCAAACTCCCACTAACACCTGTACAGGCAGTCGCTGCTCTAAACAGTTGACCTTTTAGAGCATTTAGATTTAGATATTCCTTCACTATTCACAACCCTGTGAAGTGGGTAGACTTTTCTCTCTCCTTTACAGAAGGTGATGAAGCACAGAGACATTATGCAATTTGCTCAAGGTCACACAGCTGGTAGGGGGAAGAGCTCAGATTCAAATACAGATTGGCTGGCTCTAGAATCCATGCTCTCAACTGTTCTGTAGAACTGGAGATGGACAGACCTATGTTCACATCCTGGCTATACCACATCCCCGCTACATGCTCGTGGACACATCTTTTAACTCTTCTGTGCCTCAGTTTCCTCGTCTGTGAGATGCGGGTGCTAGTTCTACTTACTCCATATGATTATTGTGAGGATTAAATGAGATAGTGCATGCAAAGCTCCAGGTAGGAGTGTGGTTTCCCGAAAGGACTCACCTTGCAAGGTTTATGTTCCGCCTCCACTTGCATCTCGGTGCCCCTATTTCAAAGCAGCCCAGCTCTGTCCCTCCTCCAGGACATGGAACGTCACCTGGATCCAAGCAAAAGAAAGAAGCCAAGGTTATGGAGGGCTGGGAAACAGAGCCCAGAATTAGCAGGTTCTTGCCTACCTTTCCAATAATTCCACATGTCAAGAAGTGCTGATTTGCTAGCCCCGGTCCACCCCCGGGTTCCGTTCCTGAGAGAGATCTCCAGATGCAACAAGCTGCAAAGAGAACCCAGCTCCCCTAGATCAAGGACCTGTTTGGGGAGCATCCCTGCAGATGCAACCTGCTCCTCTCCCTCCCTGCCCCCAAACTAGCTCAGGTGGGCCTCCAGGAGAAAAATCAGAGAGGTACACGTTCCCGCTTTTCCCAGACCTGTTCTGTCATCTGGTCTGCCCCGTCAGCAAAACGCAGAGTCAGGTTACTTGAGGTCTCATTCGTTAATTGCGAATCAGAGCCCCTTTAGGACAGAACTGGGTGGTGGTTGAGGAGCTGAGCTGCAATGAAAGAATTTAATTTAAGGAACACGTCAATTCAATTGAATCCTGAAAATCATTCTAATGTGCTCCCAGGGGAGTCCGTTTGGAATCAATAAATGTGCCTGTGTGGCTGTCTCCTGTCTCCACTCTCCCCCACTGGCCCCCAGCCAGGGGGAAATCGTTCAAAGGGACCAGGTTTCATTTAGTAGAAATGTGGGTTCTGCCAAATGCACAATATGGGGGCACTTCTTAGCCCTTTGATAAGTTCTCTCCTTCTCCCTTCTACTTACTCCCCTCCCTCCTCCCTTCCCCCTCCCCCTCCCCCCTTCCCTTCTCTCTCTCTCTCTCTCTCTCTCTCTCTCTCTCTTTCTTCCTCTCTCTCTCTCCTGGGTCAGTTTTCTTTCTTTGTCTAGGTTCAATCTGAGGCTCCTTCTCTCCTCTTTTATCTCTTCTTTGCCTTCCTTCAAAAATGCTATTAAAATAGCCAAACTCGTAGAAGCCACAAACAGAATGGTGGTTGCCAGGGGCTGGGGGGAGGGGGCAATGGGACGATGTTGGTCAAAGGTACAAAGTTTCAGTTGTGCAAGACCAATGAGTTCTAGAGATCTGCAGCACAGCGTGGTGAACGAAGCTGGGGAGACAGCCCGGCGGAAGGAACAGGGCTTCAGATTCCAGCCAAGACTTGGCCTCAAACCCTGATTCCGCCCAACTTATTCTCTTGGAACCTCACCTTTCTCGTTGTAACATGAAGATAATCTCGTCTGTCTGGAAGAGTCATTGTGAAGGCTAAAAAGATAGGTCGTGGAACGTACATGATGCAAGGTGGGAATCAGATGATGGTGATCACGGTGGCAATTTTGCTATTGCAGAGATCGGAGTGCCTGGCATGAGGAGTACACACTGAGTTTAATGGATATGGGCAGCCACGGAAGTTTTATTAGAGAGTGGGGTGGCATGAGCTAGGCTGCTCATTTCCTTTCACATCTCACAATAGGACCCAGATTTTTGTCTCTTGGTCCAGCTGCGTCATGATTCTTACTGGGGAAACAGAAAAGCCAACCATCTATCCGTGTAATCTCTCATTTGTGCCCCTTGGAACTGAGGTGTGCAGGCAGGAAATTAACCTATATTTTTAGAAAACAGAAAAGCCCCCAGTTATGTGTATTTGTGGGTATGTGTGTTTAAATTAGACAGCTGGATGGAGCCCCAAAGCCTGTCCCAGAATAAATAGTTCTGACTAAAACTAAACCCAACAGAGATCAGCTTCTCTAAGTGTGAAAGGTGAAGAATCTACCCAGAAGGAATGTGTGGCCCTGTGGCCTGAGTTCTTTCTAAGCCGGCTCTCAGCAGCAGCCACACTAAGCTGCCTGCCTCTTCCTCTGTTCATGTCACTGTCATACCCAGTCTCCTTTCACAAAACTCAACCCGGGACTTCCCAGAAGGACAGAATCCAAGCCTTGCCACCCTCCTGAGCATCTCCCTCCCCTTGGCATCTCACATTGAGCTAAACTCTCCTCTGCTCTATCTCCCAGGAGTGACTCGCCTCTCCTTTGTTAGTCTTGCCTTCTCCAGGAAGCCTTCCCTCCTAGACCTATGACCCACTGAAAACGGCAATGACTTTTCTAAGAGGCTTGATTACTCTAGACTTAAAGCATTTGAAAGCACTCATGTTATTTTCTCCATCCGTAAAAAGAAAATATGAAGCAATTCCTCATAAAGTTAAACATGGAGTTACTACCTGACCCAGCAATTCCACTCCTAGGTCTATAGCCCAAAGAACTGAAAACAGGTGTTTAAACAAATGCCTGCACACATATTCATAACAGCACTATTGCCAGTACCCCAAAGGTGGAAATGGCCCAACTGTCCATCAATGGATGAGTAGATAAACATATTGTGCTATATCCACACAGTGGAATATTACGCAGCCATTAAAAGGAATGCTGTACTGATACGTGCTACAACGTGTGTGAACCTCAAAAAATATTATATGAAAACATTAACTGAAAGAAGCCAGATACAGAAAGTCACTTATTGTATGATTCCATTTATATGAAATATGCAGATAGGTAAATCCACTGAGACAAACTACAGATGGGTAGTGGTCAGGGGCTGGGGTGGGGAGGGAAGGGGGAATAAGTGCTTAATCGATGCAGGATTTCCTTTTAGGCTGATGAAAATGTTTTGAAGCCAATCCTGAGGAAAAAGAACAAAGCTGGAGGCATCACAATCCCTGACTTCAAAACATACTACAAAGCTACAGTAATCAAAACAGCATGGTACTGGTACAAAAACAGGTGCACAGATCAATGGAACAGAATTAAAAGCCCAGAAATAAAACCACACATCTATGGACAGCTGATCTTCGACAAAGGAGCTGAGGGCATACAATGGAGAAAAGAAAGTCTCTTCAACAAATAGCGCTGGGAAAACTGGGCAGCCACATGTAAAAGAATGAAAATTGACTATTCTTTTTCACCATTCACCAAAATACACTCAAAATGGATCAAAGACCTAAAGGTGAGACCTGAAACCATAAGGCTTCTAGAAGGAAATATAGGCAGTACACTCTGACATCAGTATCAAAAGGATATTTTCAGACACCATGTCTTCTCAGAGAAGGAAGACAACAGAAAGAATAAGCTAATGGGACTTCATCAGACTAAAGAGCTTCTTCAAGGCAAGGGAAACCAGGATTGAAACAAAAAAACAACCCACCAGTTGGGAAAAAATATTTGCAAGTCATATATCCGACAAAGGGTTAATCTCTGTACTATATAAAGAACTCACAAAGCTCAACAAGAAAAAATCAAACAACCCGATCAAAAAATGGGCAGGGGACATGAACAGACATTTCTCCAAAGAAGATATACGGATGGCCAATAGACACATGAAAAGATGCTCATCATCGCTGATCATCAGGGAAATGCAAATCAAAACTACACTAAGATATCACTTACATCCGTTATAATGGCAGAAATAACCAAAACAAAAAGTGACAAATGTTAGAGAGGTTGTGGAGAAAAAGGAACCCTCATACACTGCTGGTGGGAATGCAAACTGGTGCAGCCACAATGGAAAACAGTATGGAGATTTCTCAAAAAATTAAAAATAAAAATACCATATGACCTAGCCATCCCACTACTGGGTATCTATCCAAAGAACTTGAAATCAGCAATTCCAAAAGTCCCATGCACCCCTATGTTCATTGCAGCATTATTTACAGTAGCCAAGACATGGAAGCAACCTAAGTGCCCATCAACTAATGATTGGATAAAGAAGATGTGGTGTATATATATATATATATATGATGGAATACTACTCAGCCATAAAAAGGATAAAATCGTCCGATTCACAACAACGTGCATGGACCTTGAGGGTATTATGTTAAGTGAAATAAACCGGATAGAGAAAGACATCTCTGTATGACTCCACTCATATGTGGAAATTAAACATGTAGACAAAGAGAACAGATTACTGGCTACCAGGGGAAAGGGGGGTTGGGGGGTGGGCACAAAGGGTGAAGTGGTGCACCTACAACATGACTGACAAACAATAATGTACAACTGAAATTTCACAAGGTTGTAAACTATCATAATCTCAATAAAAAGTTAAAAAAAAAAAGTTTTGAAGCTATATAAAGGTGGTGGCTACACACATTGTGAATGTACTGAATGCCACTGCATTTTTCCCTTTAAAACGGTTGATTTTATGTGAATTTCACCAAAAAAATCTTTTTAAAGAAGGGAGTAGGAATACTTGCCCACCTAATATGGTTGAGCGAGAATGATGAGGAGCAGACCCCATGGCCGAGTGGTTAAATTCGCGTGCTCTGCTTCGGCGGCCCAGGTTTCGCCGGTTTGGATCCTGGGCCTGGACACAGCACTGCTCACCAGGCCATACTGAGGCAGCATCCCACATGGCACAACCAGAAGGACCTGCAACTAGAATATACAACTGTGTACTGGCGGGGTTTGGGGAGAAGAGGAAGAAGAAACGAAAAGATTGGCAACAGATGTTAACTCAGAGCCAATCTTAAAAAAAAAAAAAAAAATAAGAGAGAATGATGAGATAATGCAAGGAGAACTCCAAATGCACTCTGTGGCTTAGCTACTGTCACTCAATAAATGCCATTTCCCTCCTTCTTCCCAGACTTAATCTTTCACAGACTGTAAGGATAATATACCTGGGGTCCCTTAGCCTAGCTGAGTTATCCTCAACTTGGAAAGGACCACATTAATTGCTTAGGGAAACCAACTGGCTTTTTTTTTTTTTTAAAGCAGGGAAGGTACAAAAGGTCCCACTCCCTAACCTGGTTTCTGTCCATACCACAACTTTTAGGGATCTCATTCTCAATCCATTTCCAACCTCCGTTTTGGAGCATCCACACTCATGCACCCGTGGGTGGCCGTGTTTTCTTCCCACACTCACTTATGCTTTTACTCTACTCATCAGGAGAGAGAGGTTTTTCAATTTCTAGTTCTGGGAAGGTTTGTAGGAGCAGTGTCTTCTCATCACCCACCACACAGAAGCTGCCTTTTAGATATCGCGACCTTCATGAACAAAATAATAATAATAAAAACCACAATAGAGGGTTGCCTTCGTTTATTGAGCAGTTACATTGTTTTGAGAACTATGGTAAGAGTTTTTAGGTGCATGCTTAATACTCACAACAACTTTATGAGATGAGTTCTGTTATTAATCCCATTTTGCAGATGGGGAACTGGGACATTCGTGAGGTTAAGCAGCATGCCCAGGGCTGAAATTCAGAATAAATGAATGGATGAACTGAGTTCAGAGAAGAAGTGCCATTCATGGATTGCCAGCGAGCAGAGGAGTCGGCTCATGTTTTCCAGGAGGCACACATAACAGGAGGAGTTGAAGATGGCTCTTCGAGAAGGGAGATGAAGGACCCCCAAGGTTGGGCCTGTCCTGAGAGACAAGGTCAAGATGTTCAAGCTCCTAGAGTTCTCCCAATGATCCCTGCTTCTAGGTATTCAGGCCCTCACGTAATCACCTCTCTGGGCTGGCCTGGTACCTTGTTTCTTATAAATATAAGGCAAAAGCGATGGGATGTCCCTCCTGTGAATACGTTTCAGAGATTCTTGTTCCCACCTTGCTCAGCCTTTCTTCCGCTCTCTCACTCTCTCCTGTGGTTGCTCTGATGGAATCCAGCTGCTGTGTTGTAAGCTTCCCTGTGGACCAGTCCACATGGCAACGAGGACCTGTGGCCTGCTAATAGCCATGTGAGTGAGGCTGGAAGTAGATGGGACCGTAGTCCATCCTGACGATGAAGACTGCAGCCTCATGAGGGACCCTGAGTCAAACAGCCCAACTAAATCACACTAGATTCCTGCCCACCCCCCAAATCATCAGATAATGAATGTTTGTTGTTTTAAGTCACTAAATTTGGGGATAATTTGTTACACAGAAATAGGTAATCAGTACAGTAAAATTTTCAAAGCACGGTTTTTACCAAGCCCTTGTTAGAGACAGGAAACATTGAGAGGAATGAGACACAGTCTCTACCCAGTAACTCAAGGGCTAGTCACATGAAAAGAGAATAATTTAAAATGGAAAACTAGAAGGGTGCACAAGTTATATAGCTGGTAGAGGGGGTCTAGTATTAATGAAGATTTCCAGGGCCCTGATGTATGAGTAGGAGTTCACTAAGAAGATGCTGCAAACAATATACTTTTTGAACAATTGAATAGGCCACAGAGGTAAAAGATGGGAAGCAAGATCACCTAAGATAAGGAAGTAGAATTATCATGACTCGGTGACCAATCCATAAGAGGTGAGGAATGGAGACAGGAAGAAGTCAAGGGTGATCTGAGTTTTTTTATTTGGTTGAACAATGGGTGGATGTGCCACCAACTCTGATGGAGACCACAGGAAGAAGATTGTAAAATGCAATGTGTCTTTGGAAGAGGTCCCAGATATGTTCCACACTGCTGTTCTTTAGCTTTCTTTGGTCACTGTTTGATATCACACACACACACATACACACACACATGCATACACACAGTATTAGTTATCTATTGCTGTAAAACAAATTACCCCAAAGCTTAGTGATTTAAAACAACAAACACTAAGTTTCTGAAGGTCAAAGTTCTGAGAGTGGCTTAGCTGCTCAGAGTTTCTCACGAAATTGCAATCAAGACGTTGGCCGTGGCTGCAGCCATGAAGCATGAAGGCTGAAGGCTTGGCTGGGGCTGGAGGATCCACTTCCAAGATGGCCCATCCGCATAGCTGTTGGCTGGAGGCTTCAGCTCCTCTCCATGTGAGTTCTCCATACGGGTGCTTCATGTGGTAACAAACTTCCTCCAGGAAGCCAGAGGGCTATTTATAATCTAGTCTCCTAACTCCTGCAATGTCATTCTACTTTATTCAATTCATTAGAAGTGAGAAACATCAAAGAACTTGTGGACATATCTTAAAACTAACACACACACCCATACACACATATATGTGTGTGTATACATATATATGTATGTATATATGCCAGTGCCTAGCTCATAGTAGGTACTCAATAAGTATTTATGAATGAAATAATTACACTGCATGTAGAGATTTTATCCTGCTTCATTTAACTTATTACACACATGCTTCCATTGTATTAAGAAATAGATAAATTATAGACTTTGTAGTCAGGCTGACTTGGGTTTGACGCCCAGCTCCATCTGTGCAAACCTGAACAAGTTGTTTAACGACTCTGAAGCTCAGGTTCATTGTCTGTAAAATGAGAATAATAGCACCTACATAGCAGAGTTGTTATAAGGATTAAATAATCTAATATATGCACAGGACTTAGTCCACTGCCCTGGCACAGGGTAATTATTTTTTTTTAAAGTCATTTATTGTAAATATCATGTGTTCCTGAATGGAGTGGCCATTAATGTGCTTTCCCTGTATTTTCTGCTGCTGTTTTTCCCCTTGGCTGGTAGTTGGGACTTTAAGGATTCAGACATCTAGGGATGAGCTCTCACAGGGGCCTCACAATGCAGAAAGCGGATGTGCCTTCTGCTCTAGGAAAAGCACAGGATAGCTGCCTGTTTGGTACTTGTTGTATGGGAGTCTAAAAATCCTGGAGCCTGATGCCAGCTATTGTGCTGACTGTAGACATGATTAATTGGTTGTCTATTTCAAGCATTAACACTTATTCCCATAGATACCTGATTACAATGACTAATTAGACAAAACTTCTTTCCAAAGCCTGTTTGAATTATAGCTCTAATGTAATAAACCTCTAAGTCTTTATTCAGTTTGTACATGGTCCTTTTTTCCTGCTTTTTCCTTTTACAGGAATCAGTAAGTTGTTCAGACATCTTTAATAGAGAGGAAATGAACAGAAAGCAGGTATTGCTACTTTATTAAAATGTCTTTTCAATGTTTCAATGAATTTCCCTTTCATCTACCCAATGCGTTGGGATTTTCAGGGAAATTTATATAGTTTGTTTCCATGATTAGGTGAGGACGATTAATGGTCTTGCCAGCAGTTAAAGTTGGATTTCACTGTAAGTAAAATGAACTTGCTTTCACGAAGCTCATTGTGTTTATTCTGGGTGCCATACATCACAGGCCAGGGGCAATTTGTTTTCTATTCCTGCCTCATGCCACATCTAATGCTCATGTTTCCTCTGCTCTTTCATGACATTCAAAGTGCATCTGGGATGCTAAGATCCTCTCAGAAAATAATTATTTTGAGGCACCACACGAATAATAGGACAGTGAAGAAAGGAAATAGAGTGTTCTGGGATTTTTTAACCCCCAAAGCAGCAGATTGAATGAACTGTTCTTTTATATTCATCAAAGTAGTCTTTGTTCCGGGCCCATCCTTTTGGGGGAGAATCTTGTTCTAGTGCTTATAAGTGATGATGTGGAAGAAAAGCACCATATAAATTTCAGGTGGCATTGTTAGTTGACGTGGAATGGCAGGATGAGAGACTGACACCCACTGTAATGGTCTCTGGTCATTCTCCATCTCATTTCCTGTAACCATGGTGCCAAGCACCCCGAGGTGACATTATTCAAGGTAGACCATTTAGGCAAGAAAATTGGTGGAGACAATGTCAACCAATCCGTGTCCCCCTGAGCATGGGTCTCAGGCAAACACACCAGATAAAAGATATCCTAAGTTTCTCAAAGACAATAACTCCTTCAAATTCCCTCCTGCCAATCCTGTCCCACTTTCAGCATAACTCCTAGCATAACAATATCTCAAGGGACGAGGTGTATTGGAGGAGGTGGAGAAGGCGTTAACAGAAGAGGGGGTGTACAGGCGTGAATTTAGTGTCTTCACCATCCATTTATTCAATATACATGGAACGCTTTCTATTTGCAAGGTGCTCTTCTAGGTGCTGAAACCTTTGTACTGAGAAAGCTGATTCCAAATGGGTCATGACCACACCCCTAAGATCTCCAGGCCAACCTCAAAAAACACAAGTTTTGTATTTTAAACCTCAAATAGAGAGCAAAGAGATTTTTAAAGCCTTCCGACCCAACCCATGTTTAGACAGTTTTAACTAAGGTCACAAACTTTCAGCAGGCTTTCAAAAACAAGTTTTATTTTTCTACTATGAAATAGTTAGGATATAATACATGTATAAAGAATAACTTAGTGAACATCCAGGCATTTATCACACAATTTAAGAAATGAAACACTATAGATTCAATTGAAGTCCTTTGTATGTCTGTCCTCAGTGTCATCCCGCCCCGTCTCAACTCACAGAATTGCTATTTTGATTTTTATGTTACCGTTCCTAGAAGCATGTTTGTTTAATAGAGGTTTTCTGATTCAGTCATGCGGGGATCAAAGAAAAGCTGCTTTGCGGGATTGTATGTCTCTGTAAACCTGTCCATCTTGAAGAGTTGTAGCAAAATTTGAGAGATGAATTTGAATGTTTGGTCTAAATTCTCCACTCCATTACAGTTAGTGGCATTGATTTTACACTTCAACATTCACATTTTCTACTGAAGGGTTATCTTCTAAGAGTGTTTTGGTTGTATGTGAGGGAGCCCTTGGGGAATCCGAGGGTGAGAATGTAGGAAGAGACTGAGTCTGGGTCTGAGAGACTCTTCCACTCTCTTGTCTCTGCTTGTCTTTGTATGTCTGCTTGATCTTTCCTGCCATGCCTGCAGGCTCTCTCCAAAACAAGGGTATTCATAGGGCTGCCATATTTAGCAAAAGAATTTTATAGACAAAATATTTTTATATACTATGTATTATATGTTTTATACATTATGTATTATATGTGCTTATGACACGGTTAAATTTGAATTTCAGATAAAAAATGAAGAGTTTTTTTTAGTGCGTGTCCTATGCAATATTTGGACATACTTACACAAAACGATTCTTCATTGTTTATCAGAAATTTAAATTTCAGTGAGAATCCTATATTTTATCTGGCAATCCTAAATGGCTTCTATGAATGCATGTCTCAAGCCCAGTCCCGTGAAGAGATTGGCTTTCTCTTCTTGTGAGTTCCTGGGAGGGAAAACACTCTGATTGGTCCAGCTTAGGTCTGGTGCCTTGGTGGGTTTTTAGTCAGCTCTGGGCTGAGTCATGGTGCCACCAAAAGACTGCCTCTTGGATTAGAGCAGCAAAACCACTCTAGAAAATTTGTATTTACTTCACTTTCAAGCAAGTGGAGATTGCTCTATTCGGTCCTTCTCCGCTCATTTCCCTATGAGACATTACAATGTAGCGGTTATGGGCACAGACTCTGAAGTCAACTTCCAGGCATGATTCCTCCGTCTACCACTTACCAGAGTTATGATCATGCGCAAGTTACTTAATGCCAGTTTACTCATCTACAAAAATGAGATAATGCTGATAATAGTAACCACTTCATAGGAATGTTGTGAAAATTAAATGAGTTAGTAATATGTAAACTCCTCAGTATGCTGCTTGTAATGTAGTACAATTATCCAACTGTTTGTTGTTTTTCTCTTGCAATAGACGTGGTGCACATGTCTGTCGACTACTGACACACATCTAGTGACTTTCAGGAAGGATGTCCAGGAAGAGAGATAAGAAGCCACTTCAGCTGAGTCTTTCAATTTCTGAAACCAGTGTATGCCAACTTTTGGCTTTATTCTTCAAGATCTTCCAGCCCAGAAGTCTACAAATATTTCTGTAAAGGGCCATATTATATATATTTTAGACTTCATGGGTCATACAGTTTTTGTTACAATGACTCAACTGAGCTTCTGTAGCAGGAAAGCAGCCGTTTACAAACAAACTTACAATTACAAACAAACAGAGAATTTACTAACAAATGGGCATGGCCGTGTTCTAATAAAACTTTATTTACAAAGACAGGTGATGGGCTGGATTTGGCTGGTGGACCATAGTTTGCCGACCTCTGCTCTAGCCCTTCCATTGTCACAACTCCCCACTTTATTTCTCAAACGAGCTCATAGGAATTATTCTTCCTATCCCTGCCCTCAATCATGAATTTCATGGACCTTCAGTGGTGACTATTTAGTATACTTGCTGGAAAGCAGTTTCTCAATATGTCAAGAGCCTTAAAACTATTCAGACCTGCCACACTTCATCCATTACTTTGACAAATATTAAGAATCACAATATATTGAGCACCTTACTGGCCACTACTGGGTATCTCTCCTAAAGAAATCATCAGAGAAGCAGATGCGGACACAAAAAACCCAAAGATTTTCATCACAGTGTAATTTATAATAGCAAAACAGAAAAAAAACTCTTTAAATTTTTCTTTATACTGGTTACGGAAATTGTGGTTTGACCATAATATGGAATATTACGCAGTCATTAACAGATTCCCATTCTTCATAATAATGTAAATGCTGTTTATTAGTTTTCAAGTTCCAGAATCAACCTATAGAGAAAGCATTAATGTCTTAATTATGGATTCAGGAGAGAATATAAACATTATCAAAACACAAATTAAAAGAAAAACTATAGTTAATAAAAGTTGAGAAGTGTCAGGGAAGAGAATAAGATCCTCGTATTATAAAATATTGAATAAAAGATTAATGTAATTAATAGAAAGAGCAAATGAGGTTTAGAGATGTTATTTATAAGTGTAATGGTAACCAAGAAAGGAATAAAAAATAATGAAGACATAACTATTGGAGGAGAGGCAGAGGGAAGGATGTGTCTATAGGTGGTGGTGGAAATGAACTCAATTCCCATCCATCATATCAGGAAATCAACAGGTAATTCCTGAAGTAGAGAATCTACAAATCACACAATATTTAGCTATATAGAGGTAACAGTCAGAAAAAGCTTAAATGTAAATGGTTAAAGTGGTTCCCAAGGGGATCTCAATAGGTGTGTGTGAGAGGGTTAGGAGTAGGGGAGGGGACTGTTGTGTTTCATTATTGAGAAGAAAAAACTGTTTATGAAGAGTCTGTAATGACATGGAAAATATTTATAATTTAAGTGGGAAGGCTGGTAACAAATTGTATACACAGTGCATTCACAAGTATATAAAAACAAAACAAACAAAAAGCTATGCACAAGAAAAGGCCTAGAAGGAAACATGCCAAGTTATCTACAGATCTCTGGGTGGTGGGAAACAGGATCATTCTATTTTTGTCCCAACTTTCTTCATTTCCGTATTTTCCCAATTTTCTATAGCAAACATGCACAGCTTTTACAATGCCGAAACAAACTCTATATTCAAAGACTTGAATGGAAGCCCTTCAGCGCAGTTTGCTATTCTCTCCTTGTGTTGAGTGGCTAGCAGAAAGGATCGTTTGGCTGGGAGTCAGAAGCCAACGGGTTTTGCTCTGGCTCCGCTAACAAGCTCCAGCCCTTGGGTGAGTCTCCAGCCTCCCTTCTGCTACTGCAAAGAGAAGGTTGGAGCTAAATGATCACCAAGCTCCCTTCTTGCTCTAGCATCTTAGGATCAATTCTAAGGCAGAGAACAACTCCTATTCTTTGATCATCATGGTTCACAACAGTACCCCAGACGTACTTGGTCCTCTTGAGATGATCTATGCACCTTTGTTAGGTAGAACCTGTTGATGGAGGCATGGGTTTAATGGAGAGAGAATGGGTCTTGGAGTCAGGGAGACCTGCCCACTCAATATTTGTGTGTCCTGGGGCAAATCGCCTCTAGCATAGAACCTACAATGGTGCTTGGTACGTAGTAATTTGTAAAGAAATACCTCTCTAAACCTAGCTCCTCGTCTTTAAAAGGAGGATAATAATAATTTCTATTTCCTAGGGTCATGGTAAGGATGAGAGAGGTCGTATTTTCAAGGACATAGCGCAGTGTATGACACATGATAAGTGCTTGATAAATGGAAGCTTTTGCAACAGTAGCCAACATTGTGTTTATAAAGCCTAGCACTGAGCTATATGTTTCATAGTCATTCTCCCATTTAATCTTCCCACACTCTTGCCATCAGGGAGGCATTTCTCTCAGGTTAGGGATGCAACACAGAGCTGTGGTTAAGAGCATGCCCTCTGGAGACAGACAGTCTGCCACTCTCTAGCTGTGTTATTAGGCAAGTTACATAACCCCTTGAAGTACCCTTTTCCTCATCTGTAAAATGAGGATGTTAATAGGACACCACTTCATAGATGGCGTGAGGATTAAATAAACTATTGTGTGTTAACTGCATGGAGTAATGCCTGGTACATACTATTGTTAGCTATTATTATTCTTGGTTCACAGATGTGCTCACTGAGGCTGAAAAGCAGTTGGATAGCTTTCCTATGGAGGAAGGCCACATATTTAGGAGTGAAGACATGAACCCAGACAATTATATGCCAGCACTTGCTTTCTTAATCATCATACTATATTTTCCCTCTCCCTGGGTAACTATTTAACATGAGTGAATATTGGTAAAAATGGCCAGAGGAACTGCATGCTCACTTATGATTGCATCTGTAAGTTGGAGTAAATAAAAGCTGATAAAAAGTGTTGCGATCTGCACAATTCCAACAACGACAATACCAGAGAGCTGCAAATCCCAAATTTGTGACCAAGCTGAAGGTGAGGGACGGCATTTGGAAAGGGCTTACCACTGGTCAGGCAGAGCCTGGGCGTGAAGCAATCACATGCTCACTTTCGAGTCCCTGGTTGCCACCCACAGGTCTGGATGTCTTGTTGGTGGGCCAGGAAGCAGAGGTGGAGGGGTCGGTGGTTTGTATTGCAAATTGTGCAACAAAGAAGAAACATGATTGCAAAATCCCCTGAAATCACAGAGAACCTGTCCAGAGTGATTTATTGCAGCCAGAGTTTCATCATTTCTTCCCGTCTAGGGGATTTTGTTAATAGATTTCTGTTGACCTCTCTCCCCAAGAAGGGAGCCCGGAGTGTGACCTCTCCTTGAATCTTTATGGGGTTCAGGTGTTCAAATACACCTTCAGATCAGGCTCGAACTCTTGAGGGGTCTTCTTTGAGCCCCCAGTTACTGAGTGCTTACGATGCGCTAGAAGCCGGTGATATAAGTAGGAACAATAATTCCTAATATTTTAAGCCCAAACAACAGTCCAGGCATACTGTATCACTGAATCTAAGAAGACATCAATAACTTACACTTTTATTTTATGCACCACTAAGAAAAATTTTAAAACTCCATCCAATAATCTATGATATGCTATCAATTATAAGCCACATTCCAGTTATGAGAGATGATAAAATGTGGGAAATGTGTACTACAGAAGTGATGAAATACATGGTTAACTCATTTTGTCCTCCCATCAACTCTACAGAGTAGATATTAATATACATCCCCTTCAAGAAGAGGAAACGGGTTCAGAGACGTTAAATAACTTGTTCAAAGTTATACAGCTAGTCAGAGAGAGTCAAAGTTTAAGTCTAGGCAGCTTGATGCAAGCTCGTGCACTTTGGGGAACCTGCATGTCATCTGTTCTCCACGCACTTAAGGCAGAAGGCCTGACGCCTCCTTTTCGCTCCTTCCTCCCATTCCTCAGCTGAGCCTCAGGCCCGTCTTCACACCTTCCAGCCTTCCCTGCTCCACAGACTGATTCCCTAGCTGCTTTAAGAGGCCAGTAGAGCCCAGGAGGTCCAGAATCCCCTTCCTGGATCTTTTCTGTACCAGAATTCTCTGGTTGCAAACAGCAGAAACTAACAGTGATTTACATAAACAGAAGGGGGAGTTTACTGGTGAGAAAAGAGGCTGCTTACAGAATGGACAGGAAAGTGGGACCCAAGAGTCTAGATGCCAGGGAGTCTTCAAACCTCTGCTTGAAGGGATCTGTATCAACCACTTCTGTTAATTTTCCTAAATTTGTGTCACAAAGTTCAAGAGTCAATGTGTCTGGACAGAGTCCATTGGCCTGGTGTGGATTATGACAGGGGATGCTCATCGGTGGTTCCCCAATACCATGCACAGTGGGAGTTCCCCAAAAGGAAACTTGGGTGAAGAATATAGGCTCTAGGATCCAACTGCCATTTATCCCAAGCTGACTCTGCCTACCAGCTGGGTGACCTTGGGCAAGTTACCCAACCCCTCTGTACTTCCATTCCTTCACCTATAAAATTGCAATCACAACAGCCTTACCTCACATGGTTGTTTCGGGAATGCATGAGATAACACATCGTACCCTGCACATACTAAGTGGTTAAGAAATGATAGCTATTGCTCATCTCCTCACACGGCAAACGTCGCAGGCGATGGCTATTTGTTGCAGAATCTTCTGACACCTAGAGCTTCATGAATCATTTTTTTTTTCCAGAAGCACCTGGAGCCCCTAAAATTGGAAATGCCTCACATTTAATTTTCCAGAGCTCTCACTTGAAAACAAAAAAATCCCAGGTGCTCAAATTTTCCTGTCTGAAATACCTTATATCTGACATTGTTAAATAAATAGCTAATTTCTAAAGCCATCCCACATATGCCTTATTTTATTTGATCTACTATTAATGTACTCTGTACCCAGCACTGCGGTGGAGTCTATGATTTCTACGCAAGGAGAAAAGATCTGTATCATTCATGTGTTTATGACTTACTAGGTCGGGATTTCCAAGCTCTGTACTATCCATAATTGGTTAATTCTCTGTTGTGAGTGGCTGTCCTGCCCATTGTAGGATGTTTGACAACATCCCTGGCCTCTATTCCTAGATGCCAGTAGCAAATGCCCCTCCCCACCTAGTTATGAAAACCAAAAACGCCTCCAGACTTTTCCAAATGTCCCCTGGGAGGAGGAGGCAATATTGCCCCTGGTTGAGAACTACTATTCGAGATGAACTTAAGCTTCATAAGAACCTGTCTGTCTGTCTGGTTCATCCTCGAATTCCCGGGGCCTAGAAGAGTAGCTGGCACACAGTAGGTGCTTAATACTTGCACAATGATCAAATAAACCCAGATCCTGGCAATCTTCTGCTAAAAACAAAACAAAAACCCACTTCCACCATCCCCTACCACTTCCTAAATCAAGTCCGAATTCCCGAGCTGAGATCCAAAGTCCTACGAGTTAACGGATCCAGTCTACAGTCTCAGACTTGTGCTCCCCCTTAGGACTCAGGCAGTCCCCAGGGACTCATTTCATCACATTTATTTTTGCAAAACAAACTCAACTGTTTGGTGAGAAAGCTCTCCAGCCAGCTGCCGATCTCCTCCCTAAGAGATCTATCGGGAGAACTCGCAAATATTTTAGCCGTCAAGTGACGCTCGGAGGTAAACCCTGCACAAACAAGAGATGCTAACGCTTTATCGCACAATGAAGCTGACTCTCCTTGCCTGACACAGACTTGAAATGGCATAGCTGAGGCTGTGGTTGGACACAGCCCAACTTCAAGTGAGCCCTCCTGTCTTTTGTTTCTCTCTCCCTTGCTTTCCGGGGTGGAGATGAGAATGTATGGAGTGTTGGTGGGGGTGGTGTGGGGGATTGGGAAGTGATTCACCAGATCTGAATTTTAACCCTTCAACCCTTTCACCACTAGGTGCAGCCCTGAGCTTCCAGCAGGAGTCCTGGTCTCTCAGCGATGGTTTCTCAACTATGGCCCCTTCCAGATCCTTCCAGTTCCCACAGAAGTGTTTCCAGGGGCTGCAGTATGGAGATGTGCACAGAGCTGATAAAAACGGGGCAAGGAACAGAACACGTGTGGCTTTTCCAGCGGGGATGGTTCTTGTTTAAACTTTGGTTTTACATTTGTTTTGATATTTGAATTTGAAGCAAGGCCAGGAAAAAGGAAAATCTGCAATTATAATTGCTTTTTACCCTGGTAAAATGAAGGTTTAAAATGAAATGGTAGATTAGAATGGAGGCAAACAGCAATAGGCTCCGGAGTCAAGAGACCCAGGTTCCCATTCAGATTTCTCTCTCTGTGCTGGGTGACCTCGGGCAACTGGCTCACCTTTCTGAACCTTGGTTTGCTTATCTGTAATAATGATGCCAACCTTTTGGGTTTGGGGGAAGACTTAAAAGAGATAATGCATGCCAAGTTCCCCACACATAAAGGGAAGGTTTCCTCATTGTTGTTTTGTAGTTATTTACGCACACAACTTCCTAGGGAGACAGCAGTCACCTCTGGAGAATGGCTTCTTCTGAAGGCCAAGTCTTACCCCTGGAGCCCATACAGCAATGTCAAATCTGAAGTCAGTGACTCCTTATCCTTGGTTTGGGAAGGGAGGCTGACAAGCTGGATGGGCAGGGCTGAAGGGGACGATATTATTTGGCAAAGGCACTGAAAGATTCCATTTATAGCTGGGCTAACTATGGACTCATCTCTGGCCATCACTCTCTGGGCCTCAGTATCACCATTTGTACCATGAGGCGGGTAGAATTTGAACATCTCTAAACTATCTTCATTCTTTGATACTCTAGTCTAGTGCTATTCAATGAAAACCTCTGCAATGATGGAAGAATTCTATGTCTGTGCCCCCCAAGATGGTAACCATTGGCCAGATGGAGCTATCGAGCACTTGAAATGTGGCTGGCGCAACCAGGAACTGAATTTTTAACCTTATTTAATTTTAATAAATTTGAATTCGAACATAAATAGCCCATGTGGCTAGCGGCTACCATATTGGATAGCACAGCTCCAGGATTCTGGGAATCCACAATAAGGATTCTAAATGGAACTATGATCCCCAGATTGTGACTATCTTCATCCACCTATAGGTGGCATTGGGAGGGCATGGTTAAGAACAATTGTAAGACCAGCAGATTCTAATACCTATGAGGTCAAGGACCATGTCTCTCTCGTGATGGCTTTCTCTCTAGAGCTTTGCACAGTGTGTGGCACATAACTGGTGATCAATAACATTACTCTGAATGAATGAATGATCTTTCCCCAGGATTCCTTCTTTTGTCTTCCTACTATAGGCTGAAATTCCCCTAAGAACAAATAATTCTGACAGCTTTTGTACTGTGGGGTCTACAATTCGTCTGTTAAGATGCAGCTACCCCAGGGAAAGTATTGCAATAAAGCCATTATTAGAATCCCACCTGCATTAATCTACCAGATGAGTGGAACACTGAGAAGAGAAATACAAAGGAGGACATCCTGAAAGTAAATGGAAAGAGGGGAATTCTATACTTCGAGAAGCCTATGTTTGCTGTAATGTGGGTGTGGCCTTGTCTATTCAGGTGTGTCTGTCTGAGAATCTCTGCTTGTGTTTGCACATAGATGTGTGCAATCCTTAGATGGGATTTATGTATTGTTGGAAGGTTGGGCTCCATATGACAAAAATAATAATTATAGTCACCATAGTAATAATTTCTACCAAGTAATAGCTAATGTGACCTTGAGTAAGTAATTGACCTTTTAGAACTCTCTGGCTGTGAAATGGGGACAATAATAGAAATTGTATAAATGAGACATTTTTGTAAAGTACCTAATACAATACCAGACAGATAATAGGTACTCAGGAAATGCTTGCTAAATAACATAATAGAATTGTGATTATATATTGTGTATGTCTATGTATTGTATATGTCTTAGTAATTATATGAAGTACCTTATAAATATTCTCTCTTTTAATTCTCATAACCGTGTTGCCAGCTAGGTAGTACATTCTTCTTCTTTTACAGATTGGAATGGACTCAAAAAAGCTGAGTGTCTCAACAGAGTTCAGCCAACTAGATCTACAAATCAGCCAGCATCGAAGAGTAACAGTAATGGACATTTAGTGGGCTAATATGAAAAGATCATTGGAAATGAGCACAGGCTGAACTTGAGATCTGCAGCCTTGCCTCAATGCTGCTGAGGTCCCTGGAGCCAGAAAGGCCTTGAGTAGCCAGATATCTGCGTAACAGTTTTCCATCCTTTCCTGTCTTAGCAGCTAATTCAGCTAGCTGAATATGGCTCCAGGCTCAGAGCCAGTCAGGGCCATATGAAAACTCGCCCGTAGGTGGATAAGTGAGGAGTGTCTGTTTCCTTCTTTTTTGCATGCAGAACCTAGACTGTATGATTTATGAAGTTTAGCAGGGGTGCCGGGGAGGCTAGTCAAGGCCTATTTTGAATGTCAAGGGCTGAGATGAAGCAATTCATGTCAGAGAATAAGGAAATAGCAACAGCTGCCTCTCCAGATGAGCTTCCCTCCACCCATTCCCTCATCCACATCCCATCCTAAGGATGTGGGTGGCTGCAAAGTTGTATTTCCGAGAGGGACAAAATTGGGTGCAGTGGGGGAAACTTGAGACATTATTGTAATTTTGGAGGTGCAAAATCTTTGTGAAATCTTCTCCCTTTGAATCAAACCTAGTCTGAAAATTTGTTCAACTCCCATGTCGTGAGAGATACCATCCAGTCAATAAAATCTAAGATGCTGCCAGCGAGTCTGTGTCTTGATTCATGTCCCAGGAGCTGGGCCACCACTGTGAGACACAAGTGTATAGGGAGGGATTTCTGGGTAGATGAGGCATCTGAGGGTCCCAGGATCATCCTGCTGTTCGCTTAAAAGTGTGCATTCTGGAATCAAATTGACTAGGTTCAAATTCCTGAGACCTTAGTAAAATCTTTTAACTTTCTGTTTTCTCCTTTCTAAATGGGGATAATGATACTGCTGACATTGATGTGACAAGTAAAGGGAAGCATAGAGGACAGTGCCTAGCACAAAATAAGTGTTCAATAAATGCCGGCTCTCATTATCCCTCCGTTTGTACCAAAGACATTTTTGTAGATGAAATGTGATCAATCTTATGGCCAGGAGTCAGGCTGGCAATGTCCTGACACAAAGTCTGCACCCAGAGTGGGGCCGACACGTACACCTTGTCTCCTACGTCCCTCGGGAGGCAGAACCCCAGTCATTTAGTGGCAGACCCCAAATTTGGCACTTGGCTCTGAATCAGAATTGACACCCCTTGGTTTATGACTCTTTGACCTCTTAGCATCTTCCTTGCTGCAAACTGAGCCAGGTCAGCTGCCTCAGGGAGTTCCTGTAGCTCAAGTTGGTGAAGAGCCACCGCCAGGATCCCAGCCCGGTTTTCAGCCACCTTTTGATCAGCAGCCCCAAAGGTAGAATGGGAAAGAGCACCAGTTCGAGGTGTAGGCAGACTGGGTTCAAATCCCGACTCAATCACTCATTCACTGTGTGACTTAATTTAACCTCTATGAATTGCAGGTGGTTTTCTGGTTCTGTTTTTTGTTTTTGTTTTTATTTGTTTTTACCTTGAAAGGGGAATAGTACTTACCCATCTACTAGGGTTACATGATCAGCTATGGTTCTTTGGTCACAAGCAACAGAGTCTGGCCCTGGATTGCTTAAGCAAAAAGAAATTAACCAGAAAAATATGGAGTAGCTTCTAGGGTAGAAGGGAACAGACAGTACAAAGTACCTGGACATCTCCAAAGGGCCCGGGTAGCACAAACCTCTTGATGGTTATATTAATCAGGGTTCTCCAGAGAAACAGAACCAATAGGATAGGGATATAGATACAGAAATATAAAGAGATTTTGATTGTTATATTAGTCAGTATTCTCCAAGGAAACAGAACCAATAGGATATATAATAGGATACATATATTTCATATATATGATATATATATACACACAGACACACATACACATATATATAAAGAGATTTATTATAAGGAATTGGCTCACACAGCTATAGAGGCTGAGAAGTCCCATGATCTGCCATCTGCAAGCTGGAGACCCAGGAAACTGGTGGTATAATTCCAGTCTGAGTCAGAAGACCTGAAAACCAGAAGAGCTGATGGTGTAGATTCCAGTCCAATGCAGGAGAAGACTGGTGTCCCAGCTTGAGAACAGTCAGACAGAGAGCGCAAATTCTCCCTTAACCCA
The DNA here is from genome assembly GCF_037783145.1 of Equus przewalskii. NCBI lineage: Eukaryota > Metazoa > Chordata > Mammalia > Perissodactyla > Equidae > Equus > Equus przewalskii. The sequence goes on along the minus strand of NC_091842.1, from coordinate 31,715,104 downwards.
CCTTTTTTTTCTATTCAGGCCTCCAACAGATTGGATGAGGCCCACCCACATTGAAAGAGGGCCATCTGCTTTACTCAGTCTATCCACTTCAATTAATTGCATCCAGAGACATCTCACAGACACACACCCAGAATAAGGTTTGACCAAGTATCTGGGAAGCTTGTGGTCCAGCCATATTGACACATAAAATTAACCATCAAAGGGGTCTCACTCAGGTGCCGACATCGGAATAAACAAACCTCAGTGGTTTCTGAAGTCCTTGTCACATCGCTTAAGAGTCAAAGTCCCAGGAAAGAGTCTGATTGGTTGATATTAGGTTGTGTGCCTGTCCCTACCATATTGGGATAGTGAAAAAAATAATCTGGTAGAAATACCCAGTACACAACATGTGTTCCATATACAGGTAGCAATTGTTATTATTTTCGTCTCTCTCCTCTTTGTGCCTTATTATCAGTAACTCAGTGAATCATCTCAGAATGTCTCTGCAACCCAGTTATCCTGAAAACAACCTCCTCAACACCCACCAGCCAAATTTGCTCCTTCCCCAGCAACAATATATACAATTTAGGTGTTAAACAGTGTGATAACAGTTATTTCAGTTCTCGCCATAGTGTTTACCAATTTTTAGAAGCCTTGCCTCCAGGAAGCACCAGGCATTATCACTCTGTGAAAGTAATATCCCAGGTTACTCTTCCTAATAGACCAAGCCACAGCCCAGCAGCCCTTCTCCCTGCCGGCCCCACTGGAGGAGCAGCCAGGCCCTAACCAGGGAGGAGGGGAGCCTGGGGGCGTGCCCTGTTGGGGCGGGGCCTGCCGGGGGCGGGACCTGAGTCTGTACCTTTTGGTTGGCAGATCAGCAAGCTCATCAAAAGGCACTAGCTCTTGCCTTTCTTTGGGCTTCAAGGTTGCAATTTGACACTTGTCTCATCTAAAAACAACACATCGTACTCACAACAACGTCATGTTTAAATATTAGCTTTTAACAAATAGCTAAAAAGATTCCACTTTTGAAAGTTATGCAAGGAGAGCAGCTGTCTCTTCTGCTCCCCTAAATACGCTTTTAACCCCGCCCTTCTCCCTACTCTCAGTTCCAAATCGGGCCTGGAGCAGGTGCCCCTCGTCCCCACCTCCTCTAGCCCTTGCACACCTCTGCAGAATTCTTAGTAGGCTGGAATAGCTTTGAAAGAGAAGAAAAGATCAACTCCTAAATGCCAGGTTTCTAGTAAGGGTCTGTTTTTCCCCTTGACAATACCGGTGTGATTACCTGTGCCTTGTCTGCAGGACCCCCTACCCACAAGGGCATTTAGACTTCTCCACATTAGCAATTTTTTTTTTTCTCTAAGAGGCGGTCTCCTGAACTGGGATTGTGACCCAAAGATATGAGTAAAAATCCATGTGGTAGATTGTATTGTTGACCCTAATTCTTCCCACCCTCCCTCTATCCATGGCTTTTGACATTTGACTTTTATTTTCTTCCACTAAAAGGAGTAGAAAATAATTTCCCACTCCTCTAGTTCAGGTTCAGCCATGTGATTTTCTTTAGCCAATAGAATGAGGCAGAAGTAACCTTGTGCCAATTCTGAGACTATGCTTTCTGAGGCCTTGTGTGCTCCCCTTTGCTTTTTGGCACCTCTGCCATGCCAGGAGAACATGCCCAGAGTAGCCCACTAGAGGAAAGGCACATGGAGCAGAGCAGAGCCTCTCCAGCTAATCCCTTTCTCTAGCTAATCCCTAACCCACCCCCCAGCCAACCCACAGAACTTAAGCCAAATAAATGCTTATTGTTGCATGCTGTTGAGATCCTGGGAATATTTGCTACACAACAGAATTGAAAATTTGTATTTGGCTCATACACCCAGTTCTGCCACTTTATCCCTGTGTGACCTTGGGTCAGGTCTGCTTCCTCAACTTTTTCATCAAGGGATTGAACTAGGTGATTCTTAAGGGTCCTTTTACCCTGAAATTATTCAATTTCTTCTCCAGACAGCCAATAATCCCATTGTGGATCATTCCCCAGTATCTTTGGGTTGATCACTTGTTACATTGTATCTTGGTGATGTATGTAGGTGTCTACTTCTCCCATTCACCATGAGATCTAGATGGATCAGCTGTGCCTTACTCATCTCTGCAGCACAAGTGACCCTCTCAGTGCTGGCACATAAGAAGTTCTCACTTGGTGTTTGTTGTAAGGATGGCTAAGTGGCTGAGGAGACCATCCAGAGGCACTCTGAGACAGGCAGCTAGTCCATTTACCTTCCTTTCTCAGAGGCAGACAAATATTTTCAGATTCACCGGACTACATGCATGCTATCCTTTGTGAAGTGGTACTTGATCAATCAGCAATTTTCTTCATTGAGTTAATTTATAGCATACTTATTAAATGCATACAATGTGTCAAACTACCCTTAAGTTTTCATTTATTTATTTGAATATCTAGCTATCTGGTTAATCAACTATGAAAAAGCAATACATGCAAATGATAAAAAGAAAAATAAGCAGGGAGCTGACCCCATGGCATAGTGCTTGAGTTTATGTGCTCCATTTTGGCAGCCTGGGGTTCGTGGGTTCAGATCCCGGGCACGGACATACACACCCCTCATCAAGCCATGCTGTGGCAGCATCCCACATACAAAATAGAAGAAGATTGGCACAGATGTTAGCTCAGTGAGAATATTCCTCAAACAAAAAGGGGAAGATTGGCAACAGATGTTAGCTCAGGGCCAATCTCCCTCCCCAAAAAGAAGAAAAGAAGTACTATAAAAGGATATCTAGTCAAAATTAAGCCTCTCTTGCTCTTTATCTTTAATCCCCTACTTCACCTCTCTGTTACAGTTTCTTGGGTATCATAAACATTGTAAGGATATTTTATGGACATACAAGCAAATATGCCCCTATCATCCCCTTTCTATCCTCTTTTATATGTAAATGGGGCATATTTCCACAGTATTTTGTATTTTGCCTTTATCACTTAAATTTCCTTAAAAATAGTACTCTATTGGGTAGACATAGCTCTGTCTTGATTTTAATAGCTGTATTTCATAGACACACCATAATTTAAGCAATCCCTCTCATGGGCATCTAGGTTATTTCCAGTCTTTGTACCAAACTCTTTGGAAAATCTTGACTTCATCTGGGGCCAGTGGGGATGGACACTTGGCCAAGAGGCCAACTGGGAGTGACATTCAAGCCCACACTTTCACTTGCAAACCAGGAGCCCTAATGTAGGACTGTACCCACCAGAGGTACAGGTGTGTACAGGGGGCAGCTCCCTGGCCTCACCTCTTTAAAAAAGAGAGGCAGTCCTCTGAACCTGACATCCAGCCTATCCCAGAGATCAGCAGCCACCATGAATTAGCACAGACACTAACTACTCACTAGGAGTAGTTAACTATGAAGAGGCAGACCAAGTAACGGCTACTGAGTAGGCAGCTGGATGAAAGGTTGGGACTTGAGGAAGGACCAGAGAAGTCAAGAATGCCAAAGCCAGGACTGCTAGAGAGTATCCCACATCTCCAGAAAAGAAGGGAATGCGGGGGGAGAGGGGATAGTGATGCTGAGCATGGGCCCCTGGGCAGGTGAGGGAGTCCCAGAGGGTCAGTCTGAGGGTTCCTGAAGGTTAACAGAGAAAGGGAAAAGTTAACGGCTGCAGACAGAATTGTGAACATCTGGTGAAAAGATAGAAAACTTCTTTATAATATGATTTTTTTCCAAAATGTTTTAACTTTTCTCAAAAAAAGAGAAAAGCTCTTTCTTCCTATGTTCTCACATCTTTAAATACACCAAACATGATAATTTTATGAGCAAACCACATTATACATAACACATTTTTATGTTTCAAAGCTTACAAAGTGACTTAAGTTCCATAAAGAGTGCTAGATATTTTTTTTTAAAAAAAGGAATGCATATATTTCAGTTTTCCCACATTGCTGCTTCATCTGCTCTCCTCCATCACAGTGGATTTTTTTCCCCTTTGGCTTCAACATTTAGGGAAATTTTATAGCTGTAATCTCAAACTTCCTTTCTAGGATGACCTCTACTCTTCTCCAGACAAGACCTAGAATCTGATTCCAGCTCCACTATTTGTTTGTAGTGTGACTTCAATGAGTCACTTAATGTCTCTAATCATTGGTTTCCTATCTGGAAAATGGAAACAACAATACTACTTACCCCACGTTGGGATGATAACATGGCATACAGTAAGTGGCCGGTACAGTGCTTGCCATGCAATAGGTTGGCCTCCTGTTCTGTTTCCCCTTCCTGATACCCTTCAGAAAATGCTTCTCATTATCTTGGGCCAGTTGTCTTTCCTGCTAACCTGGATGGGGTAGAAATTAGGTAGTAGTATGTAGGGGAAGTAATGAGGGGCCAGAAATCAAGAGAAATGACTAGACGTAGATCTCAAGTAAAAGAGGTGCCACCAAGAAAAAAATAGAGACCCTCTGTATTTACACAGGAGAAGACAATCCTTTTGGAAAAGGCAGGGACACATCTCTAAGATGACCAACTGTCCTGATTTGTCTGGGCCTGAGAAGGGTCCCTGGATGTGGGACTTTCGGTGCTAGAACCAGAAGGCACCCAGACTGACTGGGACAAGTTGTTCATCCTACATCTTAAGTTTTGGCAGTTAAGAAGGATCTGGAGAGGAGGAAGACATTTTCCTTTACCCTTCTAGGTTCTTCTGGCTGGTCTAAGATTAAATCGGCATGAGACAGAATAACAGGAGAAAATCAAACAAAGTTTAACAACATGGATACATGGAAGAAACCAAGGAAAACTGAATAAATCTCCAAAATAGCCAAAGGCACCCCCTTAAATACCATCTTTAGCTAAAGGCAAAAGAGGATGCTGGGGGTAGTGGTTTGGGAGTTCAGACAGGAGGAAGGCAATTCACATGGAGATGGAAAAGCAAATGTTTGGTAAACAAATGTTTGCCATGCCTTGCAGAGACAATGAGACATGGAGAGGACTTTGATCAAATGGGCCTTTCTAGGTTCCTTCCTGTCTACCACACCTAGTTCATATTACACCAGAGTTCTCTATGATAATAGCTCCCTCTTGGAACACGTCTTCTCTCTTAAATTCTCTTAGGCAGTTAGTGGGAAGGTCAAAGTTTCTTCCTGAGTTTTTTCTTCTTAAAAATATTCCAGCCAAAGAGAGACATTTTGGGGTGTCAGATTCTGCTCCCCTACTGATCCTTTCAATGCCCCTGAGGGACAGGGTAGACTTACTGTAAACACAATGGCTGAGTAATCTCCATTTATTTTTGTTTGTTTGTTTGTTTTGAGGAAGATTAGCCCTGAGCTAACATCTGCTACCAATCCTCCTCTTTTTGCTGAGGAAGACTGGCCCTGAGCTAACATCCATGCCCATCTTCCTCTACTTTATATGTGGGATGCCTGCCACATCATGGCTTGCCAAGCAGTGCCATGTCTGCAGCCGGGATCCGAACCGGTGAACCCCGGGCAGCCAAAGTGGAATGTGCGCACTTAACCGCTGCACCACGGGACCAACCCCAGTCATCTCCATTTCCTGATGGAGAAATATTGAAAGGGCAGAGGAGAGAATACTGGGCTAGGAAAACCCTGGAGGTGAGGGAGATAATAACCAGGGAATGACTCTACAGCTCTAAGTGGCCAGGCGAGTCCCTATCCTCTCTCCCAGATCCACTTGTGTTCCTAGAGAAGCTTCAAATTTGATTAACAAGGATGTCCTTCCCCCAAACAAGGACAAAGAACCCTTCGTCAGAGCAGTGAAGAAGCTGTACTGTTCAGATGTCCTCAAAGGCCCCAAAGTAGCTAAGGTGGAGTTTCCCCACTGAGAAAGAAGAGACACTGAGGGATGAAAAGATCCAACGGGGTGTGGCTCCAGGAGGGCTCTCGTGTAGGAGAAGCATTAGCGACACAATAGAAGAATTGGGCATTTGACTTTGAGCATTCCTGTGCTGTCCTGGTGTTATTCAACTTCCCCTAACCACTCTGGGGGCAGAGGTGCTGAATGGCCTGACATTTGGGCTGTCAGCAGTTCCCAGGGATGCCTGGTGTGTGCCGAGCTGCCTCAGGAGTTGTTCTGCCCTCTCCAAATTGAGTCCTCTTTTGAAGCCTGTTTTTGTCTTTTAAAAATATCCAGCCCTTCCTCTTGCTTCTTCTCTCAGCAAGACACCCTCTGCAGTGTGTGTCTTCAGAAGTCAGAGGCCTGGAAGAGTTACCCTTCACTGGAGAAGAGAGAAGGGAATCATGCTCTCTGGTCCCGCTCACAGATCTTAAAGACTGGGGTCATCAGCACACGTGTGTGATCGGAACATCCATCCAAACACCAAATAGCCTGTGTTCTCTCTTTCAAGAGAAGGGAAATAAAGCCACAGCCAGGGGCAGGCAGGACCATTTTGGTTCTGGAGCCCTCCTAGCTGCAAAGTTCTTCAGGTTCATCTGGTTCTTCAGGTAATCTGGAAAGGAGGAAGCTGGTTTGGGTAATGGGTGAAATATTATCACCCTGATGGAATCACTGATAAGTCTCAAGTTCATCCCCAGACACACATTTGACTGAGATGCACATAGATCATAAGCACTGCCCTCCCAACATCCAAGAGGGAGGGAGGTTTTCAAATGTATTTTAATGCCATGTGTATTTCATGGCATTCAGGGTGAGTGGAACTTCTGGACATCTTCCAACAATTTCAGACTTTCCAGAGCCAAGAGCCACATCATGCACTCAAAGGATAAGTTGTCTAACTTCAAGGAGAGAATAACCCAGGTTTCCATTCATCTGCTAAAAGGTTTTGGAGAGAAGGATGAGGGAGATGAGCAGGGATGTCCTATAATAGTTAGGAACAGAAGGAATAATTGATACATAAACTACCTGGCCTTGAGGTGACCATCCAGTCCTTAGCAGCAAAAAAGATGTGGGGATGGAGGAGTTCTCCGCTGCCCCTGCTTGCTGACATAATTTCTGCTTTATGCCTCCTTGTTAAACCCCCATAACCTTGTTACAAAGCATAACAAAGGCCTTGTCTCTCAGAAAAGGTCACCTTATCTAGTTCCAAACTGTGTCTGCTCTAACTACAACAGTGGAAACGAAAAAGATCAACTTTTTCCATCATGTTTTCCTGTTTTCACATATATCTCAGTCCATTTGATTTTCCTAGCCATGTTCCTGTCCCCAGTTTTCAAATGAGGAAACTGATGGTTGGTGATCTTTGGACTTTGAGGCCAAGTTTTAAAATTTAATGTCAAAGTGTAACATCAAGACTAGAAATCCAATCCCTTTCTCTCCTCGCTGGGGATGGACAATTGTCACCAGTCAGTGGACTCTGTCTTTGGTTTCCTCTTTCTTGGGCTTTTCATGTTTCTACCACCCCTAAGGGGAAGAATCTGCTTGTTGGTGGTCATTAGCCCAATCGTCTGAAGTCTGAGCCAGTGGGGGTCACCAACCAGCCCTCACGGACACATATGGCCGATGGTGGGAAGAACAAGCTCACTGCTCCTGATTTGGAATTCTAGTCCTGCTGGCTGAGGGGTCTTCCTTTTTCTGGGCTTCACTTTCCTCCTCTGTAAAATGGGGACAACAGGAGTCCCTACCTCCCAGGTTTGTTGTGAAGGATTAATGAGCAATGTGAAAACTTGTTTACTCACTACTAATTGAACTAAACAGGGTAATGACTTTAAAGTGCTGAACAAGGAGCCTGGCACATAATAGGTACGCAGCACATGTACCCTGCCCACCCCTCCTAGAGCAGGATATTCCACTCCAGTTTTGTGTGCTAGGAACCGAAGTCTTCTAAAAGACTATGTGAGTCCCACCTTTGGTTCTGCTAACTTTTCATTCTTCCCATCTGCAAAGCGAATTCCTGAATTCTGATTCCCACACAAAGAATGCTGGTGTTAGGGGTCAAATTGTGTCCCTGTAAAAATATACATTGAAGTCTTAGCCCCCAGTACCTTAGAATGTGACCATATTTGGAGATAGGTTCTTTACAGAGGTAACAAGTTAAGATGAGGTCATTAAGGTGGACCGACCCTAATCCAACATGACTTATGACTGGTGTCCTTATAAAAGGGGGAAATTTGGACCCAGAAGCAGACACACACAGAAGGAAGACGATGATGAGACACAGAGGGAGAAGACAGCCACGTGACTGGAGTGATACATCTGTAAGCCAAGGAATGCCTGAGGCTGCCAGAAGCCAAGAGAGAGTCACGGAACGGTTCCTTCCCTAGTGTCTGTCTTCAGAAGTAAAGTCAGAACATGACCTTGCTGACTCCTTAATCTCTGACTTCTGGCCTCCAAATTGGTGATATATAAATTTCTCTTGTTTTAAGCCACCCAATTTGGGCTACTTTTTTATGACAGCCCTAGGAAACGAATACACCAGAGGTTGGAGAGGGTCTCATGTAGGACTTCCTTGGCTTGGGAGTGAGGCCCACTTCAGACTTCTCCTGTGGCCTCTGTTCGATGACCCAGCTGATGCATGCTTCACAGCCTCATCTTTCTAAATCCAATCTAAGGCAGAAAACCAAGTTGCTTGCAGACACACACACACACACACACACACACACACACACATGAGGAGTCTCCATCTCAATTGCCGATTAAATGGCAAATAAGCAAACAACATGTTTAGGTCAAGAGGGCCAACCTGTAGATCTTCCAGACTGTTGCCCAGAAACAACATGATATTTTGGAAAGAACTCAGATTTTGGACACAGGCAGCATCCAGGGTAAAATCTAGTTCTGTTACCTGCAGTGTGAATGTAGACAAGCTCCTCCCCTGCAAAGTGAAAATACTAACAGTACTGACCTCATAGAGTTGTCATAAAGTTGAATGAGAGGCCATAAGCACTGCATCTATCATGGTGCTAGGTAGACAGCAGTGAGTACCTCTTCAAGGCTAATTATTAATAATGGAATTCTGTTGTGTCCTAAAAAATGAAACAGTCATACCTTGTTGCCCTCGAGTTTTCTTTCCTAATTGCATGGCTCATTAAAGCCAGTTGAAAAAGATGGAGAGAGAACCTAATGGCCTAATTCTCTGAACTACCCAGGAAGGACGGTTCAGAGGGTCTGTTTTCCTTATGCAATAATGAGTGAATCACACAATGTGACTTTTTGCACGTAAAAATGGAGTTTCTGATTAACCAAGAGGGAAAGCATTTGAGTGGTTTGTCAAGTGGCCGTGGATCCTTATGCATTTAGTGCTTGCCCATGACCTCTCCTGCATCCTGACCAGCAGCATGGTGGGCCAACAATTCTAGGAGCAAATCAGTGTAATAAGCATAGACTAGACATGGAATATGGGTTGACCCAGGCAGGCATTATTAATCAATCCACTCTGTGCCCAGGCAGACATTGCCAATCAACCATGGAACTCCCACTCGCTGAATCTATTCACGGACTTAGAATCTTAAGAACTCAGTCACCTTACACAATCATAGTCAGCTTTCAGTTTGAAAGATATCTTCTATCTCTAGCTCAGGAAAAGAAAGAAGATCTTAATTGATTTATGTCTCTTTGATGGAGCAAAGATGAGGCAAGTCAACCATCCATAAAATCTGATGGCCATAGTGGGGAGGAAGAGTGGGGCTTTCAGTGTGAACGGCTAGTTGAGGTCAGAAATGGGAGAATATATCAGTAGGTAATGAAGCAGACTCAGAGGCAATCAAGTTAGATACCTGCAGAAAGAAAGAACTCAGGGCAAAGACTTCAAGATGAAAAAGGCAAATGATGCATGACTGTTGGAAGTCCACACCAGATAGCTAAGTGGTGATGCCTAAGGAATTATTGGGGCCAGGAAATAAATATTTACTGAGCAAGTACTGGGTGCCAAGGACTCTCCTGTGCACTTCCATAGACATTTTCTCATTCAACCCTCAGAATAACTTTATAAAGTAAGAAATATTTTTACAGATGAAGACACTGAGATTCAGAAAGATTAAATAACTTATCCAAAGTCACAGATGGGTGCTACCTGTGTTTCCAGTCTTTTCCTTTTTCTTTTATATCATAGCTGAAGCTCATACTTTCAGATCATGAAAGCTTTCCAGACTACTAATAAAATGCAAAACAACAACAAGAAATAATAAAGATACCGTAAATTTTGCCAAGTCATGTTGACTGAAATTTTTACTTGATATCAAGGAACTTCCAGGTAGGATCTCGTAGATATCCACACTGGGAAAAAGACTGGAAAAGGAGGTAAAAGATACCAAAGACAACTTCTGAAAGGAAGAGCTGAAGCTGTTTATTGCAACTGTGTCTGTGTCAAGGTCAGCTTCAACCCAGAGCAACAAGCTGGTGGTGCCCCGTCCCTGGAGGGTGCATTTGGCGGTCAATGTGACAGCACAGTTATATGTGTGGCTCCTGATGTTACGCTGTCTAGGTCCAAAACCTGGCTCCACCTCTTCCCAGCTATGTCACTTTTTAACCATATCACCTTGGGTGAAGCATGGTGTGGCCAGATGCAGATCAAGAGAGAGAAACCAGGAAGAGTTTGGCAGGTTGTTAGACTCAGTTCCCTGGGTAGAAAGAGCATGCCATGCAGGGCCTCTCAGAGGCAGCATCCAGGTCCATCATGGAGGTTGGGGGTGGGGGCACGAGGGACAGGGACGGACACACAGACAGACTGTGGGCAAGCACCTTTATTGTTGTTTCTTCAGAAGCGAGACAGGGTAAGCAGGTTCAGGATCGGCTAATTCGGATAATTTCAGCAGGCTCTGGGGCAGAGATGCATTTACTGGACCGGAGCGTAAGAGCCCCACAACGGAGGTGGTTGGGGTGTGAATTTACTGGTCTGCTCAACAAGGAGAACTGACCAGCCTCTCACCAGGGCCTCAAAATGGGGTCAAGACAGCATTTTAAAAGCTATATTAGAGTTGCCTTAAGCAAATGATAGAATCTCTCGGCCTCCATTTCCTTATCTGTGAAAGGGGGAGAACATACATATCCTATAGGGTTGTGCGAGCACTAAATAAGAAAATAAACATAAAGCACTTAGCTGGTGCCGAGAAGCGCTCAGTAAAAGTGTTATTTTAATAAAGAAAGTTATTAACCAAGTCATGAATAAAGTCCTAAGAAGGGTTTCGCTTTTTACAACCAAAAGTTCGCCAGCCCCAACACGCTCTTCTAGCTAAAATGGCCCCACCTTCAGGCCCTTCTCCGCTAGGCTGCCCGTTCCATGGGGCACTTCTGATTGGATCTGGGGCCTGTAGCTCATCCATTGGCTGGCCAATGACCTTTGATGATTGCCAGTCGCAAAGGAAGATGGCCAATTAAGTTGATGGCTATTAGCAGGGCCAATCAGACCGTCTTCCTCCAGGATATGGCCCATAAAATACGAGGGGGACCAGTTAGTCGAGAGGGAGAGGGTAATGGAGTGGAGAGAAAGACGGCAGAGCCATCAATAGGGAGAGAGCTTGTGGACTAAGAGAGAGATGGATGGAATAGGTTGTTTGTAGAACTATGTTGAATACTGATTCTGGTTCCACTCCAACCATATATATGCTGAAAATACCTATCCTCTGCCTCCTTTTAAAAGTGACTGTAGTCCCTTAAAATAGGGTAAGCAAATCATTTTCCATATTTTGAGAATGAAAATAGGGTAACCATGTAATTTTTCATGTTGTGCCTCAGGAGATGCAAAATGGGATGTCAGCCCCACATAAAACTACAGAGAGGTCATGTGACCAGGCAGCCCCATCCTTTACTTGGGTTGGACCAGTTGCACATCCTCTATGAGCCCCAATCTCCTCATCTGTCATACAACTTGACAAACCCCAAGGCTCGGGCATCCCGCAAGCTTCCCGTGCTCCTTTGAGAGTGGCTGAGGCCATTAAAGGATGGGTCTGTGAAGTCAAGTAGGAACCACAGAGTGGAGGCAGCCTATCTCCTTGGGCTCTGGGCAGGACTGTCTTGGTGCTTGTGCCCTGTACCCCCTGATGCCTAGAGAAGAAATAGAGATGTGTTATCAACCAAAAAAATGGAGATAAATATAACCCTCGTTGGATTAATATCTCCAGGATTACTCATGTCTCCTTCAAAGTAAAGCAAAGATCATGTGCCACGCTGACAACCAGCCATCTGGCCTGAGAAGAGTCGCCATATGGATGGTTCTCGATAATTATAGTTAAATACTAAAGGGAGGAGTTCCAGCATGGAGCTTTGTCAGATCAGAAGTCCTTTGGTTTCCCCTTTTCCAGGAGTTTAGCAGAAAGGCTGTGTGGTTACTCTACTCAGACTTGCACAGGTGCGTTCAAGCATGCCATCCAACCTTTCCAGAATCAACTTTCTCCAATTCAAAAGTGGAGGAATAATACTTGTCCTTCCTTATGTTAAAAAGGGTTAACGGCAGTGGCCTCTATGCCAAATGAAGAGCCAGTCAAGATCATGGAGGATCCAAGTAAACAATAATTTAATAAATGCACATTAGGTGGTTCCTACGATGAACCTGAGTCCTTGTTTTATGTATACCAGGGTTTATACAAAAGATGTAAAGATATATATATATATATTTTTTTTGCTGGTCCCAATCAAAAAGCACCCAGTGAATCATGCTGATCCCAGAAAGGAAGCTTCCTTCTTGAAAGCACGTAGCAACCTACGGCATTGCTTTCTTAAAATAGTTGGAGATGGCCTTCTCTCCATCCCAAGAGGATGACCAATGTGAAAGATGAGAAATGCATTTCCTACATAAATGTGCCTTTAGACAATCACCAAGAGCCATCAATTTAGCTGTGGACCAAATGTTGGATGGAGGATTCAGTTTTGGGTGAGAGGGAGGTGGAGTATTCAAATTGTGTTTGAATACCCACCAGTGCTGTCTTTCATTCTGTCTGCATTGCTTTGTCCACCCCTGGACCCTGGTTCTCCCGCCTATCACGCCATCAAAGTAGGACTATTTTCCCATTGAGGCTCAAACTTGCATGCCCTGAGAGGCCAGGTGAGACATATACATAACAAAAGCAGAACACATGCAGGGAAACTCACATGGCTCCAGGTGTTTAGTTGACTCTCTTGAAGATGTGGCCACAAAGAAATTCTTTTCTTCTAAAACAAAAACAACAGTGAAAGCATGACGATAAATGACAATGGAAGCCTGGCTCTAGAGTTTGGGAGACAATTGGGCATGGGAGAGATGGTAATAAACTGGAGAGTCCCTGCCCTATTTCAAGGGGGCCTCTCTAAGCAGCCAGCCCATGGTCACCATTTACCAACAAAGGTCCGATATTGCCAGAGCATCTGACTTTTTGAGATACTCTCAACTGGAATATTCATGTGCAACATTCTAATTTTTTCTTGACTCCAATTTTTAGTAAGTACTTGAAGTGTTTCTACTATTATTTTTTTTTAAAATAGGCATGATCTTTGTTTTGGCTTGGTTAAAGTGATAGGATGTGAGCCAAGCACTCCTAGGGGTCTTCTTAGGACCCCTAGAACTTATCTAAAATGACACTAATACAGACAAAAGCAGAGCTGAGAGATATTGAGAATCTGAATCCTGTTGATGTCATTTGAACGTCTGGATCCAGTCACACCTGAAGCTCCTGATATCCCTGAACTTCCCAACCGCCTAACAATTTCTTCCTTCTGCTTAAGCCAGTTTGAGTTATGGTTGTTTCACTTGCAACTAGGGAAAAAAAGTCCTAATCGATACAAAGACCTCAGGGTCATTCATAAATAGTTGATAACAGGATTGTTCAATATAAACATGCCAAGGATCCGCTATAGTTTTAAATGGCTAGAAAAGAAAGTGCCTCAGGGCCAGAGCAAATTGCAAAGATAGAAAGAAGCTATATCATAAAGAACCCAGAATGCTTCCCTAAAAAGTTTATTTCTTCACTCATGGGCAGTAGTAAGTCAGGGAAAGGTTTGAGAAGTGGCCCCAGCTTTCTCTGTTTTGGAATTTTTATTTTGAAGTTTGGCTTCTCTGTTGTAGGGTCCATCCTTTTCTGCTAGCTGCTTTCAGGGCACTGCAGGGGTTTCCTCCTGCGTGATGGGGTGGAATGGCTGAGGCTGTGTTTTCTGGATTTCTGACATCTCTGAACTGTGCTGCAGACTCGTTTGACTGGTTCGTAATCCCCAGGTGAATATAGAGCAAGCAGAAGCTCCCGGCACTTTGAATACATGGTACAATAAAGCAAAAGGCACAATAATAGAAGAACAAGTGGCACAATATTTTCCTAAGTGTGTTGGGATTAGATTTGTGTTAGATTTGAGAACCTGGCAATTTAATAGGTGGGAGAAGTTTCATCAAACTCCAGAAAGTACATGTATAATTCATGGCCGATGGGTACGTGGAATTGCAGGGAGGGACTGTAAATGGAGAGAGAGATACAGTATGGCAGAAAGCAAAATAGTGTCACCTGTCACCCTGCTGGGCCTCCTCTTGCAATTTATAGGGACTGTCAGCTCCTAACAATCTAAATAACTCATTTCCATGCCAGCGATTATAACCAAAGCAGAAAATACTAGAGATCATCCCATGTTGTGGCTTTTTTTTTTAAAAATGAGGACACATCCTAGTATGGGTGTATGGGTGTCACGGATTGGGAGCTGGTATGACATAAGGGCTAATAGGCACTCTTTACTGGATTGGTCTTTTCCTTTATCTTTTTACAAGGGTCCTAAGGTTCATTCAAAAAGGGCTGAAGTGGAACCAGCAGAAACAGGAAGGTGGGACATTGTTTTCATGTCCTAATGTCAATAGGGTTTGGGGTCAAATAGATCTGGGTTTGAATCTTGATTCTTCCAGTTATAATCTGTGTTATCTCAAATAAGCAATTCATCTCTCTAAGCCTCAATTTTCTTATCAGTAAAATGGAGACGTTAATAATAGCAATACCACCAGACAACACCACATATACACAAGTACATTTCCCCTTGTGCTTCATTTTTAAACGTATGGAAATAAGAATTCATGAGTAATAGTCATAGTGGGTTACTTCCCCCTTTGGTTTGTGTGTATGTATATTGAGAGAGAGAGGCTATGAACAGCATGGTTTCTAACCACCTAGACTCTGAGACCAGCCTGCTGGGGTTCAAGTTATGGTTTTGCTACTTATGTAACTTGCTCACGTTACTTAATTTCTCAGTGTCTCAGTTACCTATGTGTAAAGTGGAGATGATAATAATGTTTCATCTCATAGGTTGTTACGAGGGTTAAATGGATGAGTACATGGAAAGTGTTTAGAGTGGTACCTGTCACACGGTGTACTACAATCTTAGCTATTAGTAGTAATTGTGTTATTAATCCAACACTGCTATTACTCTTGTTAAGAATGGTAATGATAATAATTACTCATTTGATATAGAAGGCTATGAGATTTGGAGAGGAAAATGATGAAGAGTATATGGACTTTGAAGTTGTTCCTGGTTTAAAATATGCTCAACCTGAGACAGCCCTAATGGCCTAGTGGTTAAATTTCGGCACACCCCACTTCGGTGGCCTGGGTTTGGTTCCTCACTACCTGTCTGACAGTAGCCATGCTGTGGTGGTGGCTCACATAGAAGAACTAGAAGGACCTACAACTAGAATATACAACTATGTACTGGGGCTTTGGGGAGGGAAAAAAAAGAGAGAAGAAGATTGGCAACGGATATTAGCTTAGGGTGAATCTTTCCCAGCAAAAAACAAAAAAGAATAAATAAAAATAAATGATTTAAAAAATATTCTCAACCTTCATTTCTTCTTATATAAAATGGAGAGGATGACTTCTACCCCTTGGGGTTAAAATGACATTAAAATGAGATCATGGTGTGCCAACCTGAGACATGGTGGCTATTGTGACGATCTCTCACTTTACAGAGGAGGGAGTAAGGGAGGTTCAGCCATCTGCCCAAAGACACACAAATGGTTTGCCAAGTCTCTTTCCCAAAATCCCTTGCCCTCTTCACTCCCCAGATGCTGTCTTTGTCAAAGGATACTGGGAACAGTTAGGGACAGTGTTAGTCTTTGGGTTTTCATATCATGGAAAGTGATGGTGCCAAGTGAATTGGTGTCAGAGTTATTTGGGAAATTCTACCCAGTTCATCTTTTTTGAAAACTGCCCTGGAAGTGGTCCTCTACAGTGTTCCTGCCATGTGACCCCACCCCTCCTGTTACATGATTGGACCAGGGTTGAACACCTGATCCAATCTGGGCCAATCAGATTCACTCTCTGAGGAGCTGGGAATTGGAAGATGAGTTTCTCCAAAGCCTGCACCACAATTCAGCTAGAGTGGTCTTTTTGAAAAACAATCACCCTCTTCCTGCTTCGAACACATCTGTGGCTCCCTATTGCTCTTGGGATAAGGACCTGTTTAGTTTGGCCTTAGACAACATGGACCTACAGGACCTCATCTCATGCCGTCTCACCTTTTTTCTTAGTGCTACAGCCACACTGGACTTCACTGACCCTTAAGCTCACCATGCACCCTCTTTCTATAGGACCTTTGCACATACTGTTCCTTCTGCCTGGAACACCAGTCCCTCTACTCTCCTCCTCGTCTTTCCAGTATCATTTCTGTGCTTATTTTCTCAAGGAAACCTTCCCTCACCTCTCTGACTGGGTCAAATTTATGACTACCATGAGCTTTCATTGCACTATGTGCCTTTCCATCCTAACGCTAGCCCCAGTTGCAATAATACATCTGTATACATGATTATTTAACCAATGAGCATATCTCTCAGCAGACTCCAGGCTGAATCGGGGTGAGGTCATCTTTACTTATGTTCACTTTTGTATCCCTGGTATCTGGCACAGTGCCTGGCCCATGACAGATGACCAATAAATACTTGCTGAGCTAATGAATAAGTACCAGGGATGGGTAGAACTAGCAGGTGGAAGTCTACACACCACTGCTGCTGAGATTTGAGAGTTGTCCTGGTACCCACCCCACCCTTCTTGAAGCCTGCTTTTCTCTGCATTTTCTTTAGATTCCATATAAGGCCCTTGCCATCCTTCCACTGAATTCCTATGTTTTGTTTAATCTCATGTGAGTGGTGTTCTCTTATCTACAACCCAATGAGACCCTTCATGCTGCTGTTGGGGGATGGAGATTATGAAAATCCTGAGGGTTTTCTTCTTCTGAGATGATTCAAAATGAGGATACACAGCACAGGCAATGACAGCGACCATAGCTCTGAGAAACATAAAAGATGTTTGCAGTTTTTACCTGCTGTTATTTGTACCCAGGCTCAGCAGACTCCCCAGCCTGGCCAGGGAGCACCACATCAGTTATTTCTAGTTCTATTAGGGTCTTATCTTCAGTTCTTATAATGTCTTCCCTACCTTTGCATTCATTTCTCCATTTTCAACACTCTTTCCTCCCACAGACCCTATTTGAGTTCATTAGTAACCTAGTCAAATGCAAAACTCCTTCCAGAAGAGGAAATATTGAAAGCAACATCTAAGGATCCTGTGTATGTGTAGCAGAGAAATCTTTGTTTATCTTAAACTTTTTAAAGTATCTTCAACTTTGCATGTCTACTTTGGATTCGTTGTCTCTCTCCTTCCTGCTCCTTTTTTGTGATTGAATCAGACCAACATTCACCCAGCTTTTTCCCTCTCGTCCCATAAAGTAAAATGCTAGTCATCATCTGCACTAAAGTACTAAGTCACCAGCTCCCACGCCCCATGCTCTGAGCAATTCATTAAGCCAAGAATTTAAAGCATATTCCAGAAAATGGCGCCAAGTATCTGGCCTCTAGATGGAGAAAGTTTACGAGGGAAATAAGCATAAACTGCTAAAGAAAAAAGGGAAATCCTATAATTAAAATCTTAGTTGATTCACATATTTGTACCCTGAAAGCCATTTCCTTCAGAATTGCAGTTCATTATCCCAGAGCAGTTTAGCTGTGGTATGTACATGTTTAAAAGTGTAAGAACTATCTTGACTGAAAGGCCAACTGAACTAATTATATTAGGCATCATGATCTTTAATTAGATCAATAGGAGAAGAGCATCAGTAAACCTCTTGGGAAGCTTTGCTACATTGGCTGGGCCCTCCAAGGAACCTCGGCATCAATGCTAATCCATAGGAAAGTGTTTAGAAAAACAGTGGAGTAACAATGAGAGAAAGGATAATTTGAATGAAATTAATCATCGTTGTCATAGTACAAAAACAAACACCAACTTATAAATTGAGTTCAGGCTTTGAAGAACATGCCCTTCTCTGCCACAGCCTGACGGACACTCTCAGTCTCATGGCCCATGGCTTTCAAACATGACTGTTGGCAGAGAAAAATGACAATTTCATGGCCAGGATGTACTATTCCCTTCCCAGGAAAATCCTGCAATTATTATACTTTTAATGATAGCATCCAAGAAGCTCACTGTGTGTGAATCACAGAGCAGAATCAGAGCTTTCCTGACTCTGAGTTCACGGACGACCAAGGAGAGGAGTGATGGGATTGGAGACCTAGCCAATAGGTCTGGATTTGGTCATCATTTAGATCTTGGTTTTATAGTAATTCATCTACTAAGGAATCATATATATGTGAATATAGAATATATGTGATATTTGTCTATCTATATATATATAAGCCTATCTACATATATATATATATATATATAGAGAGAGAGAGAGAGAGAGAGAGAGAGAGAGAGAGAGAGAGATAGAGAGAGAGACAGAGAGAGAGAGAGGAGAAATTACTATGTCCCAGGAATGGTTCCAAGTGCTGCAAATTAGTCTTTCCTAGGAATGGTTCCAAGTGCTGCAAATTAGTCTTTCCCTATCATTCTTTCCTTCGTTCTTCTTCCTTCTTCCTTCTCCATGCCCTTTTTTACTTCTGAGGGCTCTCTGGATTTGTTGCAGATTTCACAATTATTTTCTAAAGATCAAATCCTTGCAATACGTTTGCCCACAGCACATCTGCCCCCAAAGAGGATAAGACGGTAATGATGTTGACAATAATAATAGTTGCAACAATAATAACACAATGGCAATATTTATTGAGTTCTTACCATTTTCCAGGCATGATGCTAAGAATCTATGACAGATAGTATTGTAATTCTCACTTTACAGGTGGAGAAACTGAAGGCACAGAGAAGTGAAGTTATATGCTCTGAATCACACAACGAGTAAATGATAGAACCTGAGTTCAAGCCCATGAAACCTGATCGCAATCCCTATGCTCTTGGTCATTATGCTATGGTAAGGACCTCAAGGGAGGTGTCTACCCTCTTTGGTCCCCCGAGCAGGAAAGAGCTAATACATTCTGTCCATTCTGCAGATAGAGAAAATTGAGTCCCAAAAGGGGTGCAGTATCCCCAGTGCATGCAGAACATAGAAGGAAGTCGAGGGTGGGCAGCCCAGAGTAATTTCATAGCTTCCGAGCAACTCTCCTCTATGACTCATTTAGTGGGTCACCCGGCTACTGGCTTGCATACATTTAAAGGCAGAATGAATGAGAGGACAGTTCAAACCTGCTGTGATGCCGTTAGATCATTTGACGAAGACCCTTACAGCTTGATAGGACATACGATGCTCGAGCTCTCAGGCAAAATCCAGTTTACTGTAGACTAGTCTAGACTTAGTGGTTCACTTAAATACAGTCCTTGGAAGTCTCTGAGTCTACTGCACCAGTGTGGACTAAATACAGCTCTTCTATTAAAGGTAGTGTTTTCTGACAACTCTTTTGAAATAGGAGTTGAAGTATAAAGGTCATTATTGACCTTTGCTGTTGTCTTTAACAATGGACTTCAAGAGCAAAGAATTGAAATGACATACTCTCCCATTCATGGTATATTATCATCATCATCCAGTGGTGGGAGCCTCTTTTATTTTATTATTTTTATTTCCCCCTTTTCCCTACCAAGTGTTCATGCGAGTGCAGTTAATATACATCCTTCAAGTCACCTTCCATATTTTATGCACATTTTAAATACACTTGTACCCCTGAAAAAATATGGTGTTTGTGTGTGCATGTTTTGAATTTACATAAATGGTATTATGCTATAAATCCCATCCTGGTTCTTACCTTTCTTCCCTTGCACTAGGTTTTTGAGACTTATTCTCACTGTTCTCTATAAATATGGCACTCCAATCTCTAGTGTTCTGGTCATCTCCTACTCTCTGCCTTCACTCATTGACTCAAGAAAATGAAGGGCCACCAAAAGCAACCAACTCAGCCAGCTTTATTTGTGAACAAGGAAATGAAGACTTACTTCTGTTAGTTCACGGAAGTAAAGGTTCTCTTCCTGATGGTATGAGAGAAGATAATTCCTGGGATGGAAGATAATTCCTGGTTCAACCAAATAAAAAGAGTGAAAACTGCCACTTTTCAGCATTTGCTGTGCATCCAGCACTAGGTCAGGCATAATATTGTCATTTAATTCCCCTACCACTCCTATGAGGTGGGGAACATTATCTCCATTTTTTCCCATGCAGATACTGAAGCTAAGAGAGTCTCTATCACTTGCTTGGGCTCTTAGAACTTACAGGAGGCACAGTGAGGGTTCAAATACATCTTTCCTCCAGTCTGTCCACAATCCAATTCCAGCGCAATCACATGGTGCAAGGCCAGTACAATTGTGTACTCCAGAAATCCTGTGCCTGAATGTCTTTGTATTTCACATAATAGTGCAGAGGCAATGGCTATTTAAAGGAGGTGAAAGGGGAAACTTGAGGAGTCCTTTCAAGAAAGCATTGCATTTCTGGACAAAGAAAAGATACCAAAGTGGACTTGACTCAGCTAAAATTCTGGAGTATATTATCAATGTATGGTGTAATTTTATGTATCGAGGGGCCACTGGTCGACATAAAAGCTGTGGGCCATTTCTAGAATGAGTGTTTGGTACCTAAACAAAGAAACAAACACAACACTCATGAAGCAAATCTCAAGATATCCCATTGTGGCGTGTGTTTCAATGGCAAGTTACACATGGAGAGTGAAGAGCTGACAAGCATTGGTGAGTTGAGTGTATCTTTCTATCAGCGGCCTCTGGGATCGCATTCATTGCTGAGTAGTTGTGGTATACAACACTATTGTTGGGAACACTTCCGTCGTAGCAAGATTCCAATTGTAAGTATTAGCAACCCACTTAGGTTTGCTTGAGCTAAAAATAAAAACCAAGATGGAGGGGGAATATTTGTTATAATGATCATGAGGTGTCTCAGGGAAGCCATTGAAGGAAAGAAGATGGGCCTCCAGGGCGGCTGGACTGGGCAGCTGGGAAGGCTCCAGAACTCTACATGTCTGGCCTGTCTTCACTCTCCTACAGAGCCACTCCGTCTTCTTCACCATCTCCACCTTGTACTATTGCTGCCCCAGAGCTCCCAATGTTTTTATGACAATTGTGGTGGGCAGAATAATGTCCACTCAAAGATGTCCACATCTCAATGTCCAGAACCTGTGAATATGCCACCTTATGTGTCAAAGGGGATTTAAGATTGCTAATTGAATTAAGGTTGCTAATCAGCTGACTTTAAAGTAGGGAGATTATCCTGGATTGTCCAAGTGGGCCCAATGGAATGACACGATCACAAGGGTGAGGCCTGTGTTGGATTTCTGACAGAATTGTAAGGAAATAAATTTGTGTTGTTTTAAGTCACTAAATTTGTGATAATATGTTATGGCAGCCATAGAAAACTAACACAAGAACAATGTTCATATTTATTGAGCACTTTTGACATTTTGACATGCCAAGAACAATGTGCTGAGCATCTTAAGATGATGTGGGTGCTATTACTGCTCTGAGTTTTCAAGTGAAGGAAAGAAAGGGTTCAGTGGTTTGATAATTTGCCCAAGGGCAGCTAGGAAGTGGTGGAGCTGAGCCCATGTGTCTGACTCCATAACTTTTTCTCTTAGCCAACACAGAAGGAGAATGAAAGGCTGCTGCTTGATTGAATTCTGAATTCTGTTAGAGAGAATATGATTGGCCCTGTTCGAATCAGGTGATCAGCTCTGGTCTAATCAGATGATGCTCATGGAGGAGGGAGTTATGTACAACAATCATGGAGGCCCCATCTACCTTTGTAGATCCAACAGGGCAGGTAGGAGAAAGATACGTGGAGCAACTTTTCATCCCACCAAAGGCGTCTATTACAGAGTTCCCTGCTTTGTATACTTTGTGGCCTTCTCAGCTCTTCTCCCCTCCCACTCTCCATTTGATGTGGACTAACCGTCCCCTTTGCCAAGGGACACCCAACTGGGGAGGTTAGTGGCCCACAAGGTCACTTTCAAACACTTTCCACTCATGAGCACCCACACTCTTGACATTTGTTTTTTGGAATTACCAAACGAATGCCTCCACTCTATTCTCTACTCAGGTAAGGGGCTCTTTGTACCAAGGAAATAGCTCTAGTTTTTGGACCAAAGAGATAAATAAAGAGGCATGTAATTCCCACCTAGATCTTCATATTCATAGTAAACATAAAGCTCCTTTGCCCTCCCAGTTCTCACCAGCAAAATGCCGATGAGATTTGCAAGGCAGCCATCAATTCAGATTTTTCTGTTGCCTGATACTCAATGTGTCTTAATCACCCACAACATTAACAGGTGGTGAGTTAAAGGGGCAGGGGTCCCTTATAGGGGCAGCTCTGAGTTCTGCAGAAAATACAAAACTTGCCTAAATGAGAAGAGAGGTTGGAATAACAGGGACAGATGCTATGTGACTTTGCTGGTCAAGCTCCAGCTCTCTGAAGGCCAGGTACAGGGTTCCTGAGGACTGTGGAAGAGAGACAGAAGAAGGCTCGGGGGCTGGGAAGCCTACCCCTGCTGGTCTTTCTAATCCATTGACAGTTCTAGCATTTCTATTCCAACAAGTGCCCTTTTAGCTAACATGACTGAGTTTTTGCTATTCCAAATTGCACATCTTTCCACATCTTAACATTTCTGAAATACGCTACAACTGACAATTGATGTGTACATTTATTTTTGTGTTTTTCTTCCAGAAAGGTGCTATCAGATCAATGATGTGTCTTGCAAATAGGGAATCTTAGAATCAGGAAGATGTGGTGAGAAACCTCATGTAAGGATGGTTACTTTTGTTTCGATGAGCAGTTAAGGGGTCTGGTCTTTATCTGCTCTGGAAGGGAGGGGCTAGGTCACGTGTAAAGACGGATCTAAATCCTTAGAAGATGTGCTGAAGTTAGGTGGGCCATTATTTTTACTAGAGCTCTCTGAAAGGCCCCTAAACTGATCAATGCACATGTGTGTCCACCGAGCTGAGCCAGGAGCCCATGTGGACTCAGGGCTTGGTCCTCTGAGAGCCGTTCTTAGGAGCTCAGTCTGTGCCTCTGCATCCCAAAGACAGAGATGCATTCGCAGAAGTGGGTCTTCTCCAGACGTGCCTTCAGGGCCCCAGAAGCATAAGTCGCTCTAAGACTTGGCTAAGCCGCCATGCTCATTTTTGCAGAGAGAAAGAGAGGCAGTGAGGGAAAGGGCGAGCACTGGAGTATTAACTCTGAATGGCTTGTTGAGTGGCTGGTTTTAAGATGTTGCTTCTTACTACACAGAATCCCTCTTTATTCTCCAAAAGAGGCTTTGGCAAAGTCAGAGTGAGAAAGAATCTTACACAGAACCTGGCTGTTCCAGAGAACATGATGCCCACAGCATCTTCTATCAACAGTACCTCATGGATCTATAAAAAGGCCTGCAGCTCTTCTCAACAGAAATAATGACTATCATTTATTAAGCTCTGATGTGCAGGCACTATGCACTATGCTAAATCCTCTATATGCAGAAATTCTTTTATATGAATTGTCTCAATCAATTTTTAGAACAATCTCTATTATGCAGATAAGGAACTTGGGAATCAGAGAGATTAAGTAACTTTCTCAAGGTCACACAGCAAAAAGCAGCAGAGCTGGGGCCTGGCTCATGGCATAGTGGTTAAGTTTGCCCAATCCCCTTTGGCGGCTCAGGGTTGGTGAGTTTGGATCCTGGGTGTGGACGTACACACCGCTCATTAACCCATGCTGTGGCAGCGTCCCACATACCCCACATGCAAAATAGAGGAAGATTGGCATGGATGTTAGCTCAGGGCCAATCTTCCTCATCAAAAAAAAAAAAAAGTGGCAGAGCTAGAACTCAAACTCAGATCTATGTTGCTCCGAAGCCCAGTCTCTTAGCTACTTGTCCAACCGCCTGCCACTAGCCACTTGTTTTTCTCATCCTAAAGGAGGCTGCCCAGGAGGTGGACAAAAAAGCAAATGGTAGCTGCTTCCATATAAACACATCCTTCTGTATAGCTTTATTTCCTGCCCTTCAAGAGCTCATCGACTGGTGAGGGGCAGAGAAGAGAAAGGAGACAGCAGGAACAACACAGTGTGATGAGCAAAGATACGAACCAAGGACTGTTGATGTGCAAAGGAGGTTGGAAAGTGCAAAGGAAGGAAGCCAGGATGGTTTGAAAGTCAGCCCAGATCCTGATTGCCCACCCACCCCCACCCTCCTCCTTCCAGTCTGCCACGGATCTGGGGAGGAGAAGTCCACACTTGCCCGAGTTGCTGTTTATTTCCTGAAGTTCATAGGCACTGGAGAAAACGGCTTCTCCCCCTTTCCCTTGGAAAAATTGATGTGTTGAGATAATTATGATTCATCCTTTGATCTGTCTCTAGATCTGCAAAGCATAAATAGTGTCAGCTGGTGAGGTCTGATTGCTCTGATATTTCGGGTTTATATTTTGAATAACACAGGACTTGGTTGCTAACACCAGTAAATAATTTACTCTAGTCTGAAATATGAGCTCCAGGCAAGAAGCTTGCGATCAGACATGAGGAACAGCAGTACCATAGCAAACACTGCTCTCTTATGAAGGGTTTTTCTAAGTTCACGGCTGAAAGGAGTGGAGGGGTGGGGAGGTGGAGGAATGACAACAGGTGGCGAATCAGCCACAGTCCTTTTGGCTACGGCCCAAATAGAATGGTTTTGCTCACATCAAAGGAGGCTGGAGAGATGAATATCAATCGTGAGCGTGGAGGGAGGAGGTGGCAGCTGAAGGAGACTTCCTCCAGGTTCTAACACCAAAACGTGCTTCCCCCACCTCAAACCCTCCGCTTTGCCCAAGCTGAGTCGCAATGCCCGCTTCTTACATCTCCCTTCAAGAAGCATTTTATGCCACAGGCTGCAGAAGAGTGGGAGAAGGGAGAGCGTGATCTGATTCCTTTGATTTCATGTATCTGAGGCAGAAGTAAAAATTCACAAATGAATAGTTGATTATGGTTTAGGAGTTTGTTTTATGCTTTTGTTGTGACGTTCCACGCACGGGTCCCTTAACGACGGGATGCGTTGTGAGAAATGCGTCATTAGGCAATTTTGTCGTTGTGCAAACATCATAGAGCGTGCTTACACAAACCTAGATGGTGTAGCCCGTTACACACCTAGGCTGTACGGTACTCATCTTACAGGATCACCGTCGTACGTGGGGTTTGTTGTTGACTGAAACGTTATGCGGCGCGTGACTGTACATGCAAAAGGCAGGATTTGAGAGGCAGCTGCAGTCTGATCAGGGTTCAGTTCAAGTCAACTGCAAAATTTCTGGAGTGAGAAAAGACCCGAAATAAATGCAGTGACATGTTATCAGTGGTTGCTGTCGAGTGACGGGAGAATGCTGTATGCAGCTCCACTTGTTACTATAAAAGGGGGTCCTGGTGGGAATGTAAGGGCTGTTGTATCGTCTTGAGATGATCTTTCAGATTGGTCTGGACAGCAGTAGTATGCCTCTGGGATGGGCATAGCCTCCCTCGAAGAAGGAGAATTTTCCTACTGCCAGCCAATCTTTGCTAAATGGGAAGGGAGTCAGTTTGTTCTCCTTACTTTCTACTTGATTGGTAGTGACTATCGGGGACGCTGAGGTGCGATGGATTCTGAAATCAGTGGAATTAGAAGGCTGGTTGATTAGTGATGTCTACCTGGGAGCAGGATAGGAAGTATCATCATGAGGTGCTATATTTGCCGCCCGGCTTTGGGGTCAGCCACTTGAGTTCAAATCTTGGCTTTGAGCATGAGTTTTTGAACCTTAAAAATCACCCTAATTTTCTTAGATCTGTTACCAACCTGTGGGAATTAAATGAAATAATCCATGAGGATGTAGCCAACAGAAGTAAATGCTCAATAAATGTCTGTCTCCCCTGCTCTCTCCTTTCCTTTCCCTTTCATTCTGTAGGACACAAAAATTATAAGAGAACTTTATTGTATTGTCAGAACTCTCAAGGTTTTGGAACTCTCACGAATTCAGCACAATTCTAAGTGCTTCACCCAGCTGGTAGAGGGTCCCAGGTTAGAGAAGGATTGGAACCCCTCTCCCCCTACCTTACACCTGACCTACTATGTCAGACTGTTGAGGGCTATGAGATCCAGATGTCAACAGCAGCTTTAACACCTGCTTTCTTTGCTGTTTCCTGCACAGCCATAGGAAGATGAACATGATGTGGTAGACAGGCCTAGAAGACAAGGTATTTTAGGACCAAACAGTGTTAGAAGGATCTGTTAGAGTGAGGAAAACAGAAAAATATCTCAGTTCACTGGGAACAAAGCTGAGCTAAGCAAATTATAGATGGAATTTTTGGAATTTCTCCTCTGAGATTGGAAGCCTAGAACTTTAATAGCTACGTATTCCTGCAGGTAAAGAATTTCTTGATTGGGCTGAGAAATGCAATTCCCACCCATTGGACTTCAACTGGAGAAGAATATTCAATTTTGGATTCTCGGTGGCTCTCACTTTCCTCTTTAGATTTGTGTATCCAGTCTCTCAGGAAGTGGGTATTCTTAGGTGATGGTCAGGAGAACAATACTTCAGGAAAATTCCAATAATTAGTACTGGAGAGAATTGGCCCATTAGTGCTGTGGCCATTTTCATTTTAATAGAATTCTTTGCTGAAGGCTGGCAGTATGGTGGGTGGGAAAACTGTGAAAGTTTTGGATTCCATCTGTCATGGGTTTAAACCCCAATTTACCACCTTGCTTTCACCTTCTGAGCCTCAGGTCTTCATATACTAAAGGACACTAAATATATTTACACGTTTCAGGATTTTCGTAAGATCTGAGGGTTATTACTCACTTATTTTTCTAGCAGATGCTATTGGTCCCCAGTGTCACTTTCCCTCAGCCCACCTCTGACTTTAACTGCAGTAGAATTGTCACTCACGGCCAGTGTCCCACCTCAGGTCCCCACTGTGTCTCTCCACTTTTCTGTCCCAGGGCTTTCTTGAAAGTGGTGGCAGCTCACTCAGGCAACACATAGACAGAGCCTGGAAACACCGGGGAGTTAATACCATCGTGGCAACCCTTAGCCAATGCGAGATGGGAGCCAGTGGGTAAATGCCCAACCTCCCAGCCACCAGCGGGGGCATTCTGAGGTGTATTCTACAGCTACACAGTTCCTCAGAGGGTCCCCAGCGGGATGCTCTCTGGTTGCTCACAGCGGTAATCAGCTCAATAATGCCCCCTTTATCAGTTCTCCATCCTTTCTCATCTCACTTGCCCTACTCCTGCGATCCTACTTTCAGAGATAGCCTCTCAGATGACCACCTGCACCCAAGTCCTTGTCTCAGGTTCTGTTTGGGGAGATCAAACTAATACCACAGCTGTGTGAAATATTCCTCCTTTTTTCTAACACTTACTCTTCCTCTTTCATTTGCCACACTCATGGATGATTCCATTTCTCCCTTAGAGATTGAAAAAACCCACCATCTTCACTTCTTCTATATCTCTTTGCCCATCTTTCTCTTTCTTTCATTCTTAGGGAAATAGGACTACTCTCTTTCTTGAGCTAACACTTTTATGTTGTTTTGGAAAGCCTGATTCTCCACCAGGGTCATCCATTTCCATGAGTGGCACCACTCTCCCTCCCCTGTTTAACCCAGAAACCTGGGGTCCTCCTCATCTCATCCTCTAATCAATCACCAAATCCTAAATGTTTCTCAGCGCCCTCCACTTCTCTCTAAGCTAATTAACAGCTAAGCTTTTTTGAGTATTTGTTATATGCTAAGCACCTTATGAGTTTTACGTACTTTATCTCATTTACACCCCTATAGGGATGGTACTATTTTTATCCCCATTTATAGATGACAAAATCGAGGCACAGAGAGATCAAGGAAATTGCCCAAGGTTGTGTGAGCAAGTACGTGGGGACCTGGAGAGTTCATCCGGTTCCTAATTGCAGAGCTCACAGTCTTAGCCACTCTGCTGTTCCACCTGTACACCTCCCAAGGCACCATGTCCCCCGCTGTTCCTTCCCACTCCATCATCTCCACTCTCTCCCTCTCATAGGGCTTCTTCCCTTCTGCCTTCACCCATGCTGATGTCTCCTCTGGCTCACACAGTAGTCTCACACAAGTGACTTCTTGAATGAATGAGCCTTTATTTAATCCTTTATTCCCCCTGTATGTCTCGTTTGCATTCACACTTAACCGTTCCCTACTGTTTGTCATTACTGAAGAGAGATAAAGAATTGGGGGCTTTGGAGCCAGAAAGGCCTAAGATCAAGCCCCATTGCCATCACTTAATGGTCACGTGACCTTGGGTGACTCACTGAACATGTCCCAGTGACAGTTTCCTCATCTGTAAAATATGGATTAAAAATAGCTTCTATCCCATAGGTTTGTTGAGAGAAGTGAATGAGATCATTTATATATGCAAATCACTCTTCAGTGTTTCTGCCCCATCACAAATGTTTATTACTCTGTAGTAACAGCAGCAGCAATGGTGTAATAATGGTAGTAGAAGTAAATAATAGTAGGAGTAGCAGGAGTACTAAATCCAGACGTCTCGAGGGTCTCCCAACCACACGCAACCTACAAGAGCTGGAGATAAACCTCAATACCACGGTCAAGGATGTTCAAAACCTTCCTCAGGATTTTCATTAATTTTTAAGGTCATTTGGTCTTCTTCCTTCCACCCCTGTCACTTATGGTCTATTCTCCACACAGCAGCCAGAAAAAGCCTTTAAAACCTCAAATCAGATCATGTCACTTTTCTGCTCCAAACTCTTCGATGGTTCCCCATCCCACACCTCACCCCACTCAGGGCACAATCCAGATCCCTTGCCATCCAACACCCCTTGTGATCTGCCCCTGCTGTCCGGTTGACCTCCTCTCCTTCCACTCCTCCCTGCGCTCTTTCTGCTCTGGACATGCTGGCGTCCTTGCTGGGCTCAACCGGGGCAAGCACTCTTCAGCTCAGGGCTTTTCCACCTGTTTCCTCTGCCTGGTGGTCTCTTATCCTGGATAGCCTACGACTCACCCTCTCATTTCACTCAGGTCTCTGCTCCACCGTCTCCCCCTTAAAGAGGCTTCCCTCGTCTACCAGGTACCATCATCTTGTCCTGCTTAATTTTCCTGCTTAGCCCTCAGCACCCAGGTATATTAAATGTCTCCCCACCAGCACGTAAACTCCCTGAGATGAAGGACTTTTCCACTGTGTTCACTGCAGTATCCCCAGTTCTAGAAGAATGCCCAGCACCTTGGCATGCCCCATGAGTACTTCTTGACCAAGAGGGATCCTAACACAACTGAATTACCTCATCTTACAGATCATCTTGCCATTGTCCCACGAATCCTG
This sequence comes from Equus przewalskii, assembly GCF_037783145.1. Taxonomy (NCBI): domain Eukaryota; kingdom Metazoa; phylum Chordata; class Mammalia; order Perissodactyla; family Equidae; genus Equus; species Equus przewalskii. The sequence goes on along the minus strand of NC_091842.1, from coordinate 31,685,631 downwards.
GCTCCAGTCCTGAATGCTGAGCCAGACACAAAACTTAGCCTCTTCCTTTCTTCCCCAAAGCGAACACTAACAAAAGCACTTGTAGGGGCCTTCCCTGTGGTGTAGCAGTTCAGTTCACACAATAAGCTTTGGTGGCCTGAGGTTCACCAGTTCAAATCCCCGGCGTGGATCTATGCACCACTGTCAAGCCATGCTGTGGCAGGCATCCCACATATAAAGTAGAGGAAGATGGGCACAGATGGTAGCTCAGGGCCAGTCTTCCTCAGCAAAAAGAGAAGGACTGGTAACAGATGTTAGCTCAGAGCTAATCTTCCTCAAGGAAAAAAAAGACACTTGTAGAAGGCATTTGTGAGTTGGTGAATTTTATTGGAAATTATGAGGTGCACAGGGAAGACATAGAAATGTTCCCAAAGTAATGCAAAAAACTACAACTGTTACTGAAATGCTTTGGTCATCCTGGGACTAGAGAATTTTCATGGACCGCTTCATCCCATCTTGTCCCTTAGCCTCGCACCACATCGCTGGTGGCAGGTTCCTCTCTTTCTTGATCTCTTTCTCTCTTCCCTTTCCCCATCATCTTTTCCATTTTCTCTATGCTCCTTCTCTCCTCACACCAGGAGCAAAGCCACCTGCCTTTCGTCTTCTCGCACAGAGCCACAGAGCCTTTTCTTTCAGCGCTTGGATTATTTCCCCAGAGTTCAGGCACTCTGAGCTTTTCTTCAAGCCCCAGTGACTTCTCAAAGGATTCCTTTCAACAAAAACAGTCCCCACATATAAAAGAAATTCTGATGCCAACTAATAATCTAATTAAGGCCTCCACATTTTCTGCATTAGTGTTAGTATGAGACTTTATCCCTTTGGGAAGAACGGCAATGTTGTATTGAACTCAGAAAACATTTAGGAAATGTTCAACCATGTGACAAACTCTCTGTAGGAACTGGCTACACAGAGAAAAGATGTGGATTTGACCCTCCAAGGGGCCAGAGTCTAAGAGGAGACTCAAGCATAGAAAACTACTCTTTCAATGTTAGGTAATAAGCCCAACATTGAAATATACGTAAGGCCCAGCAAAAGCAGAGGTAGGAACACAATTTGGAGTTATACATTTCATGACTCTCCTTCCAGATTTCCTTGAGGGTGAACTAATTTCCTTGAGGGAAAGATTTTCCTTGAAGAAGGACTAAGTCTCCTTAGGGGAGGGTGGTACTGAAGAATACGACATCTGAACTGAGCTTGGAAGGACGGAACAGAGAAATAGGGACGAATACTCTGGACAGATGAAAAACTATGCGCAAAGATGTGAAGGTGCCAAACAGCTTTGCATCTGGAGAACTGTCGGAGGCTTGGTAGAGCTGGGGCCTCGAGCAGGGCTGAGGATCATGGAGGACAGAGGGCTCCGGAGGCAAGCAGGGTCCAGCCTTTACGGCATCCTCTGTGCTGAATCTAGCACAGTGCTGGCTTCAGAATAAGCATGCACTGCATTGGTGGTCTTAAACTTTGGGGTGCACGGCTCCCTGGCATGCATGATAGATGTGTGCATTCTCAAGTCTCAGAATATTCTGATTCAGGACTTCTAGGGCAGAAGTACTCAAAGGGCAGCAACGTCAACATTTCCGGGGGATTTGTTAGAAAGGCACATTCTCTGCAGACCTTCTGGATCAGATCTTCCGGGGGGTGGGGCCTGGCAATCTGCATTTTAACAAATAGTCTATGTGATTTCGGATGCATGCTCATTATTGAGGATCCTTGATCTAAAGTGCGAGGCTAAGAATCTATACTAAAAAACAAAACAAAATAAACACACACATATATCTTTGATGTATCTACCCAGTTCGAGAACCTTCGCTCTAGAGGTGTTCCTTATTTTTATGACCGTTGGCTTAGCTCCATGCTGACAGATTTACTCTGCCTTTTAGAGCCAGCTTGGGCTTCCTCGGAAAGACCTGTGTCTGCTAGATCCTTGACAAAAATATGAACTAGACTAGAATCTGGGGAGGGAGGGGAGGCTAGGCTGTGATATTCACACGCTCCAAGAAGGAAGGAAAAGCAATTGTTTCTTTGCCGGTGACATTGAATCACACAAAGAGAAGAGATGCCCAGGGAAAAGAAAGAGAAGCAAATTTAGAACAAGCAACCAGAGATATTTCCCCATTCAGCATTCACTCAACTAGAAGAATTTGGGTGGTTTATGTCTTTCAATGAATATGCAAGACGATTCTTTTCACCCAAATATAATTAACACCATTCAGTATTTTTATTCAACAGACAATATACCATATAGACAATATTAAACAGACAATACCCAATTATAGCGAACACCAGGGAATATTTTTATTAAATAGACAATTTAATGATAAGAGGCTCCTGAAAGATTGTTTTGTATTTCATTTATTCTCTGATCATCTTCTGGAAAAGGCTTGATGTCCGATATCTGAAGAATTGTGCTCTCTGAATGGGTTTCTTTTCTGGACATTAATCACTTTTTGAATAATACAAGTGACAGTTCTAATGAAAGAATCTGTATCAGATTAATTTCTTTGGTTGGAGCATTGTGCTCCTTTGAGCATGTTGCTGGCAATGTCAGGGTTAGGAGTTCAGTCCTTGTGTGGGCAGTAAGAATGAGAAAATGAATGATTTGGGGTAAGGAACAATGAAGGGGGCAAAAGTAGATAGCAACATACAAGGACTTTGGGACTTCATAACCATGTTCCAAAAAGGATGGTCATGGTAATGATGCTGGCGATGAGTCAGGAATGACTCCCAGGTTTGTATCTGTTTGTAGGACCTCATGGACAATCTGTGGATTTGAACATCTGAAAAAAATCGAAGACAACAGTGGAATGATTCCACAACTCAAGAAATTTCCCCCAAGGAAAGTTTTATCTCCTAGAAAATAAAAGCTCCACAGAAGTCTTCTAGATTGCCGTGTGTTGAAATGCATAGAGCCCCCACTTTGGTGTTAACATCACGTGGTATAATATTGGTAACTTTGTCTCACATTGGGTCCATAAAATTATGGATCATTCAAAGGCTATGTGAAAAATGCTTATACAAAACTGCCAGAAGTTACTCACTCATTGACAAAATAGCCAGTATCTTGTTTAAGTAGCTCATGTCATCTAAAAAGATCTTGCAGATTACTCAACAGGTTAATGCTTTAATGTAACCTTGTGATCAGACACAATGTTACAGAGTCTAAAGACTCGACTCTACAGACAGAGTCAGCATGCACAAATAGAGGACATGTCTACCTAAGGAGAGTGGAGTATGTTTTCATATGTAGTATAAATATTTAGGTAAATACATTTCAGGATTTACTGCAGATACAAATCACCTGAGGATCTTGTTAAAATACAGATTCTGACCCAGTAGTTCTGGGGATGCTGAGATTCTTCATTTCTAACAAGCACCCAGATAATGTCAATGTTGCCGGTCCCCAAACCACACTTTGAGTAGCAAGGATCTAGGTTGTAAAAATCTGAGTTAATAGGTATAAACAATTCTTCTCCTCTCTCAAAGAACTTAATAGCCTCAAAAATCAACTGCCAAGCTAGTATAACAAGGGGTTCCAATCAACAAAATTTAAACTCAAAGAATTAAACCAACTACCACTGATGGTGAGCTTCTCAATAATTGTCCAATGATAATTGCCAACAACCACTCAGAGATCATACTTCTTGCGACTGCCATGTGCTGAGTGCTTATTGAATGCCAGGCACCGTGCAGAGTTTACTCAGTGGTACCCAGTCATGCTGAGGTCTGATTTCAGGCAAACTGGATACATAAAACAGAGGAAGGGAAGATGCCACCCATGGGTACCATTTATTAAGCTCTTATGCTGTGCCTGGCACTTTACAGACATTTTCCCATTTAATCCTCACAATGATAAAAGGAAAATATTATCGTTGTCCCCATTTTTCAGAACAGGAAGCCAAGATGCAGAGAAGTTAAGCCATTTGCTCAAATTCGCATCGTTCTTCAGTGGGAAATCAAGAATTTGAAGCTTGAGTCTGTTGACTCCTTATCCAGCTTCTAGAAAATTTTGCGTCGTTTGGAATGGAAACGCAACTCCCAGTCCTAAAGCAAGATGAACAGCCAGCAGAATGGGCTGAGAAAATGAAGATGCCTCCCAAAATAGGCGTGCACATTCATAGACACACACACACGTCCGAGTCCCTAAAATTTGGGCTGAGAACGTGGACCTGCTAATGAGCCTTTATTTATCCCTGGGCATCCCGCAGTCTTCCAGGCCATTAGCCCCCTAGCTATGATCCAAATCCATATTGCCAATGGCTGCAATCGTCTATAATTCAGAAGAACTGTCTCCAAAAACTCCGCAGACGAAATTCCCTACTGTGCTTCAAGAGATTAATCAACCAAGTCAATCAACAAGTCCTTAAAACTGGGCTGAGATGCCCTGCAAAGGCATTTCTAATCAGCCATATCTGAGCAGTGTGCATTAGCAGGTGGAATCATGGGGATGATTTTGAAACCAGACTTTTCCAGCCTTTGGGGAGCTGGAAGTGGCTTCTGACACAGTGAGTTGAGAAAAGGGGGATTTCAAGGAATTTTGGTAGCACAAGTAGGCTCTTACTTGTCATTGCTATCCAAGGAGTTATAGGAGACCTACCTCACATGTTTCTGAAGTCACACATACATGGTATCACCACCATATGCAGAAACGTGCTAATTGGAGGGAACATGACTTGGACTATCAGGACAAAGTCTGTTGGAAACTTGGAACCTGATTGGATTATATAGGTTTTAAGGTTTGATGGGAAAGGCACAGGTGGTATAGACGATGAGAGAGAATGTGGGAAACTCACGTGGGCTTGTTCTAACACTGAGAGAAGACTTTGAAAAGACACATACAGCTGGTGGGAAAATGATGGGTTGTATTGATCAGAAGTGAATTATCTTGGAGGATGGAAAAAGATTAAGTTATGTAATAAATACATAAAATGTATTTGGTTAGAGCAATGGCCTCCAAAGCAAGATGTGTGCAAAAAAATCCCACTGAGACATGGGAAGAAAAATTAGAACTTCTATAATGCTTATTTTTACTTAGAGTTAAGAAAGAGATAAAGCTTTATGAATATTGAACACATGGTCGACAGTGGGATAAGTGCACCGTGTATAAATGGATTCTCACACATTTGGGTGTATAATCAAACATTTTTACTGGTAAAGAGGAGGCTCTTTGGCCAGTAAGATCTTTTACATGTGGATATGTGTGTTTGGAAATATTCTAAATGTTATATTGGTAGAAAGAAAATGTACTAGAATGGATAAATGAAGCGTTAAATATTTACATAATGGAACGTTAGACACCTGCTAAAATGAATAAACCGATTTAGATAAATCTGAAACAAAATGCCAAATGGAAAAAGTAAGCCACAGAATAACGTGTTCAGTGTGATTCCGTTCGTGTATGGTTTTAAAAGAACATACAAAATAGTATCCTATATGGTTTGTTACATTTGCATGTAGAGAAAGGCTATAACATCATGGACAAGAGAGGTGCTCACTAATTTCAGGGTAGCGGTAACACCTGGGAGTAAATTAGGGGCACAAGATTAGAGCAGACCACAAGGGAAGTTCTGAACAAAGCGTTAACATTTGTTCACTCTGTGAGATGGGAGTGTCTGCTTGCTAGTTAAATGAATCTGTAGTCTTCCATATGTTCACGATATTTCATAGTAATCAAAGAAGTGAAATGTGCGAAATTGGTGGGTTGAGGAGAACGCAAGCTGGACGGGGAGATTTATAAGTCACAGTGTGGGGGCTGCAGAGACCTTACTTTCTTGTGACCCCAAGAGTGAGATGAGCCAAAAACAACGTGTTCTGCCAAGAGAAGCAGCGAGAATAGCTAAGGCTAAACTGTGTTGCTGCCACTTCCAGGTAGATCCAGTAGGGGGCTCTCTCTTCATGCTAACTGCATCCTAATGAGCAGAGCCACTCGCAAATGAAAATCAAGTGATCTAGAGCCATGTGACATATGATCCTGTGAGCCCCATCTTGGAGGATTTGGGGCGAGTTGGAGAGGGATATGAGAGGACAAAATCTGAGCTCACAGAGGCCAGTTAGGCAAGGGGTTTCCAGTCCCAGCTGCATATTAGCAACACCTCTGTCACTTAAGTAAGTTCAGCCCCTCCCCAGACCAATTGGAGTAGCATCTCTAGGAGTGGAGACCCAGCATGGGCACTGAATTTAAAGTTCCCCAGCTGATTCCAATGTGCAACCTAGGCTGAGAACGTTGGGCTATAGCTTGTGGGCCGGGGATCCATAATCACAGGTCTGTTTTCACTCCTCTGAGCTGGTAATGACCAATGTGACTTGCATTTGCAAATACACCTCACATTCCCTGTCCTGCTGATTGCCTTTTCTGCTCAGATGCAGACCTCAGTGGGAAATGGAGAGTAGAGTCAATGGTCCTTAAAGGGATCTCCGAGACCATATGACATGGTGGCCCCGTTTTCAATATGAGGAAACAAAGGTCCCGAAACACAAAATACCTTGACCCAAAGACATACAGCTAATTAGTAGTAGATCCAGGATTCAAACGCTGATTTTTCTGGCACCATCTTTAAAACAAAATAAAAGGAAGTTTTATTAATAAAGGTTTATTTCCCAGAGGTGACACTGTTAACCTGAACTGGCTGGAGAAGGTGTTGCTGAATGGACCTTCTCTTGAGGGCAAGATAATTTATAATTATCCTGATTGTATGGAAATGAGAGCTGCTCAAACACATGAAATTTCACAAAAACATCTTGTTCAGTTAACTATTTTAAATGTTCCCACTACGATCTTGTTTTTAACAAACTTGTATTATTTTTGAGGGTGTGTTTGCTTAAAGAAAAGCTCTAGTCTGCCCTCTGTTTGAATGGTCACGCATTAACGTTATTGGAAGCCAAATTGGTAAGGTACTGAAGGGCTCTTTACTCTGAGAAAGGCATGGAATGGAGTGGGCTCAATAATAAAAATCAAAATATAATAATAGCAAACACTTATTAGCACTTGCTGGGCACTCTTCTGGGTCTCTAAGTGATAGGATTGTCAGATTTAGCAAATAAAAATATAGGATACCCAGTTAAACTTGGATTTCAGATAAACGATGAGTAATCCTTTAGTATAAGTAAGTTTCTCTATTTTTCTTTGCTGATTCTGTCAACTCAACTAAATGAGTTAGCCCCATTTAATCTTTACAACCCTATGAGCTAGGTCCTACTATAATCCCCATGATATAGATGAGAAACAGGGGCAGAATGTTAAGTAATTTGCCCAAAGTGACAAAGCTGCCATGTGGCAGAGATGGGATTTGAACCAAGGAAGTCTGGCTCCAGACCCTGTTAATTTAACCACAACAATATACTCTCTTAAGAAATAAGGTAAAAACCACTCAACAGCTATTCAGTCAGCAAAGATTTATTGTATGTCTACTCTGGTTGAGCACTGTGTAGTGACAGGAACTGAAACCTGAGACAGACAGACCTGGAAAAGTTCTTTTCCTCCTTGGCTGCTTCTTCTGCCTGTGTACAGTGAAAGGATAAAGCTAGATCATTGGTTCTCAACTTGGTTGGGCAACTGGGGGGCTTGCTAATATCCAGATGGCTCTCCTCATCTCCACAGATGGTGAGACAGTCAATTTAGAGGAGGATTCTTGGAAGCCGGATTTTTTTAAGCAAGCTCTCCAGGTGATGCCAGTGAATCTGAAGCTTGAGACCCTCCAAATGAGATAATCTCTATACTCAGTGGGCTCCACCCCACACCCAATGAATCATGACCCCCCTCAGATGATTCTAATGTGCAACAATGGTTGCACTACCTAAGATGGTTAAGTTTTTCTGACTCCGAAGTTTGTGTGCCTGGCCACCATCCTGCACTAATTCCTCCATGGGTCCATGGCTAAGGACACCATTTTTGAAATCAGACCTTACTTAACTCTGCCGCATGCTGGTTATGTGATCTTGGGAAGATTCCTACAGACCTCTGAACCTCAGTTTCCTTTTCTATAAAATAGGGAGTGCTGTCACATTTCCAAATTTAAGGCACACATTTTTTTCACATTTTTAAAACATTTCTCAAATTGGAATGTGACACACAGTTGATTTAGATATTTAAAATGTTCATTTTCCTGTCAATTTCTAAACTGATGGTACATCTTAAAACTTAAGGCATTTTAGAGTAGAGAAATTACAGCAATAAGACCTAACCTGAGTAAGATAACTGATTAGTTTTAAATTTTCATTGGGTTTAATTCTTGTTTGGTTATAGGGAACATTCATTCATTTACTACTTCATTCATTCATTGATTCATCAAATATGTAATGAGTGCTTCCTACATTGCATTGTACTAGGCAAAGGGACATGATGGTAAACAAGAAAAACTGAATTACTGCCCTTGTGGAACCTTCAATGAGAGAGACATTTTAAAAATATTATTGTAAAAGTAAAGCTTTTAGACTCAGATTTAATATCCGCCAGAGGGACAACAATGGGAATGGCATTGTAAATATCTCCAAAAATCTGTTCTTCCATACAAGGAACACCAGTAAACATTGTCAAAAATCAACTTTTTCGGAACCCTGGAGATTAACCAAAGGCTTGCAACAATCAAGAAACAATTCAAGAAAAACAGCTAAATAGCAGTAAGAACAGAGAGCCTTGTGGCATTTTAACTTGTTCCATTCAAACTCTCCTCCTCAGCTGCATGATAGCCTTGAAAACTAATAGCCCACAACCAGAGTCAAAACCAGCATCCTAGCAGACGTTGGAAGGGAAAGAACAAGAATAGAGCTCTCCAGAAGCACGATTCTCAGGCAAGTGTCATTATTGACCTGTCTGACAGTTCTCTGGAAATGTCCACTAACAAGGTTTGTATTTATTTGACCTGACTCAGAGCCTTCTCTGTGTGAACAAATCTTTCCCTGAAGGCATTTGTCAAAAACTATCAGTGGCAATTGTTTAACATAGCAGCTGCCTGAGGCAGCAATAAAAATTTAAGCAAACAAAAAGTTGATCAAAAAATTGAAAAGGAAAAGGTGACAAATGAGATGTCCATCAGGGGTTTTGAAAATCTCTAATATGTTCTAGCAGGCTACACACATGCATAAGACTGTGTGCATGCCCAGGCTGGGCACGTGCTCAGGAAAGAATTGAGAAGACACTTCTGGCTGACCTTGAGGCTTTGCACAAGCAGCAGGTGAAGGCTAAGAAAGAGTTGTAAACTGCCTGTCTGAGCATTGAAGGGGAGCCCCAACATACACACACAGACCCTGGACCAAGGCTGGGTGACTTACTGGTCCCAAGAATTTAAGGAAATCTCTGTCTAATCATTAGCTGACCACTAAGCTAAGCAAGCAGACACTTCAATGTCCACACGTGGTAAAGAATACAGGCTTTAAATGATTAGTTCAGGAAAATCACTAAGTAAATGGCAAAAACAGCAAACAATGACAGCAAACAACAAACCCTGGTGGTGGTGGTAGAATCAGAAACATCACAAGTCAGTAACTTCACCTTCTATATTAAAAACTAGAAAAAGAAGAGCAACGAATTCCAAAGCAAATAGAAGGAAGGAAATAATAAAGTTTAGAGAAGAAATGAATGAAATAGAGAAAACAAAAACAACAGAAAAAAATCAATGAAACCAAGCTTTGGTTCTTTGAAAATATAAACAAAATTGATAAATCTTTAGCTACACTGATCAAGACAAAAAGAGAGAAGAGACAAATTGCTAAAATAAGGAATGAAAGTGGGGTCATTACTACCAATCTCACAGAAATAAAAAAAACTATAAGAATATTATGAACAACCATATGCCAACAAATTAGAAACTCTAGATGAAATGGACAAGTTTCTAGAAAGACACAGATTACCAACACTGGCTCAAAAAGATCTGAACATCATGTTAAGAAAAAACTTCACACAAAACAAATCCCAGACCCAGATGGCTTCACTGGCAAATTATACCAAGTGTTTAAGGAAGGTATAACAAAAACCTTTTACAAAAATCTTCTTAAAAAATAGAAGGGGAGGGGCTGGCCCAGTAGTGCAGCAGTTAAGTTTGCACGTTCTGCTTCTTGGTGGCCCAGGGTTCACCAGTTCAGATGCTTGGTGTGGACATGGCAGGGTTTGGCAAAAAGCCATGCTGTGGTAGGTGCCCCACATATAAAGTAGAGGAAGATGGGCATGGATGTTAGCTCAGGGCCAGTCTTCCTCAGCAAACAGAGGAGGATTGGCAGTAGTTAACTCAGGGCTAATCTTCCTCAAAAAAAAAAAAAAATAGAAGGGGAGGAAATACTCTCTGACTCATTCTATCAGGGCAGTATTAGGCTCTGATAGCAAAAGCAGACAAAAACATCACAAGGCAAGAAAACCACAAACCAATATCCCTTGTAAATATAGTCACAAAAATCTTCAACAAAATGCTAAAGAAAACCAAATACAGCAAGACACAAAAAGGATTATACACCATGACCAAGTGGAATTTATTCCAGGAATATAAGGTTGGTTGAATATAAGAAAAATCAATCAACGTAATATGTCACGGTAATAGAATTAAGGACAAAACTACATGATCATTTCAGTAGATGCAGAAAAGGTGTTTGAGAAAATCCAACTCTCTTTCCTGATAAAAATACCCAATGAACTAGGGCTAGAAAAGAACTTCCTCAACTTGATAAAGGGTCTATGAAAAATCCACAATTAGTGTTATGCTTAATGGTGAAGGGCTTAAACCTTCTCCTTAAATCAGGAGTTAGACAAGGATGTCCACTTTTGCCACTTTTATTCAATATTGTACTAGAGTTTCTAGCCAGGGCAATTAGACAAGAAAAATAAATAAAAGTCATCCATATTGGAAAGAAAGAGGCAAAAGTGGCATCTTGGCCTCTATTTGCAGATGACGTGATCTTGTATACCAAAAATCCAAAGGAAAAAAAAAAAAGACTGCTAAAGATAATAAATTAACTTATTTTAGCAAGGCAACAGAATACAATATCAATATGCAAAAATCAGTTGTATTTCTGTACTCTAGAATGAACAACCCAAAAAGGAAATGAAGAAAATTTTATTAATAATAGCATCAAACATAATAAAATACTCAGGAAATTTAATGAAAGAAGCAGAAGACTTGTACACTGAAAACTGCAAAACATCATGGTGAGCAACTAAAGAAAACCTAAATAAATGGAAAGATATCCTGTGTTCACGGACGAGAAGCTTTCATATTGTTAAGACGGCAATACTCCCCAAATTATCTACAGATTTGACACAATGCCTATCAAAATCCTAGCTCCCCTTTTTGCAGCAATTGACAAGCTGATCCTAAAATTCATATGGAAATGTGAAGGACCCCAAATAGCCAAAACAGTCTTGGAAAAGAAGAGCAAAGTTAGAGGACTGACATGTCCTGATTTCGAAAGTTATCGCAATCAAAAGAATTATCCTTGGTGATGGAAGATGTCTGTCAACATTATCTGCTGATACTGTTGTGGAGAGGAGATGGTATTCCACACAGTGACTCTTCAAACCTCTTCTCGTAATTGGCCCAGATCATTCTAGTTCACATTCCACTTGCCAAAACGAGCCATATGGCCAAGCCTGATAGTGGGCAAAGACGTAGAACCCTCTCTCAGAGAGGGGCAGTGAATATTTTGAACAGTTACATAATATAACACAGGTGATATTTCAGATAGACTGATGGCATGATTTTGGGTCTAGTCATAACAAAAGTGTTTATTGGGACAATCCTCTTTGCCCTCCCCTCCCTGCAAGTTTATGAAGCATTAAAAGTAGGAACATGTGGTATTTATACATGATGGAATACTACTCAGCCATAAGAAATGACGAAATCCAGCCATTTGTGACAACATAGATGGACCTTGAGGGTATTATGCTGAGTGAGATAAGTCAGAGAGAGAAAGTCAAATATCATATGATCTCACTCATAAGTAGAAGATAAAAACAATGACAAACAAACACATAGCAATGGAGACTGGATTGGTGGTTACCATAGGGGAATGGGGGAGAGCAAAAGGGGTGATTATGCTCACATGTGAGGGAATGGACTATAATTAGGTTTTGGGTGGTAAACATGATGTAATCTACACAGAATTTGAAATACATTATGGTGTACATCTGAAAGCTATATAATGTTATAATCCAATGTTATTGCAATTAAAAAAAAAGTAGGAACAAATATGGTATTTGAGATATAAATGAATGATGGGTATTTGGCAACGTAATTTCAAAAGAATTGGTGGGTGACCAGTACATGGGCAGCTCATCCCCCTGTTCACCTAGTTGATCTCAATACTCAGCTTGCCATACGAAAAGCCATCCCATAGCTTTCTGTCCCTGGGCAGCCGGAGCAAGAGCACAGGTAGGCTGCTCATGGGCTACTATTGTCATCTGTGCTGGGAGTAAAGCTCCTCATATCTTAAACATTCCAGGCACGATCCAGCTTGTGGGTGCACTACTGGCGTGCATTGTGCCCTTACTGGGTGCTGAGACGCTATAACCCTTTCCTCTCCTCTGCCTTCTGGAAGGATGGCAGGGGCAGTAAAGCTTTCTTCTGATTTACTTTCCATTTGGATATCTTCCTTCTTGATATAAAGACCTCATCATTTACAGAATAAGGAATATTCTCTCAGCTCCACTCCTAGAAACAGAAATTTAGTTTTTAATCAGCCTAAGACAAATTAATCTGCTTATGCACAGCCACAGTCCAGCTTCCAATTTTCTGAAACTTTCATCTCTCTCAGGCTCTTTAGAAAAAGCACCTCTGTTCATAGAGATAAGGACTGGAATGGCCTCAGATACATTGGAGAGTAGGTGGGCTGACTTGGGATTACCCACCTGGCTCTATTATGTAGGCGTCTGAGAAGCATACAGTCGTAAGTATGTTGACATCATGTTCACACTTTCTGAGGGCTCTGCCAGAGAATCAGCCAGGCTCTTGGAGTCGGGGAAAGAGGGGTTAAAATAAGCTTCCTTCTCAAATGGCATGTCTCCTGCTCCTGTAGCAACAGGGGATCATTTCTAAGAACGTCAGAGAACTTAGGCACATCCAAGATGTTCAACCATGCTCATGATTAATGAAATGTTATTTTAAATAGCAATGAGATCCAATTATTTATCTATCAAGTTGACAAACATTAAAATGTTTGGTAAAACCCAGTTTGGGTGAGACTGAGGAAATAAGCACTCTCCTTCTCTCCCATGTGGGTGTGTAAACCAGTGCAGCTTCTGTGAGGGGCAATTTGGAAATATCTGTCACAGCGAAGAAAAAGTGTTTTCCTTTTCACCCAGTGATTGATCCTCTCTGACTATATCTTACAGTTACATTAATCTGTGCGTAAAGACACGTTTAGAGCAGCTTCCCCTTGCTGCGTGGTTTGCAACTGACCCATACCATAAACAATCTAAATGTTTATCAAGAGCAGACTAATTAAATGAATTATGGCATATCAATATAGTAGAATACCATGAAGCTATTTAAAACACTGAAAAATATCAGTGTAAGACGGTGTGGAAGGGTGGCCAACACATGTTGCTAAGTGTTAAAAGCAAGTTAGAAAATGATTCTTTTGGATGAGAGTTTCGCAACTTTAGCACCATTGACATTTTGGGCCAAATGATTCTGTGTTGTGGGTAGCTGTCCTTTGTATTGTAGGATGTTTAGCAGCATCCCTGGCCCGTACCCATTAGATGCCAGTAGCAAGCCCTGCCACTCTCAAGTTGTGACAATAAAAAGTGTCTCCAGACATTGCCACATGTCCCCTGGGTAGGGGGATGCGAAAGCACCCCTGGTTGAGAACGGTCGCTCTGGATGCATGGAACTTAAGAGCTATGGGTGTTTGTGTGTACAGATCATTTCTGGAATAACCATATGAATCATTGGTAGCAGCTGCCTCTGTAGAGAGAGACTGGGATCTTAGGTGGGAGGGAAACCCAGTTTTCAGTGTAAATCCTTTTGTATTGTTTGAGTTTCACCATGTGTGCGCTACTCTTTAAGTCAGATTGAAGGTAAATTACGCAATGATATCTCCGTGGCTGTTGAAGTTGAAGACAGAAAGAGCATTTTTTTAAATGCCATTTTGGCTCAAAGAACTCAGCATGTTTATTTCCCCGGGGGTCTGGAATGTGCTCTGGGTGAAGAGTTAGGGCACAGCAGTGGTTGTGCACCATGGAGTACGTATTCTTGGAGACACAAATAGATCTCCTGTAGCCACCATGGCGTAAGTTTGGGAAGCCGCATTGCTGGAAAGAGCATGAATGGGACTTTGGCCCTAGAGGGTTGTTGGTTTTAATCCAAGATTTGCCTCTTAATGGTAATGTGGTCTCGTCCAAATTACCTCTCTGAGCCTCAGTTTCCTCATTTATAAAGTGAGCACAAAATTATCCAGTTCGTAGAAATTTGTGAGCATTAAATAACACACACACAATTTCTGCACGAAACTTCCAGTGACTGCCAGTTCAGAATACCTTTCCTGGGGAGCTGACCCCATGGCCGAGTGGTTAAGTTAGCACACTCCACTTTGGCGGATCTATCACCACTCATCAAGCCATGCTGAGGTGGCATCCCACATAGCTGAGCCAGAAGGACCTGCAACTACAATATACAACTAAGTACTGGGGGGCTTTGGAGAGGAAAAATAAAAAAGAGAGAGGAAGATTGGCAACAGATGTTAGCTCGGGTGCCAATCTTTAAAAAAGAAGAAAAGAATACCTTTTCTGAATGGAAGTTTTGTGGGGCCTCCACCATGAGGATGAAGAGCTTTTTCTTCGGAATCAGACAAGCCTGAATCCAAATCTCAACTCTGTCACATGGTTGCTGTGTGATCTTGGGAAAATTAACTACCTTCTCTGAGCCTCAGTTTTTTTGGTATTAAAAAAACCCTCATCACGGAAATTGGAGACACCTGACATGTGGCCCTCCCTGACCCTGCAGAGTTGGGAGAGATGATGTCTCAGGTCTCATCTGACTTAAGGACAGAACTCAAACTGGTTTAGGTCAAGGGAGGAATTTGATTACCCACGTACTGGAACAGTTTAGGGATTATCCTGATACAGCAACTTCAGGTATGCCTGGTTCCAGACACGCAAATAATGTCATGGGGGCTTGGTCTCTTTCCATCTCTTTGCTCCATTTTACTCTGCGTTGATTGTATTCTCAGGCAGACTCGCCATTTGGTACAAGAGGACTGGACACACCAAGAAACCCATCAATAGAGTGCCGACTACAAATCGCCCCAGCGAAGTTTCTGGGTTGTGTTATTAATCTCGCCTGAGTTGTACACCTGTCTCTGAAACCATCGCTGTGACCAGGAAGATGCCATGGTCTCCTTTGCCAGCCCCTGTTCACCTGCCCATCCCTGAGAGTAGAGGGGGGTCAGCTCCCCCGAACCACATGGAGAAGTTGTGAGATGTGTCTGTTATCCATGGCGTTTATGATCATACATAATATGTTTCATAGATTTCTTTTCTTTTCTTTCCCTAACTTTTTGCTCTTCTGGACTCTTAGCAGCACAAGCATCTGGAGCCGAGTGTCTAGTACAATACCTGAGACATAAGGACGATCAATAACTGTTCCTAAATTGCAATGAATTACACGGATCGTATATATTCTAACGATCTTCTCTGAGTCTATCTCACAGCTCAGAAATATTTGTTGCATAAATTGATAGTTCCTCTGGGGATAGAAATCAGATCTGATTCTCTGTATTCTCAACAAAGCACACAGTAAGTGATCAATTAATCCTTGTTAAATAAGCCATTGGTTGAGTGAAAGAGTTCTCAGTTCCACCACAGCAGGGATCCCATCTCCTTCATCTCGCAAATCCCAGTGGCAGGTCCAGCGAGCCCTACCCTCCAGGGACCCAGGCACCTCCAGACACACCCTCCCTCTCCCCAGGTGGACAGCTGCTCCTCACCTATTCCACAGAAGATGTTCAGAGGATGGGGGTCATGGGGAGAAGGTAGTAGGTTTGAATATGAAGAAGAAGCAAGAAGAAGGAGAAAAATGAGGAGTTCATTCTAAGTTCACGTCTATCTTATTTTGGAAGGAAGTGGGAAAGGAGAACAAAGTTTTCATGAATAATGCTGCTTATTAAAATTCCTGCTCTCTCCGATGGTGATTAAGATGGATGTAGCATCACACTGACTTTCAGAGAGAGTGGGAGTACAGCTGACAATTTTCCCATCAGAGTTGTTCACAAAGAAGGAGCGACTCCTAGGTCCCCTCCCTTCCCTTCTCCTGCTCCAGTCTGCCTTTCCTGCAGAGCTTCTGTCTGCTTCAAGGCACTGGGGGAGGAATTCATCAGGGGCTGACAAGTGGCAAATGACAATAGCTTCCAACTATATTAAAGGATGTGAACACAGCAAGGATGGTGTCCTATTCTCCTCTCCGTGTTCTCTGCCCCTGTGCCTACAATAGTGCCTGGGTTTTCGTAGACGTTTAATACTTACTTTGAATCGTTCTGTCATGGGATCTGTCATTTTCGATGTTCCACATCCATATCCTTTTCTTCTTTTATCAATGCATTTCTTTTCTTTTGGAGAACAACTTGCTTACCTCAATCCACGTGGTTCTGGGGACTAGATAGCTAATTTTGTAAAGTTCTTAAAATACTCTCTGGCTCAATTAATATTAGCTGTCATGAGATTATAATTCATGAAACCTCCATGAAACGGGATACCATATAAAAGAACTATCAGAGTGTATGAAAAAGCTCTTTTAAATTAAAACATCATAACCAATCTTTTTAAAGAACTAAATAAGCATAAGAGTTGGAAGAAAAAATCAAGGACATCTCAAAGGAAACAGGACCCAAAAGACAAAGACACACACAGACACATATATACATATTTTTAATTTAAGCATCAATCCAAGATAGCCAATATTTCACTAAAAAGAGCTCTCAAAAAATAGAGCAATTAACAAGATAGGAAACAACAAATGCTGGAGAGGGTGTTGAGAGCAGGGAACCCTTGTTCACTGGTGGTTGCAGTGCAAACTGGTGCAGCCACTATGGAAAGCAGTTTGGAGCATCCTCAGAAAATTAAGGATAGATCTACCATATGATCCAGCTATTCCACTGCTGGGTATTTATCCAAAGAACTTGAAAACACAAAGGCATAAAGATACTTGCACCCCTATGTTCATTGCAGCATTATACACAATAACCAAGACCTGGAAGCAACCTAGGTGCCCATCAAGGGACAAATGGATAAAGAAGATGTGGTATTTATACACGATGGACTACAACTCAGCCATAAGAAATGATGAAATCCGGCCATTTTAGACAACATGGATGGACCTTGAGGGTATTATGCTGAGTGAAATAAGTCAGAGGGAGAAAGTCAAATACCATATGATCTCACTCATAAGTAGAAGATAAAAACGACAAAAAAAAAAAACACATAGCATTGGAGATTGGACTGGTGGTTACCATTGGGGAAGGGGGGAGGGGGGAGGGCAAAAGGGGTGATTAGGGTCACATGTGAGGGGATGCACTATAATTAGTGTTCGGGTGGTGAACATGATGTACATCCAAAAAAATAAAAATAAAAAAAAATAGAGCAGGGATTAAAGAGGAAAGAAACTTATCAAAGAAAAAAGATAAGAAAATTTCCCAGGTTTGAAAAACACTCTCTTCCTAACCCAGTGCCCAGAACAAACAAAAAAAAAATTGCCAAACTAAGACATATCATTAAGTTTTAAAACAAGAGAGTAAAGAAAAAAATAAAATGCTTTAAAAGAGAAAAAAAAGCAGATAATGTATAAAGGGTTGGAAATCAGTATGGTATTAGGTTTTTTAACAATGGCATTGGAAACTGAGAGACAATAGAGCAATGATTTCAAAATTCTGATTAATAGTGATTTCTAGATAAAAATTCTATACCCATTCAAACTGTAGATAAAATATAAGGGAGAAGCTTTTCTTTCTTTTCTTTTTTCTCAAATTTGCAAGTTCTTAGAAAGCTGTTGGACAATGTGTTCTAGCAAAAGGAAGAAGTAAACGAAATGACAGAGAAACAAAATTCCTAAGGAAGGGATCCACAGAGAACAGAAGCAAAGGTAATTTCGAAAATAGTTTTGAAGGAAAGTCCCTGGATGACAGCTAGGAAATAGGCCTAGAGAGCAATTAAAACAGATTGGAGCAGGAATAGAAATATTGAATAGAGTATCTCCAGGAAAATAATAGAACCAACAGAATAACTGATTCATTCGATGGTGAGAAAAATAATGTTAAATGGATTTCTAGAGTTCTGTGAGGAGTATGAAGTAATTTATACATAGAAAACTAAGAAAACGAAAATATGAGGCAATTGTCAACCCCAGGAAAACATAAAGTTACATAACTGAGAAAAAATAATCAAAGTATACTGCTTGACTCAGCAGTAAACTTTTGTGTACTAACTAGGTCATGACCTATCAATGAACAAGCATTTATATTGTAAACATTGACTGTTTACTGTTCATTATATTTGAGATACGACTTTATTGGAAGGGTTGGTAAAGGAACTGCAAAACAATCAGAAAATAGTTAATGAGTAATGAGTTAAATAGTAAGTTCTTGTCTGTTGACAATTACTTTAAATGTAAATGGATTAAATACTCCAATCAAAAGACATAAAATAGCTGAATCGGTGAAAAAACAAGACCCAAATATATCTTGTGTAAAAGAGACTCACTTTAGATTTAAGGACACACACATGCCAAAAGTTAAGGGACAGAAAAAATATATTCCACGTAAATGATAACCAAAAGAGTGTAGAGGTGGCCACATCAGACAAAATAGACTTTAAGTCAAAAAACTGTCACAAGAGACAAAGAAGGTCATTATATAATGATAAAGGTATAACTCATCAAGAGGATACAGCAATTGTCAATATATAGGCACCCAATATCAGAGAACATACATATGTTGAGCAAATACTAAATATAGGAAGCAAGTGTCTAAGGGCAGAAATAGACAGCAAGACAATAATAATAGATTTCAATTCCCCACTTTCAACAATGGATAGATCATCTAGACAGATAATCAATAAGGAAATATTGGACTTGAACTATAGAGTAAATGAACCCTACAAACATATACATAATATTCCATCCAATAGCAGCAGAATACACATTCTTCTCAAGCACACACAGAGCATTCTCTAAAATAGATTATATGTTAGGTCACAAAGCAAGTCTTAAAAAATTTAAGAAGATTGAAGTCATGCCAAGCATCTTTTCCAATGACAAGAGCATGAAGCTAGAAATCAATAAGAGAAGGAAAACTGTAAACTTCACAAATATGTGGACATTAAACAGCACATCCCTAAACAGTCAGTTGGTCAAAGAAGAAATCAAAGGGAAAATAAAAAGATATCTTGAGACAAATGAAAATGGAAACATAACATATCAAAACTTATGAGAGACAGCAGAGCAGTTCTAAAAGGGAAATTTATAAAAATAAATGCTTACGTTAAGAAAAAGGAAAGATCTCAAATAAACAACCTAACTTTATACCTCAAGAAAGTAGAAAAAGAAGAATAAACTACGTAAAGTTAGTATAAAGAAGGAAATAATAAATGTCAGAGCAGAAATAAATGAAATAAAAACTAGAAAAACAATAGAAAAGATCAATGAAACCGAGTTGTTTTTTTGTAAAGATAAATAAAATTGACAAAGCTTTAGCTAGACTAAGAAAAGAGAGAAGACTAAAATAAATAAAATAAAAAATGAAAGAGGGGGCCAGCCCCGTGGCCAAGTGGTTAAGTCCATGTGCTCTGCTTTGGTAGCCCAGGGTTCAGATCCTGGGCACGGATGTGGCACCACTCATTAGGCCACATTGAGGCAGCGTCCCACGTGCCACAACTAGAAGGACTCACAACTAAAATATACAACTATATACTGGGGAGATTTGGGGAGAAAAAAGCAGGAAAAAAAGAAGATTAGCAACAGTTGTTAGCTCAGGTGCCAATCTTTAAAAAAAAAAAACAAAGAAAAACAGAGGAGACATTACAACTGATACCACAGAAATACAAAGGATCATAAGAGCCTACTCTGAACAATTATACGCCAGCAAACTGGACAATCTAGAAGAAATGGATAAATTCCTAGAAACGTATAACCTATCAAGTCTTAATCATGATGAAACAGAGAATCTAAACAAATCAATTACTAATAAGGAGAGTGAATCACTAATTCAAAACCTCCCAACAAACAAAATCCCAGGATCAGATAACTTCATGGGTAAATTCTACCAAACAGTTCAAGAAGAATTAATGTCAATCTTTCTCAAGCTCTTCCAAAAAAAGTGAAGAAGAAAGAATACTCCCAAACTCATTTTGTGATGTCAACATTACCTAATATCAAAGCCAGACAAGAATCTACAAGAAAAGAAAATCACAGACCAATATCCCTGATAAATATAGATGCAAAAGTCCTCAACAATATACCAGCAAACCAAACTCAACAGCGCATTAAAATGATCATACACCATGATCAAGTGGGATTTACCCCTTGGATGCAAGGATAGTTCAACATAAGTAAATCAACAACTGTGATATATCACACTGACAAAATGAAGAATAAAAATCATATAACTACCCCAAAAGATGCAGAAAAAGCATTTGACAAAATTCAAGATCTGTTCACGATAAAAATTTTCAACAGATTAGGTATAGAAGGAATGTGCCTCAACATAATAAATACCATAATGACGAGCCCACAGCTAACATCATGCTTAATGGTGAAAAGCTGCAAGTTTTTCCTCTAAGATCAGGGACAAGACAAATATACCACTCTCACCTCTTCTATTCAGCATAGTACTAGAAGTCCTAGCCAGGGTAATTAAGTAAGAAAAAGAAATAAATGGTATCCAAATAGAAAAGGAAGAAGTGAAATATCTCTCTTTGCAGATGACATGATCTTATATAGAGAAACCCTAAAGATGTCGCCAAAAAACTGTTAGAGCTAATAAAGGAAATTAATAAATTTGCAGGATACAAAATCAACACACAAAAATCAGTTACATTTTATACACTAATAGTGAAGCATCTGAAAAAGAAGTTAAGAAAACAATCCCATTCACAGTAGCATCAAAAAGGATAAAATACTTAGGAATACATTTAATCAAGGAGGTAAAAGATAGGATACTGAAAACTATAAAACATTGAAGAAAGAAATTGAAGAAGAGATGAATAAATGGAAAGATATCTGTGTTCATTGATTGGAATAATTAATAGTTTTTAAATGTCCATAGTACCCGAGACCTACAGATTTTATGCAAATCTTATTAAAATTCATAAGGCATTTTTCAGGGAAATAGCAAAAGCAATTCTAAAATTCATATGGAGCCACAAAGGACCCCAAATAGCCAAAGCAATCTTGAGAAAGAAGAGAAAAGCTGGAGACATCACACTACCTGATTTTAAAATATACTACAAACCTATAGCAATCAAAACAGTATAGCACTGGCTTAAAAACAGACATATAGACCAATGGAACAGAATCGAAAGCCCAGAAATAAATCCATGCATTTACAGTCAATCCATCTTCGACAAAATCGCCAAGAACACATAATGGAGAAAGGACTGTCTCTTCTGTAAGTGGTGTTGGGAAAACTGGATATCCACATGCAGAAGAATGAAATTGGACCCTTATCTCAAACCATATGTAAAAATCAACTCAAAAGGGGTTAAAGACTTAAATGAAAGATCTGAAACTG
The DNA here is from genome assembly GCF_037783145.1 of Equus przewalskii. Taxonomy (NCBI): domain Eukaryota; kingdom Metazoa; phylum Chordata; class Mammalia; order Perissodactyla; family Equidae; genus Equus; species Equus przewalskii. The sequence continues at coordinate 31,663,902 of NC_091842.1, read as the reverse complement.
TAAAACTACTAGAAGAAAACTATATGACATTCTTGAAAAGGCAAACCTATGGAAGTAATAAAAAGATCAGTGGTTACAAGGTATGTGGTGGGGGAGGGAGAGATGAATAGGCAGAACACAGAGGATTTTTAGGGAACACCAAGAGCAAACAGTCACATAAACTATGGACCTTGGGTGATAAAGATACATCAGTGTAGGTTAATTAATTGTAACAAGTGTACCACTCTGGTGGGGGACATTGATAGCAGAGGAGGCTGTGCATGTGTGTGGGGGTAGGGGGTATATGGGAAACCTGCACCTTCCTCTCAGTTTTGCTGTGAAGCTAAAATTGCTCAAAAAACAGTCTTAAAAAAAGTGCAAAGAGCTGAATACACACCCACAAATGACCACACATAAAAGTGCGTAAATATGAACAAGATCAATGGATTATACCAACGTCAATATCCCGATTGTGATATTTTACTACAGTTTTGCAAGATATTATCACTAGGGGAAACTGGGTAAGAGGTACACAGGATCTCTCTGTATTATTTCCTACAACTGTCAAAAAAAAAAAATGAAAGGCTAAAATCGCATTTGTTACTATCTGGAGTCATGACTCCTCTGTACCTCGCCCTTGGAGGTAACTACTCATTACTTTTATATATATTCTTCTAGAATAAATGAAGCAGTGGGAGAAGAAATAGCCTTTTGAATTCAGACAAGCCTGGATTCAAATTTCTTTTCCATCACTCAGTAACCTTGGAGGAGTAACTTAATCTCTCTGTGCCTCAGTTTCCTTTTCATTAAACAGGATATAGTAATACTACTTAACTCATTCTGAGAATTTAACAAGTTAGTATGTGTCAGTCTGTTGCCTGGCACACAGTAAATTGCTCAGTCTGTCTTATTTTTATTATTCATGTATCCTCAGAAAACAGGTAGCATCATTTTCTTTGGTGTTGATTTTTGTTTTTTATATAAACGGTATCATGCTTTCTGTATCAGTCTATTATTTGCTTTTTTTCTCCCCAAAACAATATGTCTCAGATTCCTTTCCATGTCACTAAATATCAAATCATCTCATTCTTTGTAATTGTCACATAGTATTCCATGGTTGGCTATACTTAAATGTATTCACCATTTCCCTGTTGATGGAGGTGTATACTGTTTCTATTTTTTTGCTGCCTAAGCTCATGTAAGTGAGCTCTAAGTTATACATGAGAAATGAAATAGCTGGTTCACTAAATATGGCTTTGAAATTTTCAGATGATATGCTAAGACTCAGGGCTGTCTATATACATGTCAGGACGCCAGCAATGGTTTGAAAAATCTCCTTGCCACTTTTAAAAATTGCTTGATCAAGATATAATTTACATGTTATAAACTTCATCTATTTCTGTAAATTTACCCAGGTTTGTAAGCCACACTGTGATTCACTTTGTTGTGGATTGAATTGTGTGTCCCAAAGAAGATGTGTTGAAATCCGAACCCCCAGGACCTCAGGATGTAACCTTATTTGGAAATAGCGTTGATGTAAATATAGTTGGTTAAGTTTAAGACGAGGTCATACTGGAATAGGGTGGGCCCTAATCCGATATGAATAATGTCTTTATAAAAGGAGGGAAATTAGGTCACAGAGACAGAATGCCCTATGACAACTGAGTTACACTGCCGCAAGCCAAGGAATGTTGGGGGCTGCCAGAAACTGGAAGAAGCAAGGAAGGATCCTCCCCAGAAAGTTTCACAGGGAGTATGGCCCTCCCAACACCTTGATTTTGGACTTCCAGCCTCCAGAACTGTGAGAGAACGAATTTTTGTTGTTTTAAGCCACTCAGTTTGTGGTCCTGTATTACACTAGCTTTAGAAAACTAATCACATTAATTTTTAGTAGTTTTTTCACAGTTTTTTAGTAGAAACGAATACACACATACACATATTAGAACATTTCTATCACCTTGATAAGATCCCTTATTTTTTTATAGTTTACAGTTAATATTTTGCTCTGACCCCAGGAAAGCCCTGAGTCCTATGCTGGAGTATAGGGGGAGACCCAAATCTTTCAGCGGATGCTTGAATTAGTATTATCTTTGATGAACCGTTTTCACTCATGAAAATGACTCACTAGGGGATCCTTAGATGGTCAAGTTGGGATATAACTTTATTCCATCCTCCCCTCCACCCTTGGTCTCAATAGTTCTCAACCATTCAGTCAAACCCAACTTTGAAAACCTTGTGAAAATATCCTGCAAGAAAACAGGCACAAATATCTCCACACTCAAAATTTGGCCATTTCAGACTCCCCAGAGCCCTCCCGTGAAGCCAAGTTTAAGAATCCTCGGTTTTTCTGTTTGTCCATTGCCTGCTTCAATGTCTGTGGTGATGGGGAGGTCCACACTGCCCGAGGCAGTCCATTCTACCCTGGGGAGCTCTATGCCTTTGAAGCAATTCCTGTTAGTTGAAATCTGGGTCCTGGTGGCTTCCACTTACTGGTCCTGGGATAGTCTTTGTGAATCATAATATGGAATGGGGGAATGAGGAGCATTCAACCTCCAGAGTCAAATAGGAACATATAGGACCCTGCATGGGAATGACTGCCAAACCTTCAGCAAACTCTTGGGATGGGGAGGCAGTGGGAAAGCCCAGAATTTGGAAAATCTTGTTTGAAAATCCTGGCTCCATCATGTGTCAGCTCTCTGGCTTTCAGAAATATTGATAGCCTTTCAGAGCCTAGGTCTCCTTTGTAAAACGGAAAAACTTGGCACATAGTAGATGTTCCATCCTGAATAAATTTGGACTGGAGAGAGAACCCCATGTGAACAAAAGATAGCAACTAATGCAAGAGAAGGTGGAAAAGAAGAGGAGGAAAGGGAATTTCCATGTTTAATAGCCTCCTAACAGATGAGATTATCATGTCTTTAATACAAAGATCTTTTTAAAAAAATTTAATAGATCTTATTTTTTAGAGCAGTTTGAGGTTAATAGCAAATTTTAAAGAGTGTCATATAGTTGGAATCATACAGTGTGTAGCCTTTTCAGACTGGGTTTTTTCACTTAGTCATAGGCATTTAAGGTTCTTCCATGTCTTTTCATGGTTTGACAGCTCATTTCTTTTCAATGCTTAATAATATTCCATTGTCTAGATGTACCACAGTTCATTTGCCCATTCACCTCCTGAAGGATGTAGACCTTTTACTGAATTAAATTAGGTCTCCATCTAATAGCTGAGTGACTACAGCATAGAATGAATAGATGGCAGCATTCCAAGACCACGTGGACCTGAAACAGGTCCCAATGAGCCAGAGTCCCACCAATGTACCACAAAAGACAGGTCTTAGGTCTCTAATGTCAAAACACTCACCGCATTGAGAAATTGAAGACACAAAACTGATTTGTTGGAGATGCTGGGATTGGCCTAAAAATCACAATACAACATCTCCATGAGCTGTAATCACTGATGAATTCCACCTTCCCCCAAAGGGTTGACCCACATCCTAGGATGGGTGCTCTTGGAATATCAAATCCCAGAATTGTGACTCCATCATGCCTCGTCAATCCCACTTACTTCTAAGGACAGTTCTGAGTTAGTCATTTGATTTAAAGGGGTCTTTGATGATCCTAACTGGCAAGTGCAAATGATAAAACTTGAAAAAAAAATCAGAACGCTTTGCCTTTGTTTGCTGAAGGCTTAATTAAATAGAACTTAAATATTATTTTTTACTTTTTATTTGTTTTTTCTGGACTGAGCCTAAAACTAAAGCAAATTTTTTCTCTCTCCCTTTTCAAAAGACACGACGTGAACCAGAAGCAAACAGCCATTTTCTAAAATCAGTGAACCGTGGTATCAGAATATTCTCCAAACCACACTTGAACCAAACCTACGCTTCATACAGTTGGAGTCTCTTATCTAAATGAGACCCTGGACATGGAGCTCTAGCCAATTCAGAGAGCCAGTATGAAGTGTGTTTGCTGGGTCTCTCTCTCAGCTCTGTTGCTGTTGTGGTGGTGGTTTCTGTGGTCCCATTCTGTCTCTCGTTCTCTGCGTCTCGGTGGCTGACTCTCTACATCCCTCTGTGTCTCTGTCTTTTTTCTTTCTGCTTTCTTCTGTCTATCTCTCCATCCTTCTCTGTCTGTCCTCTTTCTCCCTCTCCCACTGCTTCCTTCTGAAATGCTTGCAATGGAAAGTCAAGTTTTAAGGGCACAGACTCTGGAGCAGATGGCCTGGGCTTGAAGTCACCTCCAGTCTCTGTGCATCTGTCTCTTTATCTGTCAACCATGCCTAGAAGGGTTTTTGGCATGTAAGAAGCATGTTATAATCATTTACTATTATTATTTCCCACATTTGTGTAGCCAGTTTCCCCAGGTAGTTTCTGTGACCAGCAAACAGAGTGGCACAGCTGATTGGAGAGAGAAGACTCTGGGAGAGAAAGACTTCATGGGCTGATGGAAACAGACACAAAGACCTCGGTCACTTCTCTTGGCTGTACGGTTTCTCTGCACAGCTTTTGCAGGAGCAATGTGAGATATCCCAGAAGATTGCAGGGTGTGGACATAATGTATCTTGATTCTCATAGAACTTTGGCTGTTGAACCTACCTCTTCCCTCCACCCAACCATGACAATCTGTGAAACCAAGAATTTTGAGGAGAGAAGGGAAGAAAGAGACATGAGACAGGGCATAAGACAGGAGAAAGACAATGAGAGGGACAAGAAAAGGAAGAGAAGGTGAGAGAGGAGAGGGAGAGAGAGGGAGAGAGATCGAAATTCACAGAAGCCACACACCAATGTTTTCTGCTGAATAGAGCAGGCAAGATCAACCTGCATCCTTGGAGGAAAGATGCTATGGCCCCCATTATTGCTCCTTGTAATAATCTGCATTAAATTCAAGCCTATTGTCTGTTCAGTTCAGCCGTAGTCCAATTCACTGTGCTGCCCCAGCCCTCAGTTTCCAGCTGAGGTGCTGCCTTTGTAAGCAAAAGTAAAGCTCCATACAGCAAATATTTGGCTCCTTAGCAACTGAAAGAAGTCAGATTAGAGAAAAGAAAATAGAGCACATGGTGCTACAGTGTTAATGCGTCGAGACATTGAAGCATTTAATTTGAAAGCCACAAACAAAAAACAACCCCCAACAAACTCATGCCGTGCCATCTGCAATCAATACGCATCATTACAGTTACGCAGATGGCTGGGTTCTGGGAGCGTTCCAAGCCAGTGGTTCTCAACCTTAGCTGCACACTGTAATCACCTGAGAGATTTAGAAAGAAAAATCTCGGTGCCCAAGTTGCACCCCAGACCAATTAAGTGGTGGGACTCAGGCATTAGTATTTTCAATGTTCCCCAGGTGGCTCCAGCTTGGAGCCAAGGTTGATAACCTCTGATCTTGGATAACCCAGTGAACCAAGTCACAAGGTTTTTGAGCTCTGTAACCTGACTGCACATAAGGTAACTCAAGAAATGAGTGCACCTGTTGGGTAATTAAGATAACAACTCAGCGACTGTCAGGAGGACTATGAAAAGTCCGTCTGTTTTGGATAAGTGATGCAGTTTAATCAAACGATAGTCTTCAAAAGCAACTACTGCATTCCCTGACATTTGGTTGGCCCCAAGTGTTTGACGATCCTGGTTTGCTGGTGTTTATGGCCATCTGCTGTCTGTGATTGTGGGAGAGAGGAGCAGTAGGCTGCCTGGGGAGGCACGGTAGTCTCTCAGAAAGAAGGAGCCTATGGGGTCAGGGCATGACCCCACACCTCTGGCTCAAGCACCCACCATACACCTGTTATGGGTTGAGTTGTGTCCCTCTCACATTCGTATGTTGGAGTCCTGACCCTCTGTGCTTGAGAATGTGATCTTATTTGGAGACAGAGTCATTGCAGATGTGGTTAGTTAAGATGAGGTCAATACAGGAGTAGGGTGGGCCCCTAATCCGGTATGAGTCGTATCTTATAACAAGTGGAAATTTGGACACAGAGACACGCACACAGGGAGAACGTCATGTGAAGCTGAAGGCAGAGGTTGGGGTGATGCGTCTATAAGCCAAAGAACACCAGAGACTGCCAACCAACCAGAAGCTAGAGAAGAGGCATGGAATGGATCCTTCCCTCCCAGCCCTCAGAAGGAACCAACCCTGCTGACGCCATGATCTCACACTTCTGGCTCCAGAACTGTACGACTATAAATTTCTTTTGTTTAAGTCACCCAGTTTATGGTTCATCTTTACAGCAGCCCTAACAAAGGAATACAATACCCCAGCCTGGGAGAACCAGTCCTGCCCACTGATTGGAACAAGAGGAGGGTTTCAGGCCTGGGAGAAGATGGTTGCTGAACCCATCAGCAGCCCTGGTTCCAAACCTGATTCCAACCCAGTTTCCATAATGGTTGCTCCCAACTCCCTCCTGCTCACTGTATCCACTATCAGGGAGATGCAAATGCCCCAAGTGGGGGTGGCTTCACGAGCACGTGACCTGTGCAGTCGCATAGGACCACACACTCACAAGGGCCCCGGGCTTGTTTCATTCTCTGGTGCCGCCATCTTGAAATTCTTAATAATTTTGTAATGAGGGCCCAGCATTTTCACTCTGCACCAGGCCCTGCAAATTATGTAGCCAGTTGGAGGCTGTCACCAAGCCTCCAATCAACTTTCCCTCCTTCAGTCAGATCCCATCGACTTCCTCACAGGAATTTCTCATCATCTCTCATCCACTAATATTACTTCTTGTTGGTTTTCCAGCGATGTCATGAATTTTTCCTATTAATAGTATTGTTTTGGTCCTTTGTAGGGATTTGGGGCGGGAGGGGATGGCAGAAGAGGACTGTGTTGGCCATCCAAATTGTGTATTTCAATTTGAATAGGATTATCTTGTTTAGTAAGTTGTTGGTCCTGTTAAGTACCACTCCTGAAGGAAGGAGAAACCGTTTATGAAAGGCTGTGTGACTGTGGGAACAACAGGCAGTCCGGCTTCGGGGCTCAGGTGACCAAGCGTGACCGGGAATCATGGAGGGAGCGATGTACCCTCAGGTGGTTGACAGTAGGGGCTGCTCATATTAGCGTAGTGTTTTACTGATCTGATCATTTTATTCACAGCTCTCCTGGAAATCCTGGCATAGGTTTCTATTATTCCTAGGATGCTGTGATAAGTTGGGTTACTATTCCCACTTCTCTCCTCCGTCCCTGAGTTAGAAATTGTACATCCAAGCCCTGTGCCATGGGCCTCTGCAGAGCATCCCACTGTGGGCAAAGTGGCCTTCCTCACCCCATTGATGTTGGTTTGGCCATGTGACTTGCCTTGGCCAATAGAACTTGAACGGAACTGTCATTGTGCCAGTTCCCAGCTGAGACCTCAGGAAACATTATGTGTTTCCTTTTCTCTTCTTGCATATCTGCCACCTGTCATGAGAAAAATATGCCGCATGTAGCCATTGGTCCAAAAATTGAAGAGACGAGTGGAGCAGACCCGACACTCAGCTTAGAATCAAATCCAGCTGATCCCAGCCAAGCCCAGAAACTAACTGCCTCTCCAGAGACCCATAAGCAAAACTTAAAACACTTGCTTTTATGGCTCGGTGAAGTATTTCTTATGCAGAATTATGACAGCAAAAGCTGACTGATACAGAAATAATATAATTTCTTTAACTGGGTTTGTATGACCTTTCCTGGCCTGGTCCCTCCTTATTTATTCAGCCTTATCTCCCCCATCTCTGCATCCCCTTCTCTTTGCACCACATCCTCAGCTCTTCCACTCTTCAAACGTGCCATGTTCCCACTGGGCTTTGAGCCAGTAACACATTCTCTGCCTCCATCCGTTCTCCCCACCTCCCTTTCTCCTAGCTACTCCTTCTCATTCTTGAGCTCTCAGTCTAATGCCACTTCCACCAGTAGAACTTCCTTAAGGCTCACTAGGAAATGCTGGTGGCCCTTGTTCCTGCGGAACCATGTACTTCTCCTGCCACAGCACTTGTCACATATATTGTCATCACTAGTAAGGTAGGAAAATATATTGGGATGTTTATGCGTGTTTTGTTTTCACCACTATAGAAGGATCAAAACAGACGAGAGACAGCGATGTTTTGCTTTCCACACTCCCTCCCTACCCCATACACATCCCAAAGAGTCTATAGGACCCTTTGCTTTCATGTCATTTTCAAGTAAAATCAGAATCTGTTTTTTTTTTTTTTTTAAAGATTTTATTTTTTCCTTTTTCTCCCCAAAGCCCCCCGGTACATAGTTGTGTATTCTTCATTGTGGGTTCCTCTAGTTGTGGCATGTGGGACGCTGCCTCAGCGTGGTCTGATGAGCAGTGCCATGTCCGCGCCCAGGATTCGAACCGACGAAACACTGGGCCGCCTGCAGCGGAGCGCGCGAACTTAACCACTCGGCCACGGGGCCAGCCCCCAGAATCTGTTTTTTTCTGTATCATGTGAAATCCTAAGCCATTCAGGAGTCATCCTGCAAGGGGAATGGTAAGAGACGAGTGTGGCTTTGGGGTCTAGCTGTGAGAGAAAGAGATTCCTCAACAATGAGGATGAACAACGTGGACCTGTGCTCAGCACAAGAACCTGGGGATCTGTTGCATTGAAGAGGGGCTGGGCCCCAATGTCTGAGCTCCCAGTCAGCAAGAATGCCTGTTTCTTGAGTGCCGTGAAAACAACAGCAGGACCCATGAAGGCTTGCACAGTAGGGCCCTCAACAGAAACCAGGAGAGACAAAAGAAATGTCGGAGACAACTGTGGATTCATTTTCTATTGCTGTGCAACAAATTACCACAAATCTAGGGGCTCCAAACAACACAAATTCATTCTCTCACAGTTTCCAGGGGTCAGGAGTCCGGGCAGGGCATGACTATGTTCTCTGCTCTGAGTGTCATGAGGCTGAAATCAAGGTCCTTTGCAAAATCCCAAATAAAGGGAGTGAGCCCTAAGAATGCCCGAAACTGAATTACCTGCCAACCAGACATGACTGGGGCTGGGGAGGGGGCTTCTTAACTTGATTTACAGAAAGTAAATATCCTTGCTGTTTCTTGCATCCTCACCTTTAGGTTTTACAGGCACCTCCACCACACTTGAAGCCTCTGTGTTTCCTAGTTGACCTTAAGCACTTAGAAGCTAGGATCTTCCTGTCTTGCTTATTTTTATATCTCCAAGGCTGACATAGTACCTGGAATAGGTAGACAGGGAATCAATCAATATTTGTCAAATGAGGGATTGCTTGTAAGGTGCTTAATAAATGCTTATTGAACTCAACTGAACCAAGTCTCATAAACACCGCGTGATCGATGTGGGGTGAGTATCACTAAGAACATTGTAGAGAGGGAGAAACCAGGTGTGGGCAGTTTAGGTAACATGTTCAAGGTCACAGAAATAGTAACAGTAGTGCTAGAACTTTTTTTATTATATTCAGACAAAAAACCACCCAGTTCTTTTCTTTTTGGAACATGGCCCTGAAATGTAACACTGTGATGCATCCTGAACCCCATGACTCATACTTTTCATCTTCTATGATCAAGAGTCAGGGAAAGGGTAATGAATTAGAAGCCTTTATAAGACAGGGTTTTATGTTGAGGCTCCAGATGCTAATGTCTCATAGAATCTCAAGCTCTGCAGTACCTGGAACTTCCAAATGGATGACTCCCTTCTTATTATGAGCACAAACTAAATCAACTCAGAGGGCTCATGCATAACCTGGTTTCTCTCAAACAGACTTGACTCAACTCCTCTTTCAGGTTTTCTGTTGCCTAAATAGGAAGGTTGTTCAGTGAGCAGAAATCTAGGGTGTGGAATAAGAAATTCCTCCTATAATAATTATAAGAAATATAAATTATGTAACCACTCCATTGATTCTTGCCTCAGGGCCTTTGCACATGCTGTGATGTCTGCTTGGAATGCTTTTCCACCTTCACTTGGCTCGATCCTTCTCATTCTTCAGTTGTTGGCTTAAACATCAGTTTTCAAAGGAGTTTTTCCTGATACCCTGTCTGAGGGCATACTCCCTCCCCATTAATCCATATCATTACATACCATATACATAGCGTTTTTCAACTTTTCAATTATATATTAATTTTATGTACTTGTCCATCCCCTGCTAGTTTATATGCTTCACAAGATCAGCTACCTATGTAGTTTATTCATCAATGTTAACTCGTCTCTAACATAGAGCCTAGACTATAATAGACACCCAATAATTATTTGTTAAATGAATGAATGAATAAATGGAGTCCACTGGGCCTTTCAGCAAGCATCAGTTGAGCACTAATTTTGTGCACCAGATGCTGGGAATACAAAGTTATACAAGATCTGGGTCCTTCCTTCTGGGTGCTCAGAATCTAGCACAGAAACATGTATAGATGTATTCTTAATGGCCCAGGCTTCATCTGGCTTAACTACAAATGGGACCAAATGAACACAAACACATAAATTGCAATGGCTCTTGGTCCCCAACAAAGAGCCACATGACCTTGTCCTTCCCCGAGATCTCCCTCAGATATTTCTCTGAGTCCAGTCCACCTATGTTCTCATCCCTAACCTCCTGATCAAGTTGCCACATCACTCCTGACATTATTGCTTCTGGTTTCTTCCATGGGAGTGTGGCTTTTTGGTCTCACATTGGAGCCCCCCACTTCTTCAGTGCTACACAACAAACTGGCCAGGTGTGACCATGATTTTCCAGCACAGAAATTAGGAGGGTATCTGTGTACATCTGAAACACCTGGGAATCTGGTTAAAATTCAGGTTCTGATTCAGCAGGTCTAGGGTGGGCCCCGAGATTCTGCGTTTCTGGTAATGAAACCAGGTGATGCTGATCCGTGGTCCATGGACCACACTTTGAGTAGCGAGGATGTAAAGGCTATTTACAATGGACACAATAAATGCTCAATCCATGTTGGCTGTTATGAGTTTCACACCCGTAAGTCACCCAGCACATGGGGCTGTCATTTTGCCAGTGCTTTAAAGCATAGCAGACACTGTCAGTAATCTACCCACCCGTGTCAGGACTCACCTCTACATGCATCAACAGTGAATACCTGCTACTTTTCCAGCCCATGAGAGCAAGATTGGCCCTATGTGAGAAAGGCCAGAAATTCTGGAAGTTAAAAGCTCCCTAGATCAATGTTTAACCAATGAGAGACAGGAAACTGGGAAATAAATGCCCCATCTCGCTTGCCCCTCAGTAGAATCACTCTGAGCCACCTAGTTATTATGGGCTTCCAGAGATCCCCAGGGAACAGAGACACAATGACCCACGCTACTAACTTGCTTGATAACACCTATTAATTGGCTTTCTTCTCTTTGCTCTCTCACTTCCCTCTGCTCCCCGTCCCAACCTGGTGTGTCCAGCAACTGCCTCTCAAGCTCTCGCTTTTCACTCAAATCCTTGCCTCTGGATCTGCTTCAGGGAAACCCAAACGGAAACCAAACTCTTCTTTCCTTTGGGGGCTGTTCAAATTCAATACAAAATGTAGACTGGACTTGAAAATCCCCTAAGCAGACAAAACCATTTAAGCCAAACTAAATCTAGCTTATTTCATGAACATAAGTGAAACAACTTAGGTTATTTCTTGTAAATGCCTCTGATAATCAAAAGAAACTTGTCATCTTCCCCAAAATGACGTAAGATAATCACTTTTTTGTGTTTATTTTTTTACTGAAATATATTTGACATATAACATTGTGTAAGTTTAAGGGGTACAACATTTTGTTTAGGTACATTGATGTATTACAATATGATTCCCATTGTGGCGTTAGCTAGCACTTCTATCATGTCACATGATTTTCATTTCCTTTTTGTGACGGGAATAATTAAGTTCCAGTCTCTTAACAAGATTGATGTTTACGTTATAATATTGTTGTCTGCAATCACTATTCTATGCGTTGGATCTCCAGGACTTATTTATCCGCTAGTTGCAAGTTTGTACCCTTAAACAACATCTCTCCTATGGTGAGGGAATAAGATAATCCCCTTTAACCAGGCCCCTGCCATCTGGAGACCCCGCTGTAAGAACCAATCACGCTAAAGGTTAAACAACTTCCCCATTTTCACTTTGTAAGCTATCCTGTCACGTCATGCCCTGAACTTTCGATCAGTTTTAAATTTGAAGGCTCCCAGTTTGCAAACTGTTCTTATAGGCAAAATAAACTCTCACTAAATACTATTTATTGATTTGGTGGTTTGAATTTTGCTATTTCTGGATTTTTGAAAGAGCCAAATCATCATAACATAAAATCACTATTTTATTTTTTCAAAAAGACCCAGTGTCATCATGGAGGCCACATCCAGACACCACCACCCCCAATCTAGCAGGAGGACTTCAGCCACAGCCCTCCTTGTGGCATCATCTCAAATAAGGGAGACAGTTGCTGCCCGGGTCCCCATAATGCTGTCTCAGTCAGGTAATAGGTGAAAAATTCATTCAACAATCCTCACGCCATGTCTAAATGCATCAGTTTGCCTGTGTCCATTTCATGCACGCAACCAGCTGTCAGATCACACTGACCCCAAATGAGCCAGATGTGGAAGGACACAGCCTGGGAGGCTGGATGTCAGCTGCACAGAGCAGTGAGGGGGCCACTCTCTTATTGACATTGAATTCTTTCAACCCATGGAAGAAAGAAACTTTTTGTTTGAGAATCAAATGAAGAGAGTGCAGATGAACCAGACAAATTTAACCAACCTCTCTTCTGGCAAATAAGCTGATGTGCTAAAATGCTTCTTTCCAGGCCCAGATCTAGAGAGCTTGGCCACATCTTGGAAAGCACTGCTATAAGTTGTCAGAGAAATGGATGTCCCACCAAACCTTCCAGGGATTAAAGAGAATTTATGGAGTGCCTGTGTGGCAGTTACTCTTCAGCGTCTTTATCTGCATTCAATTCTTTAGTCTTCATAATAATCTTATGAGTTAGAGATGGATATCAGCTTCATTTTCTAAATGAGAAAACTAAAGCACAGATACGTTAAGGAACTTGCCTGAGGTCACACAGCTAGACACTGGAGGAGCCAGGATTCAAACTGTCAATCTGGCCCCAGAGCCATACCCTTCCCATCACACTGCAGCTGAAAGACCAAGTGGGGCCACACATATCACCTCAATTCCCTGTAAAGAACCACTTAGGAAATGAATGTTTGTGTCCCCTCCCCACTCCCAGTTCGCATGTTGAGGCCCTAATCCCCCTGTGACTGTATTTGGAGATAGGGCCTATGAGGAGGTGATGAAGGTTAAATGAGGTCATAAGGGTGGGATCTTAATCCAATAAGGCTGGTGCTCTTATAAGAAGGGGAAGAGACACCAGAGATCTCTCTCGCCACCATGTGAGGCCATCGCGAGGAGAATGACTATAAGCTCGGAAGAGGGCTCTCATCAGAAACAGAACCACCCAGCACCTTGATCTTGGACTTTCCAGACTCCAGGACTGTGAGCAAATAAACATCTGTTGTTTGAGCGCCCGCATCTGTGGTATCTGTTATAGCAGCCTGAGCAGACCCTTATTGCTCCACTAGCTTTTCCTGAGTCCCCCCATCAAAACGGGCCTGTCCTATGTCCGTTCTCTCCTATCCCTACTAGGTGACCATAAATAAACTAGAAATAAATTTGAACTGCCTTTCTGGACCTAATTTTCGGAAATAGCTCTTCTTTCTGATTGCAATCATGAGTTGAGTTCAGAGCAGCATATTTGGCATGTGGCACATCTTTGCGGAATGAACGAATGGATGGATGGATGAACGAATGACTCTGTAGGACCAAGAGTGAGAGGCCATCCACTGCAGAATGCGCTCTGAGCAGCCATCATGCTAATCCCATGTGGAATATTATCCCTGATCACTATTGGGTTTGACGTTTTCCAAACACTGTATTGGAAGTGGAGACAGTAATTCAAAAGCAGCATTTAATCAGGGTGTTAGATGGCGCAACTAAGAGTCATCATCCACATGCTTCCACAAGGAAAGAACATGCTGTTAACATTGACTCATCTTCCGGGTAGGTTTTTCAAGGAACTCAGGACAGAATGATGCTTTCCCAGTTTGAGGTCTAAAATGGTGCTCTTGGAAAGATGCGTTGAGAAATAAGTAACCCAATTTTATAGATGAGGGCTTTGGTACCAACCTCTTGGACATTCTTCAGCAAATCGCTTCACTTCTGTTGGCTCTTTCCTCCCCTGTAAAGAAAGGGACATAAAGCCTGTGGTTCCTCCTACTTTTCTTTGACCCCATCAAGCCAGAGCTCGATAACTCTTCTCTGAAAACACAAGGTATTGCAAAAGCCAATAACTCAACCAGAAAGCACACCTCGTAAATGGTAGAGTTGTGATTCAAACCCAGTCTTCCCTTACCCTCAGCTCAGGCACTTTCCACTGTTATTTTATTTATGTCATCCTCCATCCCTTGAAATTCCCTTCTTCGATAATAATAATAATACGTGTACAGAAACATTAATAAAATGTACCTTGGGTAACTATAATGGTCCCTACTGAAATTTCCTCTCCAGACCCAGACCTGGAGCCACCCTCTTCCTCTCTGATCCTGTGAGAGTTTCTGGCCAGCATTTTATTGCCCCATACTCCTTCCTCAGCATTTGGCCTGCTCCCCAAAGTCCTACAACTTTCTAGTACACACCTGGGACTTGACTATGTGGGTTGGGAAGGCTATATAACATAGTATAAGGCATCAGATGGGTTACAGAATCGAACACATATGGGTTTTCTAACTTCACCACTTTCTAGGGTGTGACTTTACACACATCTCTTTATATCATTAAGCCTTAATTTGTTTATGTACAAAAAGGGGACAGTGATGCTATTATGAACACAATTGGTTGCCTAACCAACAGTCATTCTATCTCTGTTGACAACAGAGTGCTGTTTTCCTTCAGGTATTCAGGGCAATGTGTCTTGTCCCAGGGGGTGAATTTTGATTTCTAGATTGATCATCATATCCTATTCCCATTTGTCAACAAATGCTTTACATTAGGCTGTATGACCATTTCTGGGCTATGGGATATAAAGAGAAATCTGCTGGAGAATATTGGGGAAAGATTTCCCTCCCTAACAATGGAAGAGAGACTTGAAGAGAGAGTGAGCTCGTCTTCCTTTCTTCATTATTTTAGACATTATTGTATGATTCTGTGATGGTTGGTGCTACAGCAGCCATCTTGCAACCATGAGGGGAAAGCCAAGAATATCACAGAAAAGCCATACAGAGCCCTGATTGTGTTTAGATGCTGAATCTACTCTCTCTGAAATCATCTATCTCTAGATGTTTTATTACATGAGAAATAAGAATCTTTATTGCTTAAACCATTTTTACACTTATGTGGCATCTCAAGATTACACTATGTTGCATACACTCTTTAAGTAAAAGAGTAAAAAATTAATAATACAAAACTTAGGTGTCAAAAAGGAGCATTTATTTAGAATGAAAAAGAAGGCCATAGAAGATTCTAAATTTCAAAAGCTTATAAATGCCCAAACATCACAAAATTTTTTAAATACTAGTTTTTATTAATAAAAACTGACTAATGATTCTATTAAAACCTGACTACTAGGTGGCTACGTGGTTAAGTTCACGTGCTCCGCTTTGGCAGCCCAGGGTTTCACTGGTTCAGATCCTGGGCGCAGACACGGCATCACTCTTCAGGCCATGCTGAGGTGGTGTCCCACATAGCACAACCAGAAGGACCTACAACTAGAATATATAGCAATGTACTGGGGAGCTTTGGGGAGAAGAAGAAGGAAAATACAAAGATTGGCAACAGTTGTTAGCTCAGGTGCCAATCTTTAAAAAGAAACTGACTAATAAATCTATTAATAACTGGCTAATAAACCTCTATAATGTTTTTATCCTATAAGTTCAGCTTGCATACTCACTCTTCATATGATAATAATTTTATAAAAATAATTTCCAAGAGAGAATGAACAATTCTGACTTTTTTTCCAGCAGGGTTGATAAAAAATTAATATTATTATTGATGGTTTAGAAAATTTTCTTTCAGCATCACAACTCATCTTTAGTAATGTCATATAAACTTTTAGGATTATTATCAAATTTGGGAAGAGCTCTTAATTAATTTGTTTCAGCCACGAGTTGTATGCTTTAAAAGAATTTCCCACAGACTAGCTTCTGGCTCCACATACTTCAAACCTAATTTCTCCTCTGTTACCTTCATTTCCTCTGTTCCCATTGCAATACCACCTCTGCCCTGCTGCTCTCTATCAAGATAGCAGGTGAGTCAGCACAGGGGCAACAGGAATATTCTTGGAAGCCATCCCTGTTCTAGGGCAGCTTGAAGTAACTTAACCATACGTGGAAATGACTGACAAGCACCTAAGCATATCCCACTAAACCCCATCCTAATGCATTACTGTAGCGGGATCCCAAACCCCAAATCCCCAAGTGCTCTTAGCCTTTCTAGCACCAACCAACACGAGGGGATGTGGAACAAAAGAGAACTTCCGGTAGAAAGA
The DNA here is from genome assembly GCF_037783145.1 of Equus przewalskii. Taxonomy (NCBI): domain Eukaryota; kingdom Metazoa; phylum Chordata; class Mammalia; order Perissodactyla; family Equidae; genus Equus; species Equus przewalskii. The sequence goes on along the minus strand of NC_091842.1, from coordinate 31,647,478 downwards.
ATTAGCAGCCTCAAACCATTGCAGTTAAAACATTTGACTTTTGCAAATTGTCAAAAGAAAATGTGTGATCACGTGAACACATTGCGAGGGCCTTAGAAAGGTCGATGCAAGTGAGGAGGCCCTAAAACTTAAACTTTGTATGCTTCACATAAAATACATCCTCCTTTGATCACAGGTAGGTTGTATGCTTCACATAAGCATGAGCATCACAGGCAGGTTGTGCGAATTAAATGAACCCACGATATAAACAAAGTGCTCAGCACAATGAGTGGCACATAATGAGCTCTGAAAGATGGTAGCAGCTATTATATTTTTAGTAGTATTATTATTTAAATCGTACCTCCCACAACACTTTCTTTGTTTTTTCCCGAACGTGTTTTCACCGCTATAATCAAAGGACTGAAACAAGCATTTGACCCACACTTTTCTTCCTCTGGGAGGACACACCCCTAAAGTTGGTTTTTCCAATATGAAATTTGGTCCTGATAAGGCTTTCGTTTTCAGAGATTAAACATTTCCACCCCTGAAAAGGGGACTGTCTGTATGATCCCAGTCACCAGGAAATCAAAGTGCCATCTTTCCAATCAATAGTTTTATCATTACTTTTTAAGATTACATCTTTGCCCTAAAATCGGCGTGCTATATTTAGTCACTGTCACCAAGAAGCATCTGCCCAATAAGGAAACAGCACTTTCCATAAGAGATACGTCATCTGTTTATTTCAGCAGCTAAGCACCTTCTGGTACAACAAACAGCCACCTTTGGAAACAAAGATGGAATTTTGGGTGCCTTAACAGATATGGGTTGTCTAAAATTACAGACGGTGCTAATTAACTGGAACACAGAATTAGAACCTACAGTTCAGAAAATATGCAAGGAAAATAGAGTGTTTGTCAGAAACTTTAGCACTGGGGACCAAAGCGGCTGTTTCAAGGATGCTAAATTGATAATAAGAATTATGTGCTGTTGTTAAATCTTAATAAACAAAGCCTGTCAAGTTGCCCCTGAATTAGATCATTTGTTTGCTCAAAGAGCTGATGTTTAAATTCTCTTTCACTGATAAAAATTATGAATAAACCCAGTGAAAAAGATACTATCTGTGCCAAGGAGACTGAAATTGACCATAACTTCATTTATGTTTGATTAAAAAATTCATTTTTTTCTGTCAAATACACCTTAATTCAAAGAAAACAATTGTCATCATTATTCTTGAGTCTAAAGTCTGAATGAATTGCTTAGAGTGTTAAAAAAAACATTAGGAGAGGCTGGTAGAGTTACGTGGTACACGTGCTATATTCTTCTAGAAGAGCCATATTGGTGGAGTCAACCAAAAAAGGCAAAGTTTCAAAGTCTGGAGACTGAGATTTTCATCTTTGATCCATCATTAATTCACTGGACGATCTTAGTCAAGTTACCTAACTGATCTGACTAATAAGGACAATAATAATCCCTGCCTCCTTAATTGAGATAATAATTATGGAACACCCTGAAAGCTGGAAGGCAAGACATATAAAAGGAAAAGTGGGGATGGCAGTACAGCATGGTGATTAGGGGCCCAAAATTGTGTGTGGATCAGGACTAGACTCTGCTAGAAGCTTAGCCGCTAACCAAGCGTGTGGTCAAGGACAGAGTACTCAACTTCTCTTCATTCAGAAACAGCTATAGCAATGGTCAGACAAAAGAATGTGTCTGAATTAGTTAGTTCACCCTCGTGCATCCGCAGCCCAGAATAATAATGACTTAAAGAAGAGACCCAAGGCAATCAGTCTAGGCTATTATGGCATCTCTGCTCCATGAGGTCATTCAGGGCTCTTCCAGGATCTTCCTTCCTTGTTGTCCTGCCATCCCTAGGCTGTTCTAGTTTGCATCAGCAAAGATGGCTTAACAGCTCATCTGAATTCCAGGGAGCAAGGTGAACGAAGACAAGGTAAGAGGAGTAAGAGGGAATAAGGGCATACCCCCTTTTGTTAAGGATATACCCATAAATTGCACATGACACTGCTGCTCACATTTCTTCAGCTGGAACTTATAAAGGTGGCTGCCCATGTCTTTAAGACAAACTGGACCATGTAGACTTTATTCTGCAAGGCTACAAGCCCCTCTGAAACACAGGGATTCTTCGCCAGGAAGAAGCAGAAAACTCACATGGGGAGACATGGAGCTGACTGTCACAGTATCCAAGCTTCTTAGCATACGTGAGTGGTCAATAAATCGCAGCTGTTATTATTATCTATGATAGTGTCATCATTGCTTCTCGGCCTTTTGGCTCAGATCAAGTGTAGTGTGATAGAGTCATCAAGTGTGAAAAAAAATTTCGAGAAGGGGCTCCCAGTTAATCGTTTCTACCTAAGTCTCCCCCTGTACATCATATTCTTTATCTCTCAGAGAAGTTTCAGCCTTAGCACTCACAGGGCCTCTTCTCTGCTGAAAGCACAGAAAGGGGCAAGTTTCTAAGAGATCTACAAATGGACTACATATTAAATCATTTTCTGGTTTATCAATTACCAAGCTGCTCATCTTCTACTCAATGAAATGTGATCTCCCTCCTGGGAAACCTTATCGAACGGTCAGCACACGCTGAAATATTTGACCTGCTATCTATCTATCCTCTGTCTGTCTATCTATCTATCATCATCTTTCTTTATTTCTACCTATCTATCTATCATCTATCTATCTCCCTGTTTCTATCCACTTTTCTACGAACACTGTGATTGACTTTTATCATCATGAGACTTAAACATAAAACAATGTTTTTACAAGGAACTCATTGCTCCAAAGCTCTGAAATGCTTGGAGACAGGTCACAGGCATTTTAAGCTCTGTAATATGTGGCGTGTCAGAGGAAGCCGTACCCTTGAGCTCTGATAGCTAAGGGGAAGATGTCAGTCTTGGGTGACAACTTGTCCCCATTTCCTGGGATGTTCTGAGTTTTAGCACGAAAGTCCCGTGTCCCGGGATCCCCTTCAACCCTGGGAAAACCAAGATGGTTGTTTACCCAAGTTGCCCGATAGTGGGCTTGAGAGAGACTTTTGGGGATGACACTAAGAAGGAGCTTCAGGAGAACCAGTTGAGGCACCTGGAATGTCAGAAGTAGAAGGAGCGTTGAAACTATAGGCCAGTTAAAGTTGCTGTATATAAGAAAGGGAAAGAGATTTACCCATGGTTATGCTATTCCTAAGTGTAGAGGTAGGTAGAATAATTTGCAGAGGGCTGAGAAGGAGGCCGTTCTCCAAACATACTTCCACCATGGGTCTGTCCCGGCATGGCCTTTCCCTCCTGCCTAACAGGAAAGTCCATTCACTAGCTCTGTTGAAGCATTAGACCAGAAACACCCAATCAGTGGAGAGGACCTACAGGTAGAACTCAACGGAGCTCAAAGTCTCTCCTCTTCTTTGTTCTTTCTTCTCTCTCATAGAACTCTTACCTTAATTGGAGCTCTGTTGGTTACAGACATAAAAAAACCTAACTCAAACTGGACTTTTTCAGTAGGAAAAAGGAAAGATATTGACTCTTGGAACTAGATTCACAAATATGTCAGCTTCAGGCACCGCTGGATAAAGGGGCTCAAATCACAGCATCAGAAATCTGCCTATTTCCATCTTTGCTTCCATGTGAATGTTTCTTTCACTGGCAGAGTCTTCTCCTCATGGTGACAGAATTGCTGCCGGCAGACTCAGACTCATTCCCTTGAAACCAGAGGAAAAAGAGTTTCTCTTCTCAGTAGTTCTAATAAAAGTCCAAGATTTCGGTTATACGAGTCTGACTTGCCCATCATCATGGTCAAAGAGTAGAACATGCCGATCAGACAGCCTCACTTACATGCCCATCCCTGGAGTGAGAGACTATGAAGCCAGCCTTACATGAGTTACATGGGCTAGGAGTGGAGAAGGCTGGTTTTTCAGACAAACAATAGAAATGCTAGAGACAGAAGAAGGGAATATGGATGCTCAGTAGGCGAAACAACAGATGTCCATGACATCTCCTCAATTCTCTCCTCTCTCTTTTATTTCCTCTCTCTTCCTTCCCCTTCCTTACATTCTCTTTCTCCCCCCCTTCTCTTTCTCTCTCTCTGTCTCTCTCTTTGTCTCTGTCTGTCTCTGTCTGTCATTCTCTCACTGCGATAACCATTGTGCAACATGCAAAGATGAATCTCTTCTGATCCCTGACTTCAGGCAGCTCTCAGATTCAAGAAGGAGAGGAACAATTGGATAACAAACTCTTATGAAATGTGATATGCTTGGAGAATGCATTCATATATACCTACATGAATCAATACCTAACGAATGAATGAATGAAGTGTATAATAGGGAAATATGCAAAATTATTCTAGGCACACAGAAAAAGGAGGGATTAATTTCATCTGGGTCAAGTGAAAACTCAGGGAAATTTTCACAAAGGAGACATTTAAACTGATTCTGAAGGATGAAGAGCAGTTTGTAATATTTCTCACCAGAAAGAGACCCCTATGTAATCACAATGAGGGTCTTTACTCCCAATTGCATGCCCACCTCCAAATTTCCTCATGGAATTGAAAAATTCCATGATCAAAAACCTGGAAATTTAGACAGACACAGGCTGTCACTAAATTTAACCTTGTGTAAGTCATTTTTCCTCTCTCATCCTCAGTTTTTATCATTTGTAAAACAAGCAGATGGAACTATTTCTGAGGCTCCTTACAGCTCTAAAAACAGGAAACTTCTCTCTTGAAAATATTAGAGACCCTTGGCTTGTAGAGTGAACGGAAGGATTTTAGATGCTGAGATCCTAGTTCAATGTGCATTGTTGCTCCAGGAAATCTGCAAGAATACATGTGGAGAGAAGTTGGTTTACCAGATGTCTGAATCAGCTATTTGATACTCTGGGCATCTGCTAGTACATATTTAGTGGGATACTAAGAAGAAGATGCAGCAACACTTCTCTAGGCTGAACCTGGGTCATTTTATCACATTGTCTGAAGTCATCCCAGAACTGTAGCACTGGCTGGAACTGAAGGCAATTGCAGAGCCGACAGGTGATTTCTCTGACCAGATTAATCTGTTCTCTGAGTCCCACCATTTAAGGATCATCTCAGTAAGTTCTTCTTGTGGTTTTCCCCCCATGATCTAGATTTTGCTTTCTCATGACTGAGATATCACACTTGGCCAACAAATGAGTGAGAGTTGGGCTTCCTAGAATATGTGTACAGTTTAAATTATCACCTGGCTCTGTTTTCACTTCTTAATTTAGTAAATAGGAGGAAAACAAACCCTACACTACCTCTCTGTGTGGTAATCTTGTATTCAAAAGTCCTGTTGAGAAAGCAGCATGACCCATTAAGCCTTGACTTTCCAACCACAGAAATTACTGCCTCAACCCAATGATTACAATTTGTTATTGGTGTACAGCCCCGGCAGATGAGTTAGTTCTAGCAAACAGGGAGAAAATGGACTTGAAAACAGGATGGAGTAGGAGTTCACAAATGCCCACACAGCATTCCTTGAAACCAGGCCTTTGAATTCCCTGGGGACATTATTACCCTCATTTTAAACACAAGGAAATAGGCTCGCCAGGCCACACATCTGGGAAGTGGGTATTTAAATTAGAGTTAGGGACTCAAACCAGATTTTTAAAACTGTAGTGTTCTTTTTATTGTTCTTTGCTAGACTGATTTTCAAAAGTGAAACTGACATACCTGCCTTAAATAGAAAAGAGAGAAAATACTAGTGCAGATGAGGAAAACCTGGGGCTCTCATACACATCTACTGGGAGGACAAAGTGACACCACGGCTTTGAAAAATTGTTTGGTATTTTCTACTAAAACTACACATAAACATCCTCTATGAACTACCCATTCTATCACCAATAGTAACGTGTGCATATGTCCATCCAAAGAAACGTACAAGAATGTTTGTAGCACTATTCAGAGCATCCCCAAACTGGAAGCTACCCAAATTCCCATCAGCAGTAGAAAAGATAAATAAATTGTGGTATATCCACATGGTGGGATAGTACATATAATGGGATATTAGACACGCAACAACATGGGTGAGTCACACAAATATAGTATTGAGAAAAATAAGCCAGACACAAGAGAGTACATCCTGGAAGACTATATTCATATCAAATTCAAAAATAGGCAAAACTAATCTATGGCGTTAGACATTGGAATAGCGGCTCTTCTTAGGAAGCAGTGACTAGAAGGGGACCTGAGGGGGCGATGCTGAGTCTTGGGGATGTTCTCTTTCTTGATGTGGTGTGGGTTACATGATCGCGATCAGTTTGTGACAATTCACTGAGCTGTACTCTTATGACCTGTACACTCTTTTGTAGATATATCATACATGAATAAAATCTCAAAAAGTGAAAAAATAAAAGCAAATTCACACAAAGTCAAGAAACAAGCTAGATGAAGGCTACCAGAAATATTTATAAATTATAACAATGGTAGCTGGTAATTTATCATAGGTTTCCGGTAGAGTCTCGCATTTTTGTGCGTTGTTTATTTAATTCTTTCAACATCACAAGGAAAATACAATTGTCACCCCATTCTAGGAGGGAAAACAAGACTTGAAAGCTTGATTATCTTACCCCAGGGCATACAGCGGAGGAGCAGTAGAGCTGGTATTGAAACCAAAGCAATCCCCCTCCAGCGTCCACATCTTAACCATCATGTGACATCAGCTCTCACACACTGGGAGGATGTGGGACGCCCAGAAGCATCTTAATTCACAAGTTTATTTCTGTGAAAACCATTTGGAAGCCTAAGAAATTGGGATAAAGTCCCTTAAGTTACCTCCGGAAGAAAAAAAAAATGCTTAAATCAAAACCCAATGTTAACGGAGATGAAGAAAGGCTGTTTATCACAAATTTAGCGCAGCCACAGGGAAAATTATGAGGGCTATAACTTTCCGCTTGCCGAAGGCTCCTTTTGAATAAATCACTGCTTCTATCACTGTGTGGCAACTGGAGAAGACGTGGATGGATGCAGTCATTTCGGGAAGTTGGAGGACTGTTAACATCAGCGCAGGATTCGTGACAATGTGTTGAAGGATGGTTGGCACCCGAAGGAGAGAAAGGTATATGTTTCATGTTTTATGATGTTTTGTCACTTGGGGGAATTCAGAGGCGGAGGCACTACAAAGTGAAAATGGAAGCCAACTTTCTCTTCTTGTCACTTGTGCTGTTTGGGAGGTTTCAAGTTGGAAAGAAGAAAATCAGAGACTGGCTCTGTCCACAAAAGGACAAGGGAGTTATCCTAAGAACTGGATCGGAATCAAGAAGTAGCCAGAAACAACAGAAGTCCTGGTGACCAGATACTTGCTCAGTTCATTTTCTTTCTCTCATTGGCAGTTGAGTTTCTGTCATAGTGTCTTCATTTCTTTCTGCAAGTCTTCACTGCTAGTCTCTTTCAACCTGCTGACTGCCACTGTATCCCTCATTCCTACACCAGAAGCAGCTTGACTGAATGGCAGTCTCATGGGCATCACACACACTGGGCAGACCTCACCATCACAGGCTACTTCAGTAGATAGCACTTGCCAAGACAACCTGTGCACGGATGGAGGGAAGATGTGCGGCCACCCCTGCTCAAGGAATAGCCTATTACAGCTTCCATGAGTGGAGACAATGGGCAGATTAATTCCAATGGGCAGAGCAAGGAGTGTGGGGTGGGTTGCCCTATTGACATGGTCATTATGACTTGTCTACCAAACACTAGAGTCAAACGGAGGGTGCTTTAAGCTTTAGAGGGGTGAAACTGGAGGAACTCTGAAAATCACTTTGGGAAAGTTTATGCCAAATGGTATCCTACATAAATGCCATCTTGTGTTTTCCTTGATGAAACCATGAGCCTCTTATTTTCTTCCTCCCTCCCTTCCTTCTTTAAATCTTCCCTTCTTTTCTTCCTTTACTCCTTCATTCAACAGATACATGACATGTTTCGGAGTGGAGGCTATTGCCTGAAACTAGGTTATATTCATCTCTGAGAATTTGGCTTGTCTAGACACATCTAATTTGCTGTTAGAGTGATTGACCTACACATGTTTATTAGCTTGATCTTTCAAGAAGGACATAGAAAGAGGTGTTCCAGTTATTTATTGAAGCATAAAAAAAAATAGCCCCAAACCTAGTGGCATAAAAGAATGACCATTTTAATATGCTTGTGATTGTGTGGGTCAGGAATTTAAAAGCACACAGAAGCATAGCTTGCACTTCCATGCATGTCCACGTTCCACAAGGCCTGGGGTAATCTGAATGGCTGGAGATGGCCAGAATGGCTCAATTGGAATATATGTCTGGGGCCTTGATTCTTTACCTCATGGCACCTACAGAAACTGGAATGTCCAAGATGAGCACTTCACTCACATGCCTGGTACCTGGGCTGAGACAGCCACAACATTTGGGGCCTGACTGGCACTGCTTTCCCTCCATATAACTAGCTTGGGCTTCCTCAAATTATGGCAGTCTCAGGACACTCAACCTAGTTACATGAGAGCTGACTTCCTCCGGAGCAAGAGTTCGAAGAGACCAAGGTAGAAGTGGCAAAGCCTCTTAGAACCTGGCTTTGGAAGTCCCATGGCATCACTTCTGGTACGTTCTATTAGTTGTACAGAGCCAGCCCAGATTCACTGTGGGATGAGACAACTTAAGGGCACGAATACCAACAAGTGAGTTTCTTGGGGATGGGACATCTTTGGAGACTCATAATTATAGAGGAAATAAAGAGAATAATGAGAGGTCTGTTGGATCCCTCAACCAGACCTAGAGATTCCTGTCAAGGAGCGAGCAGAAGCTGCAGGAGCTCTGGTGATGTGGGACCTGGCAGAGATGCTCTGTGGTCCAGATGGCAAAGGAGGACATGGGGGGGATAATTCTATTCACCTTCTGTGCGACTTCACATCCATACAATATGGCTCTGGAATCTTAAGACCTGCCAGTCACAATCTAACTTTGGGAACAAGAGAGATAGTACACTTGGCATGGTTACACTGAGACACCCTCAGCCAGCCCGAGAGACAGAATAAACAAAAAGGGCAGAGCAGGAGAGAAAGAACATGCTGCATACTACACAGTGGTGAAGCTAACAGCTTGGTTAATGAGCACAAATGAGACAACCCTTGGGAGCTTCTCAGGCATAAACTAGGGACAATCTACAGGGACCTGGTGGTTCTTTGTGAGGAACTGAAGCAAAACGAATGAAATGTGGATATTCAGTTTTATATAAACCCATTTGTACAAACTGGGTTGTGAAGATGCACTTCCCATTTGATCACATTTTTAGTTCAAGCTTTGTACTTAATGACCTCACCCTCAGGGGTTTAGCATCTAATTGGGAAAATAAAATTAATATACATTAAATAATGGCATAAGACAACATAAGAGCTGTCACCAGGGAGCCCCAAATAAATGGCTCACGCATTAAGTTTTATGGGAATAACCTCAGAGAAAAAAGACATTCTGAGAGCTAGAATGAACAGCAGGGCCTCCTGGAAGAGAGAAATTTGATCTGTGCTTTGGTAGTTGGTAAAATTTACTTAGGCAGAGAAGAAGCAGAGAATGGAAGAAATCTCAAAACTATGAAATGGTTTTGAATGACTTTTGGCCAAAACACAATTATTTTCTCTTAAACAGTTTTTATTTTTAAACTTTAGCAATTTTTAGTGTGTAATGCATGGAACTCTGGGGTTTGAAGATTAACGGGAAGACTAAATGTGGTTAAAAGGAGAGACTGAAAAATCAAAAGGAGAGGAAGTATTTTGGAGTGGTTATTTACTTGCATCTCTTCTTCGAATTGAAAGGAAAGAATTTAGACCAGGGGTTGGTGAGATAGTAAATATTTTTGGCTTTGTGGGCCGTATAGTCTTTATTGCAACTACCCAACTCTGCTTTTGTAGCACAAGATAAGCCATAGAAGATCCACAAATGGACATGATTGTGTTCCAATAAAACCGATTCCAATAAAACCAAGTGGTAGGCTGCATTTGGTCCATGAGCCATAGCTTGCCAGCCCCTGCTCTTCACATTCAGTCTCATCTTGTGAATGTTTACTGAAATCTATGCCAAGCTTACCGTTATTGATAAGAACAACAAAAGTTGTTCACTCAGCAGATATTAACCCCACGTCCATTGTGTGCTTAGCACTCTGCTGGTCAAGTGGGATACACAGCTGAACAGGGAGATGCAACCCTCCCTTCACCGAGCTTTCAACCAAGGAGGGAAGCCTGGAGGTGGGGAGGGAAGATGTAACAGGATCTAACCTACACTTAGCGGGTGGAGGAGCCGGAAATGATTTCCCTGGGGAAGGAACATTTAACCTGAGACCACAGGAATCTCATTCTTAGCACAGATGGTTTGTGGAAGTAGGGATGTTCAGCAGGGTAGGAGATGTGTTTCACGTAGAAGAAACAGCTGTTTGAAATGCACGGAGGTGAGAGAGAGTTTCATCAGAGAATGTAATAAAGGTTCGGTATGGCTGCAACAGAGAGAGGGAAGGAGAAATGGGAGAAAGAGAAATTGGAGGTCTCAAGAAATTGGAATTACCCCAAGAAGGACAAGTGTTGAGATGTCCCTGGCCCCCAGCATGTGCTCATTTCCTCTCTAGCATCAGGATGTTTTATAATCAGCCTTGTTTGGAAATAGCTGTGATTCTGCAGATGACAAACACAGTGAAATCCTCTCACCCAGACATTGATTCCACTCGTGAGAAGACGGTGTTAGGACTACTCCAAGCCAATCAGCTAAAATTTGCTTCGAGGGAAAGTACTGATCCAGCTTCTACTCTTCCCACATGTCAGGCAGGACGAGAGTCGATTTCCACATCATTTTCAACACTGATTAAACTGGTACCAATTAACGCAAACCTAGACAGCACTTGGAAGTGAGCCTTTCCCTCCAAAGAGAATGTGTAATTGGCGGGAAATCTTCATCCCTTGCCCGTGCCAGGTAAGAGAGCATCCACCGCATTTGGATCTCCTGGAGGCAGCGCCATTTCTTCTCTGTGTCATTACTGACAACGAGCGCTTTCTGCATTCCATGTCATTCCACCGTATCGTCCTTGGGCTCTAATTAACCGAGCCTTGAACTTCATCCATTGGAACACAGGAAACACTCAGTAAATTTTAATTTGTATTATTTTGTTGTATGGAAAAGGACCCAGCACAATGTGTGACATGCAGTGGGTATTAGAAAATATTAATTCTCGGGCTGGTCCCGTGGCCGAGTGGTTAAGTTCGCGCGCTCCGCTGCAGGCGGCCCAGTGTTTCGTTGGTTCGAATCCTGGGCGCGGACATGGCACTGCTCGTCAGACCACGCTGAGGCAGCGTCCCACATGCCACAACTAGAAGAACCCACAACGAAGAATACACAACTATGTACCGGGGGGCTTTGGGGAGAAAAAAGAAAAAATAAAATCTTTAAAAAAAAAAAAAAAAAAAAGAAAATATTAATTCTCTCCCCTTTCTTCCAGGCCATGCTACTGCACATCTCTTGCCTGAAATCTCCAGAAACCTCTCACGGGCCACATTTTCCACTTCACCAGATCCCCTGGGGGCATCTGCATAAACAAATCCAATGTTAGAGCAAATCTTTTCCAGTTGCACTGAAAGAAATGTCAGATGGGCAGGATGCAGAGGAAAAGTGAATGCCTGGTGACAAACACGGGGAGTGCCTACGTGGGACCCTACACCCTGCATGGGGCTTCTACTCCCTCTATCCTCTAATGTAGGACTGAGTTTGCAGAGCCAACTCTGACTAGGGCTGCTTTGCTTCCCTTCCCTCTGTGGCCATGGGAAGAGGACTCAGGAGAGAGCACTCTCAAGGATCCACTAGTAAAATGTGGCCCTTGATGTCACACTCAACTACATTCTGCAAATGTTCCCCTAGAGCCAACACAGAAGTGTAAGGAGGCACCAAAAGTGCTTGTGAGTGTGTGTGAGGATGTGACTTATGCCCCCAGGCTAAAGCACAATGCAAGTGGCAAATATGTTCCCCTCCCTGCTACAAGCATCAGATTAAAAAAAAACATTAAACAAGTGTTGTTTCTTAATGCCACCAATGTTCAAATAGACTGGAGAAAATGACATTTGACATGGTTGATATAAGACAATTGGGTTACACAGTGACATCTGAATTCTAACCCTGTAATATCCGCTATCTGTCGAGTGATCTTAGTAACATCATTTCACCAATTCTATATCTCTATTTCCTCATCTGTCTAATGAGGGTTTCACTCCTTCCTGCTCTAAAGTCATATGTTCCTGTGGCAACTTTGGAGTAAAGAGGAAACAGAACTGGATGCTGTAGAGGAGGAAGAGCTATTCCTCCACTCTCTGGGTCCTGGCTTGTCTAAGAATTAAATTAACGTGAGACAGAATAACAGGAGAAAATCAAAGTTTAGTAACATGTACACATGAGAGAAAACAAGGAAAACTGAGTAACTTGCCAAAATGGCCAAAGCCACCACCTTAAATACCGTCTTCAGCTAAAGACAGCAGAGGATGCTGGGGGTAGTGGTTTGGGACTTCAGAGGGGAGAAAGGAAATTCACATGGAGATGGAAAAGCAAATGTCTGGTAAACAAATGTTTACCATGCCTTGCAAAGACAATGGAACATGGGGAGGACTTTGATCAAATGGGCCTTGCTAGGCTCCTCCCTGTCTACCACACCTAGTTCATATTACACCAGAGTTCTCTATGGTGATAGCTCCTTCCTAGAACAGGCCTTCTATCTTAAATTCTTCTAGGCATTTGGGAGAAGATCAGAGTTTCTTCCTGAGTCTTTTTTTTATTATAAAATAATCAAGCCAAAGAGACACATTTTGGGGTGGCAAATTCTGATCCCCCACATACCCGCTTTCGAAACTTCAAGAAGTTTCACAGTCCAGAAGCTGAGGTGGTAGACTGTTCCGTCTCTCTGAACACCAGTCTCTTGGTCCTGATAATAGGTCAGTCCACTGTGGCAACTTTGGAGTAAAGAGGAAAGAGCACAGCACGTGATATCAGAGAACTTGCATTCCTAGCCTAACTTTACCATGCTTCAGTTGCACGGCCTTTCCAATGTCTCTAGGAATCAGTTCTTTTACCTATAAAATGAGAAGGGTGGGCATGATCAGCTCTAAGTTTTATGAGTCATGATGCACAGGGCTTGCTCTGCGTGTCTTCTCTGACCAGCATCCATGAGCTCAGGGGTTAGGGATCCAAATGTTTCCCTGAGAGCAATGAAGGCTTTGATCTTCCAAGCCGTGCAGAAATTGTCTACTCATTTTGCAGAAAGGCCACCAGCCTCTGGCCATCTGACACTCACCTCGTGTTTATCTGGAAATTGTTTTCTTTATTTTTGTCTTATTATAAAAAGCAAAACATGGTCAAAGAAAGAGAAAAGTAAAAGAGAAGAAATAACACCTGTAATCTACCCTACCCCTCAACGATACTCACAGTCAAATTTTGGTCTATATCCTCTGGACCTGTTTTCAATATCTAAGTGAGACATGTCATTTACTCATGTCATCCCTGGGACCAGTCTTTCATGTAATAGCCAGATAAAATAACTAATTTCCCCTGTATTGGTTCCGCATGACAAATTCCCACAAATCTAGGAGCTAATCACAAAGTCCAGTCCTGGTGTGGCTGAGTCTTCTGCTCAGGATCTCATGAGGCTGAAACCAAGGTGTTGGTTGGGCCATGCTCCATTCTGGAGGCTGTAGGAATGAAGTCACTTCCAAGTTCATTCAGACTGTTGGATGAATTCAGTTCTTTGCTACTGTAGGTCCCTGTTTACTTGCTGCCTTTCAACCAAGAGCTGCTCTCAGCTACAACAGACCGCCTACATTCCTCACATGCCCATCTCTTCATCTTTAAGCCAGCAAAGGCACATTGAGTCCTTCTCATGCTGTGACTCAGGAAGAGTCCCTTTGCAGGATTCATCTGATTAGATCAGGCCCACCCAGAAGATCTCTCTTTTGATTAACTTGAAGTCAACTGATTAGTAACCTAATCTAGGGAGTATATCCAGTCATATTCACTGGTCCCACTCACTCTTAAGAGGAGAGGATTATATAGAGCATGTCCAGGAGGGGATGGGAATCTCTCGCAGAGCAAGCCCTTAGAAGGTTGCTTATCACACATCCCCCATTTTGTGTAATTATAGAAAATCCATTCCCCTGTTGTATATTTCACTAGAAAGCAATCTGTCACAGTGCTCAGAACATAGGTGGCACTCAATAAGCATGTGTTAAGTGAATCAAAGTGTTCCTGAATTAATGACCTTGCTGTAGCCAGTTGCCTGTCATTTGCTACTCCAGTGCCACCCACTTCTTGGTTATGTCTGGCCATATCTTTACTGTCTTTCATGCTTTTCTGCCTGTCTCCTCTGCATCAACCCCATAGACCTCAGCCCTCCAAGGCAGTACCAGCAGACGGCTGATGCTTAGATGCAGTAAGCCTGGGAGATATAAGGGCCAACTGGGACAATCAGAAAACAGGAAATAAGGAAATCATGTAAACCTGGGTACCAGCATCACTACTCTTTTAGGAATAAATCTCTTACTGGTAATCTCTTGCGTTAGGCAGGCGCAGTGGTATAATAAGAAATATATTTGGTCCCTAGTTCCTGGCACAGTGTTCCTAAAACCCTTAGAATTCCCTGAGTGATAGGCATGTCTTTTGTTATTCATAGGAGCCTCTTTTGAGCACTTCTGAGTTTATGTTAATGAGGTGGCTGGGGTGGGGTCTTTAGATAGCCTTAGGTTGGAGCTGGTCAACAGAAAGACCAAGTGGTTAGAAAGATTGGAACTTTAACCCCATCCACTGTCTTCTGGGAAGAGGGAGGGGAGGGTGTTACAGATTAAGCTCTATAAAAACTCTTGAACAACAAGATTTGATGAGCTTCCTTGTTGATGAATACATCCAAATGCCAGGAGGGTGGTGTGCCCCAGTTGCATGGGGACAGTAGCTTCTGCGCTTGGGACCCTTCTGGACCTCACCCTATGTACCTCTTCATCTGGCTGTTCATCTCTATCCTTTACAATAATATAAACTGGTAAGTGTATGTAAATGTTTCTCCGAGTTTTGTGAGCCGCTCCAGCAAATTAATCAAACTCAAGGAGGAGGTCATGGGAACCTCCAGTTTACAGCCAGCCACTTAGCAGCACAGGCAACAACCTGGACTTGTGATTGGCATCTGAAGTGGAGGAGGACAGTCGGGTGGGACTGAGCCCTTAATCTGTGGGATCTGACACTATCCCCAGGTAGAGTCAGAATTGAGTTTAATTGTAAGACATCCCGCTGGTGTCACAGAATTGCTTAAGGTGTAGAAAACCCACACATCTGGTGTCAGAAGTGAAGTAGCGTTGTAGCCAAGTGTGAGAGGAAAAGAGACAAGAGAAGTGAGTTTTTCCTTCTCAAAGGCTCAGCAAACTTCTGCGAAGGGCCAGATAGTATAAATATTTTAGACTTTGTGGGCCATAAAGTCTTTGTTGCAGCTGTTCGACTTGGACTCTGTCAATGAAAGTAGTCACTCATGATATGTAAACAAATGGGTGTGGCTACGTCACAATTAAAATGTACTTACAAAATCTAGCACGGGCCAGAATTACCCTTTGAGCTATTGTTTGCTCTCCTTCGCCTTAGATCCTGGCTTTTAGGAGGCTGTGACCAAGTCCCTTGGAACTGAGTCTCTTCTTTATCCCTCTAGGTTGTGGGAAACTCTTGTCCCAGGCCACCAGAGGAAAGTGAGAACTTCATAACATCCATATAAACTCTCCAATCCAAGAGAACCACGCATGTACGTTAACAGGAAAAAGTTTTTGCTTTCCATTTTCCTGATTTCCATTCTGGAATAATATCACCTTGGAAAAAAACAATTTGAGAATTGCCGTTTTTGTTTGTTTACTCATTTGTTTCCTCCCAGAGAAGAATTCGTAAGCAACACAAAGATCAGGAAGAAACTAAGAAATTAGAGTTGTATTGTGGTTTTGCTGATCCTGTAGATGGAGTTCTTAGGTACGGTTCAAGGTCAACTTACTTGTGCTTCCTTCCCAATAGCCAGGCCATAAGGGGAAGATAATGGTCAGGAAACAGACAACAGAAGAGTTATCTCCTCTTTCCCAGGCCAACATCAAAGGTCCCTGTTTTCTTTCTCTTTTTCCCTTCCTGTTATAATAGGAACTTCACAGTTCAATGGATTTTGTGGAGTATTTGGCAGAAAATGTAGTTTGAGCCACAACTTGCTGTAATAACAATAGCTACCATTTATTGGGAACTTACTACACGCCAGGCACTTTGCCAAGTGTTTTATATGTGTTACCTCATTTAATTCTCACAGTAATTCTATGAGGTAGTCACCTTCCTTCCATTTTATTCAAGGAAAACTGTAGTGTCAAGAGGTTAGTCAGCTCCCCTGGGTTCACAGAGCCAGAGAGTGGTGGAGTCAGTTTTGAACACAGATCTCTCTGACTCTAAAACCATATCCCCTAGCCACTGCACCAGACAGACTCTGCATCTAGGAGACTAAGTACCCCTGGGACACACTATCTGTGTATATTCCCTCTGCCTTCAAAGGGATGGAAGAAAATGACCCCTCTCTTAAAGGGCACCATAGAGATTCTTGACGTTCTCTTAAGACTATGGCTGCATAATAAAGTACTTCTATTGATGTTCTAGTAAATAAGTTCAAGACGGCCTAGAGAGCTTAATTTCAGACAGAACAATATATTAGGAGGAAGCAAGTGGCACAGACCCAACTTAATAAAGCTTCTTCACTTGCGGAATCTTTCAGAGCACATCAAAATATAACACTGAAATTGAATGGCCGTACGTAGATAATTTAGAATTGACATCATCTCTACTTCACCGTGTGCTTTATAAATGGTGTTAACAATGACTGAGCACTTCCTATCTGCCACATGTCATCAAGGATTTGACTTATTCTCATGTTGAATTCTCATCCTAAGCCTCTGCATCGGTCAGGGTGGTCCAGGCTACGCTGCAGTAACAGGTAACCCCACATCTCAGAGCCTATAAACAAAAATCTATTTCTTGCTCATGGTGTGTGTCTATTGCAGTTAGCTGGAGACTCTGCTGCTCTGAGGCCAGGTAGCAGAGCAAGTAGTATCTGAAACAACCCCGGTTGGCAGTGCAGAGGGAAAAGAGCTCTGGAGCACCTCACTTCATCAATTCAACACTCAAGCCTAGAAATGTCATGTGTCCCTTTTATACAAACACATCAGCCAGAGTCACATGACAAAAGGAAAGAAATGAAAGATTTGTTCTAAGGCAAGTGCTACTATTATCCTGCCTTTTACGAAAGAAGAAAGAAAAGCTAAGGAGCCTGTCAAAGGTTATATGGATAGCTTGATAAATGCTTGAGCCAAGATTTCACTTTCCGACTCCCCCTTCACTCTCTCTGATAGAGACAGAAGTATAAACAGGTTATTGTAATATAAAATAGTTTAAGATGTAATAGCAGTTTAAACAAAAAATAAAGCTCAAAAGGATTGTAGGGGATGAATAATTCGAATTGGGAAGTGGAAGAACTGAAAAAGGATGGACAAAGCTTTGTGGAGGACATGTGGCTTGAGTTGAATCTTGAAGATGGGAAGTTGCATTTCCGGTCCAGGGCAGAGGGGAGGTAAATGCACAGAGATGGGAGAGCACAGGATAAGCCAGGACTGAGATGCAGGGTGGCTGGAGTGTGGGGAGGGACTTGAAAGAAGATAAGCAGAGCCGCAGCAGGAGATGAGGGAAAAAGCAGACTGCTGACAGACTATAGGTATTGTTCTCCTAGCCACAGGAGATGCGAACAGGGTATTATTCTAGAACAGCTCATACTCACAACTAGAAAAAGCATTAAAGGCACAAACCCACTCAATAATGAGTCAAAAGCCTCATCTTTTATAGAAGTGTAGCATTTCTGGAGTCCCATAGAGTGCTTGGTACATCACATTGTAGGTGTTTAATAAATATTTATTGGACATTGAATGACTTCCAGGAGAAGATATGTATTTGAGATTTAGAGTTGGCCCTGAGAACAAAACAGAAAGAGCTACTAGCAATCTAGGGATAAAGGGAACCCTGCAAGGCACTTTCTGGATTTAATCTGTCACTGAAGACACAGAACCCCCCCATGCTGGCAAACAGCCAAGACAATAAGAAAGACGAAACGCCAGCACAAACTGTGTGGTCAAGGTTTAACAAGTCTTCCAGTGAATGGGGCTGCCATATGGGATTGTTTTTATTTGCTGTGGGTAATTTTCCGTGGAAGAGCATCCTCCTAACCCAGCATAATGAAACTGATTATTTGTGCTTAGCATCACCAGCAAGAAAAAAAAGTATTTTATGACTGTGCTACACCCTTGGCTGGATCCTATCAGTGGTGACCCTCTTGGATGGACCACCAGGGAGATGAAAAGGGCTGGATTGTCAAGAACAGTGACCAAGAGCTCAAAACAACTGAGAGGTTTCTTATCCCAAAATGCACACGCTCTGAGAGGAGAGAGAAGTCAGCCTGGGAGACTCTGGTGATCTCCAACCCTAAAGGTAGATCTAACAGTTCCTGTTGGATAGATTCCTGAAGGTAACTGAATTTCCTGAGAGTGGGTCATCCTTTCCATTTCATGCGCAAATGATTCGGACCCTAAGAAGCAACTTACGAGATGCAAAAATTGGATAGATGATACTCCAGGAAGAGAGTGACTTTATTAATGTATTTGTATTTGTATGGTGTGCTGATGATCTTGGCCCATGTCCTGAGGATAATGGTGAAGATTCCTTACAAGGGGGCACCTGAATTGTAGAAAGATCGTGAGGCAGGTGGGTGGAGAATGGATGGAAGGAGACGGTATTAGTCTTGCGGTGGCAACGGTGCCTGAAGTTGATTGCAACAGACCAGATGAGAAATGATGAAGACCCCCATTTTAGCTGTAGTTATGGGCACATAGAGAAGGGGACCTGTATTGGTTTCCTAGGGGTGCTGTAACAAAGCACAAAAAACTGGGTTGCTTAAACAACAGAAATGTATTGTCTTACAGTTCTAGAAGCTAAAAGCTCAAGGTCAAGGTGTCACAGGGTTGGTTCTTTCTGAGGGCTGTCGGGGAGAATCTGCTCTCTCCTCTGTCAGTCTCCTAGCTCTTGGTGGTTTGCTGGCCATCTCTGGCATTCCTAAGCTGCTGCATCACCCCGAGCTCTGCTTTCCTCTTCACATGGCGTTTTCCCTGTATGTCTTCACACCACCTTCCCTCCGTGTACGTACGCATCTGTGTCCAAATTCCTCTTTTGATAAGGACATCAGTCCTATTGGATTAGGGCCCATCCTACTCCTGTATCACCTTATCTTACCTAATTACATATGCAAAGGCCCTATTTCCAAACAAGGCCACATTCTGAAGCACCCAGGTTAGGAATAAAACACATGAATTTGGAGGGACACGACTCAGCCCGGGACAGGACTCATTTCAAAGGTATTTTGGAATTATAATTAAAATGACTTGGTGACTAATGAATCTGTTTTTATTATGCATGAATTAAGATAGTTTACCAATGAAGGGGATAATAGTATATAATGGGGGTATTTGCAATTTAGCAAGGGGCAAACAGTAGTGGCAATGTCCTTGTTAGTGTCCAAATCATGCTCCTCCACTAGCATTCCTATGTTGAAGACCTAATGCCCAGGATCTCAGAATGTGACTGTATTTGGAGAGAGGGCATTTAAAGAGGTAATTAAGATTAAATGAGGTCATTAGGGTGGGCCCTAATCCAATATGCCTGGTGTCCTTATAAGAAGAGGTGATGGATATGTTAATCAGCTTGGTAATCATTTCACGATGTATATGTGTATCAAAACATCGAGTTGTGTACCTTAAATATATACGATTTTTATTTGTTAAGTATGCCTCAAAAAAGCTGGAAAAACTAAAACGCAAAAGAAAGACAAGGAGGTGAGGGCACAGACAAGCATAGAAGAAAGATGATGACAGCCAGCTATAAGCCAAGGAGAGAGGTCTCAGAAGAAACAACCCCGCGGACACTTTGATCTCAGACCTCCAGCATCTAGAACTATGAGAAAATAAATTCCTGTCATTTAAGCCACCCAGTTTGTGGTCCTTTGTTATGGCAGCCCGAGCAGAATAATGCAGTCCTTAATAATCTAATGATGATCAGTTATGGTATTGTGCCTGACCAGTGAGGGAGGAAAACCTTGGAAGCGGGGAACATTGAGTCTTTCCAGATAACCGACTCAAGGCACAAGATTCGTGTTGCCTTTTAGTAATATGATGCTTTGGAAACTCCAGCAGGCTTGTTGTTCAGAGGAAGAAATATTTATAGGACTCCCCACTTTCACAAGTGGTAGCATCCTAACGGCCACCAGGCTGTTTGCCTCTGGCAACCATTACCATTTGGGTTTTTAGATGTAAAGTTTGCTCAGTGAGGAAAAGCAGTGTTTTATTTTATCTGTCGTTGAGAGGGGAAAGAAGCTGAATAGAAGAGAGGATTCGAGACAGGGAAGAGACAATGGGAAGGGGAAAACAAAGAGAAGGGGGAAAACAGAAGTATGGGAAGAGGAAAAAATGGTGGAGAGGGAGAGACAAAGGAGCTAATGTAGGCTATCTCAGTCTCGGCACTGCTGACATTTGGGGCTGGAGAATTCTTTGCTGTGGGGAGCTGTCCTGTGCATTGTGGGATGCTTAGCAGCATCCCTGGCCTCCACCAACTAGATGCCAGTAGCACCCGCCCCCACACCACCATTTGAGACAATCAAAAGTGTCTCCAGACATTGCCAAATGTCCCCTGGTGGGCAAAATCACCCATGGTCTATGGTATGATTTCTCATAAAACATGTAAATTGTCATTTTAATTTTCTTGAGTGAAGGGGAGAAAGTCAAGAACCACATAAAAACACATAAAGATAGAAAGACAGGGATGTAGGCATGGGCCCTGCAGAGTCCCTTGGTCTCGGGGTCTTAGACTGCACGGACATGTGGAGGGCCCAGCACATGATGGACTGTGTTTATAGGGTACATCCCTTAGGCTCACAATTTAGACAGTGGATTCCATGCACTTGTGATGGTTACATCACATTTCCTCTAACAAAAAGATTGTCCTCCTTACTCAGAATGTGGTCAGCCAAGCCAAATACAACTATAGAGAGAGTTTCACTTCCATATCCTAATTGGTCCCAGTGCCTCCTGCTTCTTTGATGTAATGCTTTTCCCTCAGCCAAAAGATGGCAAAGGGTACCTCGAGTCTTTGTCTCTGATCGTTTTAATGAAATCAGTGGGAATCTGGGAGGCAGTATTATTAACCGCTAAAAGCTAGGGCTCTGGCGTGTTACTTTGAGCAGGTTATTTTTCTGAGTCTTCATTTTCTCATTTGTAAAAACGGGGTAAAAATAGCCTCTCAAAGCATTTGCTGTGAGGAGGGAGACAATAGGTGAAAAGTGCTTACGATAGGCCCTGGAAAAGACTCGGTAAACATTTAATTTTATTTTTACCAGCAAAGGGTGATTAGAAAGATGAAGGAACTGGATATTAAGTTGTATGAAGATGCTTATTTTGATAAGAGGGAGTTACAGGGGGCATAAGGGCTGTCTTTAAGCATCCGATGGGACCCTGCAAAAAGAAAAGAGATTTTCCAAAACATAGAACTAGAGACAAGAGAGCTCTACAGGAAGACATACTTAAGGTCAAGTTTTCCAACAACTTTACCCACATGGCTACCTACTGGAGGAGGGAGGAGGAGGAGGCTCTCCTCATGAGAAATGGTTGAGCAGAGGCTGTTCGGGAAACCTCTTCAGCTGGATGAGGGAAAACTCCTACACATCCTTCAAGGCCCAGCTCAGTTGTCTCTACCTATGGAAACCTGCCCAGATCACCTTCATGGTCCAGCCTGAATTCAGCAACCTGAACTTGATCGCCCAAGACTTCACAGTAGTTATCTGTTTAACTGCCTCTGTCCACATCTACACAGTGAGCTCTTTTAGGATGAGAACTAAGTTATTCAATTCTTTAGCCACATTGCCTGTCATAATGCCTGGAACTGAGCAGATGCTCAGAAGATGTCAAATGGGAGAAATCATTGAACGGCCAGAAGAGATTTCTCATTTAGGGAGGGGGCTGAAGTTGATCACCTATAAATATCCATCCAATTCAAATATATGATGATTTCTTGGTTATATTTTCCAACATCCAGCTTATTTTTACCAGCAACAAAACAACAATACCAGCAACAAAACAACAGCTTGAAGCTAGAGAGGGGGGAAAACCCAACATTCAGTTGACTATTTTTTTGGTTTTTGCTTTCCAACACCATACCCAGTGGCTCAGTTTGTGGTAGTCATGATTTTCCCCATTGATTGGTCAATCTGAGAGTCAAGTGGTCTAAACAGCTGGTTCTGGACGGACCCAGCCTTCTAACAGTGAGTTCAGGTCAAAGAGCTGTTGGGGAACTAAGTCTTGTAAGGAAATATGTACTCAATTCAAACAACAAAATAAAAATAACTTGTCTTTAGGTTGTACCCAGGCTTGGAAAGTCTCACGTTATGAATTTCTATCTCATAGTCTCTGAAAGATGAAAAGCTGTATGAACAACTGAAAAAGCTGGTCAGTCTGCCCTCATTCCTCTTTTCTGTACTTCCAAGTTCAGAAGATGTAGGACATCTGTATTCTCTTTAAACCTCTTAGCATAGATACTTGTTCCCCTGGGCCAGCGGTCAGGTGACGATTTGCAAGTTTTCAGATAAACAGAAGTTGCAAATCTGGCTTGGAAGGTGAGAATTATTTTCTAAGAATGGTTTATGGTGAGGGGTGAGACAGGAGGAAAGGAATTGGAAGCTGATGAGCTGTGAAATGATTGAAATGGAGGGTGACATTCTAAAGTGTTCAAAAATTTGCATTTTGCATAAGTCTCGAGGGTCATGGAGAAAACATTTATCCAAAAAAATTGACAGAATTATAATTTAACATAGTGTATCCCTTAGATTTGTATTTGTTTTCTTTTGCTTTGTTGTGTTTTTAGGAAAGGTATTGCAATTCAATTCAACAAATAAATATTGTTGACCTACTATGTGCAAAGCATAGCAGTGGGAAGAGAGATGCATGAATATGGCATGATTTTTGTTTCAAGATATTATTAACAGAGTGGTGGGAAAAATGACTAAAATTGTGTTTATTATAAGGATAATAATCACTATCACGTATTAATTTCTACCATGTTCTTCTGGAAAAGTCAGTATAGCAGAGTGGTAAGACCATGATGGCTAAAGGAAATACATCTCAATTCAAAACTCAGACCCACCACTTGACACACTGCGTGACATTGAGAGAGTTCCTTAATCTCTCTGTATCTCATTTTCTCATCTGAGATAACCAAAGTGCCTACTTCACAGGGTTATTGTGAGAATGAAATGAGTTAATATACCTAACATGCTCAGAAAAATTCAGTTAGAGATGTATGTGTTAGTTATAATTGCTATCATCTCTGTGTGCATGAAACATATTACATTTATTATATCTCGGGGCAACCTTTTATTATCTCTGCTTCACACATGAAGAAACTGAGAGGTTAATTCCTATATTTAAGGGCAGAGAGCAAGTCAGGGATAAAGCTAGAATGAAAATCTCAACCTGGCTCTAAAATTCAAAATTTAGAATTCTAAAATTCTAAAGTGCTCTTACCACTGTGTTTCACTGCATCCAAGGTGACAAGTTAACACAAAAGGAAATAAGTGAAAAGGGAGATGTTGGGTAAAAACTTTGGGAATGCACGGGGAACAGATGGATGGATTCACGGAGGATGCCAAGGAGGAGAAAATTTCTCCTCTACTCTTCTAGGTCCTTCTCGCTGGTCTAAGAATTAAATTGACATGAAACAGATTAACAGGAGAAAATCAACGTTAATTTCATACTTACAGGGACTCCATAAGAATATGGGGCCCAAAGACAGTCAGGCAATTGAGGCTTAAATGCCTTCCTGAGCTAAAGAGAAGAGGACAAAGGTCTGGGACTTCAAAGGGAAGGAAAACAATTCACAGAAAGATGAAAAGAGCACACTTTTGCTAAACAAACGTTTCCTGGGCCGTGCAGAAACTAGGAGCACAGAGAGGAATTTTAACAAACAGACTTTGCTAGGTTCCTCCCTGTCTCCTATATCTATTTCATGTTATATTGCAGTTATCTATGGCCATAGCTCTCTTCCTGGAATAGGTCCTCTATCTAAATTCTTTTAGGCAGTTAAGGGGGAGGTAAAAAAGAAAAAAGACCTGAGTCTTTTATTTCTTTAAAGATAATCAGCTTAAAATAATCCTCATGGCAAAGAGACGCATTTCAGGATGGCAAATTTTGCTCTCCTACAAGGAGGTAGCATTGGAGCAGAGCTTGGAGGAAGAATTCACCTCTGCCTTAACCTCATATTGCCAGGATAGAAATCCTCGATGTGTTTTCATTCTAGACCCTCTCTTGCTTGATTTTTGGTGACTTGGTGACATTTCTATGTTAGACAAGCTATGCCTGGTACACAGCAGGTCTCGCTAATTCTCGTTCGAATGAGCAATGAATGAATGAATGAGTTAGTCAAGGGGGATTGGCTTTCCAAGCTTTTAGCATACCTCTAGCTAAGGAACTCGGGAACATTCCACCGGCCTACTAGCCGTATTCTTATTACGAAATAGTTGGATTCTCTTTTGTTTGGAAAGAGATTGGTGCTTTTCAGAAGACACTGTGAACAGAGAATGCCTTCGGGCTTAATTAATAATCCCTCCTTAAAACGGAAACTACGCTAGCACTGCAAATGTATTGTACGACAAGATTTCAGCCCTGTAGGTAATCTGTCCTTTTTCAAACATCATTTCTTCCCTATTCACTTGATCCATTTTTCTAATTAATAAAAACACCAACTTCCAGGAACCACCAAGGCTTTGCTCTATTTTGTGCGGTAAAACTTCTATTAGTTTAACAATACATATTGCCTGAGAGAGTAGACGCATCATTTCTTCGGTAAATATAGTGAGATAACTGTATGTCATGAGTATCCAGAACTGCCAAGACTTCAAAGAAGTTCAGCAAGAACTCTCCCCTCAAGGAATCTGAAATGTGGTTGAGAAGAGAAGATAAACACAACACACACCAGTTAAATAACAAAACATCAGACAGGCAACTGTGCGTGATTGAGCCCAACTTGGTAGAAAATGACATCTATTCCATTGGGAATTTTTCTTTTTTTTAACAATTTTGGGTTCGTTGGAATATAACTGGGCAAAGGTGGTTTTCAACAAGCAGTTAATATAAGCTATTCAGACCCTTTGAAAAATTATTTCTGGTGGACTCAACCTTGGCCCAAATCTGAGAAAAAAAATTAACTTGTCCCATAGCTTCTGATAATTTAAAAAAATGGTTTATTTTTAAACATTTGAATATTGTCATTCCTTTTTAGGGCTGTATGAAGAAAACTTAGTGGAATAAGGTGGGAGAGGTTCTGACAATGCTTTGTCTCCTGCTCTGGGCTCTGGTTACACCTGTTTGCTCACTTCGTAAAAGTTCATTTAAAATCTGTGTCCTTTCCCATGTATATGCTATGCTTCAACAGAAATTTTATATTTAAGAAAACAGAAAGGAGTAAATTACTCAGGTAAGCAAAACCCTTCAGAATTCTCTCCCATTTCCTAGTCCCACTGAAGTTTCTAGTTACCTTATAACATAATGACCTTGTATTTCAGATAGATCTGATTTTCGTCTCATCCATTTGTGGAGTTAATTGCTTTTGGACATCCGATCTAATCCCCCATATCCTTGCTTAAAGCCTTTTCTGGCTCTGATGGAAAGCTAGATACCTTTTGGCCTGGAAAAATTAGATATCTTTGGTTCTCAAAAGAGATTTTCAAGTTTTTGCTTAAGAAAAAAATAATGTCATGGAAATATCTCAAGGGGCTATTTGCCATGGTTACCATTAAGGTGATATGGCTCCAGAAAAGATAGACATCAAAAGATGGACATTAAAAGCTGCTACACCCTGGGAAGACGATATTTGTGTGTAGGGATGGTTACTAATTACTTAGTATTTATCTATTCCAGGCTCAGTTCTAAGCACTTTAAACATATTAATACACCAAACAGCACAACGAGGTAGATGCTGTTGATATTTCTATTTTATAGATGAGAAAATGGAAGCAGAGAGATGTGAAACATTTTGCCCAAGGCTGCCCAGTCAGTAAATGGAGAAGCTGGGATGAAAACCAGCCTGGTCCCATGGTCCATCTGTTTACTCTCCATTCTGTACTGCTTCTTGATTCATAAAGAACAGGGTCATGGCGATTCCATTGGGAAGATTCTGATAGATTTTAATGCTCTCCTTTAAACTCCCCCTCGACTTCTTAGAGATAATAGCATTTATCAAATACAACAGATACTAATAGCAGTTTTGTCTTTTCAAGGTGACCCTTGACTTGTAGGGGAAAGGATCCAAGGTCATAACTGTGAGCGTGGCAAAAACAACCAAAACCCTGAAAATTCCATGTATTGGCTCTAGGGCAAGACGAGTCCAGGTTTACAGCAATTTCCTACCACTTAATTAATCATGAGAACTTGGGCAGGTCAAATTCTCCGAGCCTTAGCTTGCTCGTCTGGAAAGTAGCAATGATATCCTTCATTCTGCAGAGATTCCAGGGGAATTAAGAGATCGAGTATGGATTGAGCACAGAGTAGGTGTTGAAAGGGTGTCAGTTCCCGATGCTTATCATTGCGGTGCTTATATTACCAGAACCTAACAATATCCACCTATTTTCTATCTGTTACAGTACACAGCACGCTCTTATGTACCTAGTATGGCCTCGATAACTATTTGAAAAAAATCTTAATCATTTTATTTTGTAGATAAAACATCAAGATACAAAAGAACAGAGCGTAGCTGATGCATTTGGTGGGAATGTTATTGCAGATATGTAGCTGAAAATTAGGCACATAATTATTACCAGATATTTCTCAAAAACAGGAGTCTGCTATTACAACTAGGGGGAAAATAGTAATCATTTCATTATTACTATTGAAAAGCTGTGGCAAACTGTGAAGAATTTGTAACCTCTGGAGAAGGATCAGAGGTAAGCAGTGAAAATTCATTAAAAGGTCAGGAAAAAGGGCCCACATGAAAAGGTTAAAAATAATTAGGATTAGCTAGCCAGAAAGCAAAAGACCACATGGCAACTTAATTGCTGTCTTCATCCCTTTGCAAAATGAAGCGCCCTCCATCGCTTCCATCTCTGCTAATGAGAAAACCAGAGGAGCTGACCTTGACAAGACGGCAAAGGAAATGGAGGCACAGTTTGGGGGACATTTTTATTTGATAAATTAAACACTTAAAAGGTTACCTGAAGTGATTCCAGAGTTGTCTATGCCGGAAAGCCCGTCTTTCAGGTGTGACATGCCCGGAATGTGGGGACCAAGGGGGCGAACTTGCTACATCTTAATAAAAGAATGAGTGCAACTGAAGGCCAGAGACTGGCTTTTGGGGCTCCTTGAGCTCTTGAATCTTTCATTCCTTGAATTTGAATCTGAGTCCCCACCTCACCAGGCATCTCCACCCCAGCCATTGTGTTAAACCCAATTACAGGGACCTTCTTGGGAAAGGAGCGCTCTCTTCTGCCGCAGTGCCATGGAGGAAATAAAAGGTCAGCTTTCAAAGGCCCAGTTGGGAGCCAACTCTGGTTTTTTTTTGACCTTCCAAACTTTCCATTAGAAGGGCAGTGATCTCAGTGATTTACCAGCATGGGCAGCTGGGGCTATGATTAGATGAAATGCTATTAAGGGCTGAGTTAATACTCAGGCAGGCACAACAGAGGAGCATGTGCATTCTGGGAGGGGCACAGTCTTTCCCCTTATTGAAGAAGGAGAGACTGGGTAAATAGGCAGTCTTACTATTAACCCATCAAATGCCCCCACAGAATTTAAGAGTTTGCAGATGGCTTCTTATAGTGTAGGGGTGGGGGCGGGGAGTGGGTTCATTTTAAATACTTGGGACTCCCTTTCCTTAGAAGGAAACCTCTCCCCTTTATATCTCCTCTGCTTCCCATTCCTAACCCATGGCACCCTTATCCCTTTATCACCTTCACTTTCCCCAGAAGTGTCCCTCTCTTTCTCTCTTTGGCTTAAGGGGGGAGGTGTGGGTCACTCGATTCCATCTATCCAGTTTCCTGCAGCATTGGGAATCAGAGACAGAGTTTAAGACCTTCCATTGGAGGAAGAGAAGGAGAAAGAAGGCCTTTGCCATTGTCTGGCTTTAGAACAGCAAATACAAGACATTCAGATCTGAAAAATGTCAAAACTGAACTATCTCTTAGCTTGTCTCCCAGTTTTTCTGTTCACGGTCGCCCTTTCTCTGCTTCGAATTTCCTTTCCAAACATCTTTTCCATTAGCCTAAACCTTGCATGTGTTTGGTGTAAAGAAGGGCTATGGGCATATTGCGAGTCCTGGGATTAATCCAACTCATGACAGCAATAACGAGACCAAGTGGTGGGGACCGGGGCCTGGAGAGGAGCAGTAGATGGCAGAGAAGGAATAAATTTTATTCCACAGTGACCTAAGGAAAGATAAAAGCAGTTGAAAAAAATGTATATGTGAGGTGTGCTTGTGCTTGGAACTCCACTTCTGTCTGTAGGGGAGGCATGAGCTGAATCACAGAAGACGAAATGTAAGCAAGGATCACTTATCCTTCTAAACTGAAAAAGCGTAAATCTTCTAGGATCCTAGGGGCACAAAAATGTCCTACACTTTCCCAAGGTTCCTTGAATGACCAAATCCCCACCATAGGGATCTGTGGACCCCAGCTTAAGCACCCTGGTCTCAGAGGTGTTCTGGCCTGGAGCTGTCCTGCGTGGGTCTGAAGCCGTATAATTCCACGTCTTAAGGGAAGTGCTACCCCAAGATCATTCTAAATTTCCCCTTCTGAAGAATGCAATTAAAACTCAGCTGCCTCTAGAGGCCAGGCAGTTAATGCCAGGGAACAAAGCTTCATAGACCTGGAGAGTGCTTGCCTGTTGGCAAGGGGCAGCCACTAGTTAGCCATCAATGGTGCCCATGCAGGAGCTCCAGATCTTCCACGTTTCCAGGAAAGACCGGAACTCTAACTTTTCTGTTAGATCTCTTCATTTTGTTGCCGATGTTTCCTTGCTTTTGTTTTAGTTTTGCCAACTAATTCAGAAAAAAAAAAAATTAAAGACGTTTTGCAATGATATTGTACTATAGATCTATTAGATTTTACCATTGGGAGAAGTTGAGTGAAGGGTACGTGAGACTCCCTGTACTATTTTTTGCAGCTTTCAGTGAATCTATAATTATTTCAAAATAAGAAGTTAAAAATGAGAGAAATGGCTCAAAACAACACACTCTGCAAATAATATAAAACTAGTTAGGGTTGGGGATGGCCCAGTGGCGTAGTGGTTCAGTTCGTGCACTCCACTTCAGTGGCCCAGGGTTCCCCAGTTCAGATCCTGGGCGCAGACCTACACACTGTTCATCAAGCCTTGCTGAGGTGGCGTCCCACATACAAAAAATAGAGGAAGATTGGGGCCGGCCCTATGGCCAAGCCGTTAAGTTCACGTGCTCCACTTTGGTGGCCCAGGGTTTCACGGGTTCAGATCCTGAGCACAGACCTGGTGCTGTTTGTCAAGCCATGCTGAGGCAACATCCTACACAGCACAACTAGAAGGGACTGCAACTGGAATGTACAGCTGTGTGCTGGGGGGCTTTGGGGAGAAGAAGGAGAAAGAAAAAGAGAAGAAAAAGATTGGCAACAGATGTTAGCTCAGGGATAAACTTCCCCAAGCGAAAAAAACAAAAAAGAAAAAGAGGAAGATTGGCCACAGATGTTAGCTCAGGGCCAATCTTCCTCACCAAAAATAAAACAAAACAAAACAAAACTAGGTATGGGGTAGGGCAGGTGAATTTACCTGCCTCTCCTCCAGTTTCGAGAGGCTGCGTTGCTCCTCCAGAGTTATAACTCACTGGAAGGCAAGAACAGACAGTATTAAGGTGCCCATAAGAGGACTTCTCACTACCCCTTTTTTTTTTTTTTTTGAGATAACAAGCCATTTCTTCTGGGGAAGTTCACTGGAGAAAAGTAGAAAACAATGTTATTGGAATTTCAACTATTCCACATATGTGACTTTCACCTGTGTTGAAGAGATTTTATGAAGGTTGCTGGTTAAATGTGACTTTGGAACTAGAGGGATGGAGGAGTTCTAACTAACCTTCTTTAGATGACATTTGCTAGGAGGGGGTGTCTGGGGGAGGGTGCCATGCAGACAAAATGAATTCATTTTAGAGTCAGTGCACTTGAGTTTGAATTCCAGTTTGCCGCCTGATAGACTGAAAGACCTTGAGCAAGCCCCGTCCATCTCATTCTCCATTATCTGTAAGATGGGGAAGATGCCATTTCCACTCCTCAGGGCTGAGAGAAGATCACAGGAAGTAATGCCTTGCGAAAGCACTGAAGGATCTTAAAGTAGCAAACGAATATAAATGGCGGTGGTTATTTTTGTCGCTACGTGGTGGGACATAATCCCTTTGATGAATTTTATGCCCTCATAATCAACTCCCCATGTTCCCAAACCCTTATATTTTTATTTAGTTCATAGGGGTTCGTTGTTTCACACAAGAAAATAAAACTCCCATCCATTGCCTTGTTCTGTGACTTATATGACACACCTGGGAAAGCTTAACATTAACAAAATGGCACGCATCATAAACCACCTACTAACGCCCCTTCATTATTCTTCTCAGGGCTGTCTTTATTCATTTTTCTCCCCCTTGACATTATTTTCTGTTACTTATGGAATAATCTGAACATCAATCTTGTTTAAGGGCAGTTTTCTTCCCCTACAAGTAGGAGTCCAGCCTGGAAGTCCAGTTACTTATCTGAAGTACTTTTTGGCCTGGAGAAGCAATAATTACCCATATAACAGCTATGTCCCAAGATCTATGTTTTCCATAATCGTCCCAGAAGGAAGCTCCCCTCCCCTCGCCTTCATGAAGACCCCTTTGTTTCCTTTTCATGTCTGTTAAATATGATGTAGAAAATGGAAGTTCTCATAGGTTGCATGGAAATATTTTCTTTATTTCTGCAGCACGTTCTGTTGTCCATGTTGCTATGTTCTCCAGCTTCATCTCCTGTCATTGT
This sequence comes from Equus przewalskii, assembly GCF_037783145.1. NCBI lineage: Eukaryota > Metazoa > Chordata > Mammalia > Perissodactyla > Equidae > Equus > Equus przewalskii. Next base: position 31,616,350 of record NC_091842.1, on the reverse strand, counting down.
GTCTGCCTTTGTTCCAGGAACACCAAACTGCTTGCAGGCAGACAAACAGAATTATTCCTCATCTCCATGCCTTTTCTGGGGCTGTCCCAACTTTCTCCGCCTGCATCACATTTGTGGATCCCTCCAGAATCAGGGGCAGCCATATCTCCAGAAAGTATTCTGTAGAGTCCTGGAGTTGGGCTCAGTCTCCCTCACATGGATTTCTGTTCTTTTTCACCCCTTTCCCATTTTAATTATGGCTATTGTGTCTGTCTCCCCTACCACTTATGAATTCTTTGAGGAACTCAGACTCTTCTTGATTCATTTTTGAATCTCCAGGGCCTCATGCGATCTTGGCACAAAAGGGGGTTCTCGGGAGATGTTTGTTGAAAGAGCGTTAAATGGAAATGAATTTAGATTCTAAGCTTTTGGAGATAAAGGCTGTGTCCTTTTCTGTTGTTTCTGAAAGCTAATTTCTAAAACAGTCCCTGGAACATGGTAGTCAGTGAATAAGTATTTGTAGAAGGAGAAAAGGAAAGAAAACTTGATGAACATATATTGGCATGAGTATTAGTGATGGTGGAAAGGGATCCTATTCTTAGGTCAATTTGAAATCATTTTATTCACTGCCCTTTTCCTATGATTGAAGCCTTTGGTCTTAAGTCCCAGTGCTACGTCATTATTCAGGGCACAATATAAAACAGTGAAAGGATAAACTCATGGATTCTACTTGAAGCCAGATGACTTGAACTCAAGTCCTAAATGCAACCTACCAGCTGTGTGACTTTTAGGCAAGTTGCTGAACCTCTCTGAGCCTCTATTTCCTCATCTGTAAAATGAAGGATAATAATGTTATCTTCCAGACTGGTAAGGATTTAGTGAGTACAAAAGAGATGCTTAGAATAATGCCTAACACATGGTAAGTGGGCATTGTGAGTATTATTATTTCTATAAACTAGGGGGCAGACTTACCGTAATTTTTAACATAATTGAAAACATTTACTGAGCACCAATTGTGTGCTTGACTCTGAGTTAAACCCCAGGGAGGCAAATATGGGGGAAAAACATTGGTCTTTGCCTACAAGTCACTCATGGTTTATAAAAACCAAAAATCTAATTTGGTGTCATGAGTTCAGTGAGGCAAATAAAACAAGGTCAGTGGAAGGGGGAGGTGATTTTTTTTGAACTGGTGGACTTGCATAAATAAGGTGTCCCAGAGAATAAGATTCTGAGCTGGGGTTTTGAAGGATAAATAGGAATTAAGAGAACACATATGTATGGCAGGACAATTTGTTGAGAGTGTGTGTGTGTGTGTGGCTGTGGGGGAATCAGGAAGAATAGAATCCACCTGTATTTTGTTTTATATTTTGTATTTTCTCCCCACCCCCATTTGAAGAAGGCAGCCTGGCATTTGTGTGCCTTTGCCTTGAGTGTGTTTGGCCAAAACTGAAGACATCCCCATTCCCCTTTCAGATTCTTATTCTCAAAAATCCATTAAGAGATATGTGGATTGGGGGAGGGAGGTGTTTTTGAAGCTGCAGGGGCAACAGGAGGGTTCCTAAGTCTAAAAGTGGCATTTTGGGGTTGCACCCTACACGTTCACTGTGTCCCGAGGAGGTGGCAGGAGCTGCAAGAGGAACAGAGACATGTAGAAAGGTGGTCACTTGGTGCCCAGTTCCTGGCCTCAAGGTATGACTGCAGGGGGGGCAGCTAACCTAGCACCATGGGGCAGGTGGGGGAAGGAAGGAAGTGCACCTGCAGACGTGCTGCATCTATGAGTAGATTCAGGCTCCTTGGGCTGTCCAGCATCCAGGCACTTTCCTTTTTAGTCCCAGTCTAATCTCCATGGAAACTGGAATCATTTTCTTTTGGGGGGGTGGAGGGGGTGCATTGAACACAGCAAATCACAGAATAAATGCAAAGGAACCAAGAATGTCATGGTATAAGAGACTTAGCATAAACTCACCAGTTGCATACTGTTTATATGCAAAAGACTTCTTTTTCCTGCCTAGCTATTGAAAGACTGTCACAGAACTGTCATTAACTACTGTTGTGGATAAAACTATGGCGCCTAATAATGTATCCTAGAAAACAAGCATATACACACACCCATATTCACAACAAAAATTATTGAGTGCCTATCACTTTAAGATTTTATTTTTCCTTTTTCTCCCCAAAGCCCCCCAGCACATAGTTGTATATTTTTAGTTGTGGGTCCTTCTAGTTGTGGCACGTGGGACGCCGCCTCAGCATGGCCTGATGAGCAGTGCCATGTCTGTGCCCAGGATCCGAACCGGCAAGATCCTGGGCTGCCAAAGCGGAGCGTGCAAAGCCAACCACTCGGCCATGGGGCCGGCCCTGCCTATCATTTTAACATGATAGATTTGAGAATAGAGGTGCAAAAATAATTGGGTGATGGTGACCGTCATGTGATCCAAAGTCACCTGGAGGAGAACCTGGAGAGGGAAGCCATGTGCAATAAGGACAGGCCCGGGGTATCTCACCTCAGGCAAGGAAGCAGTACTTTCAAGGGGGTTTAGATGGAGACCATCTGTTCACATGAACATCTTGATCTCAGACACACCATCATTGAACTTACTCCTTTGGGCTTTTTGAAAGTCTAGGAGAAGTGATTTTCCCTCTTGTAGTGGAGGAAAATATTCACCGGAGTGTTTTCCTGGAAGCGAGTTTGGAACTGTCCGATAGAGAGCATGCACACATACCCTGGCCTTTTATTCCAGTGCAAAAGGCCAGATTTCCGGGAATGGGAGGGTAATTTTAAATAACGGAACTTGCCTTCAAAGGCCATTATCGAGTCTGACCTAAATGGTAGGTTGGTCCTGATCATTATGCCCCTCAGCTGCGCTCTACGCTGCAATTATCAGCTCTCACGCTGCTCCCATCCTCACAAAGTTACCCTCCCCAGCTGCCCAAGTCACAGACGGGCTCTGTCAGCTTCTCCCTCCTCCACGCCCGTGATGAAATGAGAGATCAACCGAATGTACTCTTCTGAAGGAGGTTATATAACAGGAGGCCATCTGTGACCCTGCTCCAAGAAGGCCACAAATGTCCCTTGTTTGTCCTCCCTACTCATTGTTCATTGATGGCACCAGATGTTGAACCAAAGTGATTTCTGAGGTCACCTATTCAGAATATCTCAACGTAACAGAACATGAGAGAAAAAATAAACCGGCATTGTTCTCCAGAGTGGAGACACTGAAGAGAGCTTTTAGTTTGAGAGCTTTTCTGAGCATCCCCAGATAGTCCTTCAAGGTTCAAAAAAAAAAAAAAAACCCAAAAACAATGGTGCTTGATGCTGGTGAGTGTGAAGCACGATGGGTGCCCTCTGAGTGCCCAAATGAGAGGAACCCAAGTAGATCCGTTCTGGAAAGCTGACTGACAAGATGTATCTAGGGTTTGAAGAATATGGATTATTTTAACCCAGTACTTCCACTCCCATTCTAATAAACAGTCTGAAACCCAGACAGCATTATGGAAAAAGGCATTCATTACAGCAAAACATTGGAAGCAAACTAAAATAGCCAACCTCCAGGAAACTGGTCAGTACTTTTTGCTGAATTCCTGAATGGAATATTTGAAGCCATGTAAAATGAAGCTTACAAATAATTTGTAATTAACCTGGGAAAATGCTTACCTCCTAAGGGTTAGTTTAAAAAAACAGAATATAAAATTGGATATATGATATGGTCTCAAGTTAAAATAAAGAATGTGCAACAAAGACAGCAAGTACTAGACCAAAATGTTCAAAGTGGTTACTACTTCTAGGATTCTGAGCCATTTAACTCACTCTTGTCAATCTTTTTGTCACTATATGAATTTTCTACAACAAACATGTATTCCTTTCATACTTTGAAAAGATTTGACTTTAAAATTTTAATCTTTGGTGATTAAAGTCAGAAAAGTGATTTTGAGGGGGTAGGGAGTGGCTATTGACTGGAAAGGGGCACGAGGGAACCTTCTGGAGTGATGGAAACAGTCTGTACCTTGATCTGGGTGGTGGTCACATGGGTGTACACAGAGGTACAAATTCATCGGGTTGTAGCATCAATACATGTGTACTACATTGTATGTAAATTTCACCTCAATTTAAAAAACACAGCATGTTGACCCTTGCATCCTTTTAGTTATATAAAGCCCCCACTTGACTTTCGTCCACAGGCTTTTTGGCCAGCCCCTTATTTCCATGTATTTCCTATCACTCTTGTTAAGTTGCTCTCACCCACATGTCCTGCCCCCACGTGTAGGTCATAGGCACCTTCTGGGAATAACCACATCCTCTCTTCCCTACGAAGCTCTCCAAAGACCATTCTTACTTTGAGTCCATATTCTGCTACTTACCCGCTAAGTGGCCTCAGGTAAGTAACTTAGCCTTTAGTTTTTTCATCTTCAGGGTTGAAGGCAGAGGGTTAATAATACCTACCTCACAGGGTTACGCTGTAGGCAGATGAGGAATTACATACATGAAGTGCCTCCCACCGGGTCTAAGACATGGTGAGCAACTGATAGTCTCCCATCCGTGCTGACCCCACCCATTCTTCAAAACATATCCACCCCCTCTAGAAGCCATTCATGACCACTCTGACTTTTATGGGTCTCCTAGTTTTTGTTGTCCAATTTATCCCTGAACCACACACTGCCCTGTAGAACTTGCTCCTATTTCATGGTGGAGGGAAATGAGATTTATTGGTCACCTGCTATATGCCAGACACAATAATAAACATGGTTTATACTATTTCTATGATTTTACAATAATCCTGGGAGGTAGGCATTATTATTCCCATTTTACAGATGAGCAAACAGACTCAGAAAGGTCATGGAATTTGTTCAAAGTCACCCAGCTGGATTTGAACCCAGCTCTGCCTGAGCCCCAAATGTATTCTTTTTCATCTTTGGTGTGTGCTCGTTGTCTGCCCTGTTAGGCTGAGGGTCAGATAGTAGCCACAGCAAAAGGCATAGCAAACATTCATTCATTGAAAAGATGTCTAGAGAGCACTCTAACAGATGCTGTTAGCATCCCCTCCTCTTACACCTTATCAATATGGTACACACAACCCAACTCTCAGCACCAGCATCCACAACACAACTCTTCACTTGAAGATTTCCTCTGGCCCCAAGAGCCCACTCTGCCCAAGGACATGGCAGGCTGACCGTGCTGGAGACTTCCCGTTCCCTGGGAAGAGCCCTCAGGGACTGACAGGAGCTGCTGTGTAACTACCCCAGCTCTGTCGCTCCTCAGGTGGGGCAACTCTGACGTGTGTGTTCTATGCTAGCTCCTAGAGTTCCCCAGGGGGACTGTACTCCAGTTGTCCCAATGGTAAGTCACTTGACAACACACCTGCTATAGACTGAATGTTTGTGTTCCCCAAAGTTCATATGTTAAAACTTCATCTCCAACGTGACGGTATTTGGGAGTTTTGGGAAATCGTTAGGTCATGAAGGTGGAGCCTTCATGAATGGGATTATTGCCCTTATAAGAGAGACCCCCAGAGAGCTCCCTTCCCATTGTGCCAGGATATAACGAAAAGTCGACCATCTACAACCTGGAGGAGAGCTCTCACCAGAACCTAACCAGGCTGGCACCCTGGTCTCAGACTTCCAGCCTCCAGAAATGTGGGCAATACATTTCTGTCGTTTATAAGTCACCAGTCTATGGCAACTGGCTATCACAGCCCTTCCCTTCCTTGTGTCACTCCCATCTCCCAACAGCTCTTCCTTCATCTCTCAGAAAAACCACTTGCACTTGAATCCTCGCCTCAGCGTCTGCTTTGGGAAGAAACCAAGCAGAGATAAGCACATCCATCAATCGGGCACCTGCCTTTATGCAGCTTGCACCCCAGTGGGGGAGACCAGCCATAAATAAACAAACAGTGAAAAAAAAGATAATTATAGATTGTGAAAACTACCAGGCAAGAACCAGATGAGGTGATAGAGAATAACCAGGGTGAAGGAACTATTTTAGATATAATGGTCAGGCAGGATCTCAGGGAGAAATGATCTCCCAACTGAGACCTGGGGAACAAGAAGGAGGCAGCCACACAAAGGGAAAGAGGGAGAGAATTTAGGGAGGGGACAGTGGTCCCCTAGGTGGACATAGTTGCAGATTTATGAACTCAAAGGAGACAGCATGGGAGTAGCAGAGTGACTGAGGAGTGTGGGGACACAGGCAGGTGACAGGTCTTTTGGGGTTTATGGGCACATCGAGAAGTTTGTAACCACAGGAAACCACTGACCTGATTTCAGGAAGGTCTTTGCTCTGTCCATGAACTGAGCCATGCGTGGAGGTCACTGCCTCCATCCGTGGGATTCAAATCTATTCACCTGGCTTTAGGAAGGGGGGGAGATGGAGAAGGGGCCCAGGGAGGCTGCTCCTGCAAAGCAGTATGTCAGGGGGAGCTGAAGAGACCCTTTGTTTCATCAGCTAGTTTTCCCCTTGACTCCGCAATACCTCTAATTCTGCATGTCACCAGGAAATAGGTGTGCTGCGGCTCTGGCGACAGCCTTCTCCAGTGTCTATGGCAACCTGGGGCTGGGGCCATTTTTCCTTCATCAAAAGAATGGGCTGGCTTCCTGAAGATAAGTAAAGCCCCATTGTTGCTCTCAACTGTTACAGAGGTAGCGTGCACGAGAGTAATAAAAGTAGGACTGAATACTGCTAACGATCTTGCATGAAATAACACGAATTAAAGAAATCTTTTCTCCCCAGTCTAATTATAGATGCTTCAGGATGAAAATGCAAGAAAGAGCCTCAAACTGGGGTCTTGCTTCTTATTCCAGCCATTATTTCTGCTGTTCTTTTTTTTTTTTTTTTTTTTCATGGCCAGGGTCCGGACGTGTTATCATCTGACGACTATGAAAAGAGCTGGCTTCCAGGTTTGTGAATGAGAACCACTTAGCTGTGTTCCTGCCAGGAACAATAGGACTAAACAAAGTGGGGTGGGTGGAGGAAAGAGCATTATTTAACAGTAAAATTCTCCTGACTTATAGATCAGTTGAGTGTAAGGCGTTTCCCCCTCTTCCTAGCCCTTGGATAGGGTGATCTTCCCAAAGAAAGGCAGATCAAGTCATTCAACAGTATAAAAACCTTCCATGGTTTCCAGCAGGATAAACCTAAGCTATTTAGCTCAACCTCAGCTTTCACGAGGCACCTCTGTGCTTGGTCGGCTGAGCTACTGCCAGTTGCTCCAGTGCCCCAAGGTGTGAGCCTCTGAGCTTCCACAGAAACTGTGCTCTCTTCCTGGATTGCTCTCTTCCTCTTAAAGAAGACACACTCTTCTTCTGAAGCTTGGCTCAAGAATCTCCTTCATTATAAAGCAGTCCTAGCCTCCCCAGGTAAGACTGTTTGTTCTCACCTTTGCATCCTGTGTATATCCCAACTCCCACACTGCAGACCTTGGGACTGGTGTAGATTGATTGCATCAATGGCCCCAGTGAATGGCCTGACTGTATCTGCACCCTTCGTCTGTCATTCGGTAGTTCTCTGGCTCAGATAGTTGACTTGTTTTGTAAGATAATTATAGCACTTTTTATGCAATCAGAGGCTTGAAAGTATGTGGAGGTCTCTTCTTGTTCTCTTATACAACTAGGTTTACTCACTCTGGGGTTCTTGCCACCATCACAAGAACAAGCCTGGGCTAGCCTGTTGGAGGATGATAGATACAAGGAACAGAGCAAGGCCGTCATAGACCAGTCAGCCCCTAGCCAACCCTCCAGCAGACTGAAGATGCATGAATGAGTCCACCCAAACTGGCAAAACTACCCAGATAGTCCGCAGACTCAGAAAAAAATAATAAATGAGTGTTGTTTTAAGCCACTAAGCTTTAAGGTACTTTGTTTTATGCCAGTTGCTAAATGATATAGGGACACACATAGGGGAAGGTTTAGGTCTGGTTGGTCGTTGTCCAACCAGCTGCATGAAAGACCATGGCTCACCTCACTCATCAAGAGTAGAGAGGTACCTTTGGCACATTAATCCTTTCCGATAGAGAAGGCTGGTCCAATTTATGTTATAATCCCTTAATCTCATAAATCAGCTAAGGAACTCTTCCCCCTTCAAGGGGTACCAGTCAGAGGTAATGAGATGGCAACCATATCTACTTGATCCCTTTGAGAGGACAGAACTTTCTCTTTTAGGGACTGGTTGTAAGGAGACAAGAGGGAAAGGGAATGGCTCCCCCTTCAGGACATATTTGACCAACCATATACTGTTTATAAAGTTTGAGGTTTCCAAAACCCTTGTACACCCTCTTTCCCTATAAGTGTTTGTTTCTTTGCATGCTTGCTTTTGGAAGTGAATGAGAAACTATGTCAATGTAAACCACTAAGGAGAAAATGGAGGGCAAAGATTCATGCAGAAGGAAAAAGGACTAAGAGATGTTGGCAGAGTGTGAGAAGCACTTCAGGAAGGGGTTTTCCCTTTGCTGCTACCCCTCTACTTTCCACATAGACTCACACTCACGGGTCCTGTCCTTAAAGTATTAAATATCATAACAGAAAATGTTTGATGACTGCTCGCTACATGCCAGGCATTGCACAAACTCATGTAAGTCTCGCAATAACTCTAGATGTTGGTTGTCATCCTTATTTTACAGAAGAGGGAAACAGAGTCAGAAAGTTAACTTAGCCAAAGTCATACAGGTAGTAAGAGATGGAATTGGGATTCAAATCCAGGCAGACTTGCTCTGATGCCTGTGTATACACTGCCTCAAGGAAAAGAAGCCACACTGTGCCTTGTAGCCCCTTAGATGGCATTAGCCATTGGATGTGGATCAGTAGGAATGGAGAGAAGGAAGGAGAAAGCATCTTCTATACTTTAGACTTTCTTTAGACTTTCTTCCAAATGGAACTGCTGGACCCACATTGTTCTGCCGCTGATTACTCTATACTTCCAGGTACGTGGCTTTCTTCATTACAAAGGCATTAGCCTGAGGGAAGAGGGTTCTCAGAGCCAGTCAATTTGGAGTTTTGCCTATTTTTTCACCTCTGACAGGACACTCCACTCCACCTGGGTGAATTCCACCTGTGTTCTTGGCTCACCTCACTGTCGCTACCACAGAAACATAACCAGCCACTTCTTTTCTACCTTACTGCCCAAATCATGTTCTACTCTGCTATTTTAGTCCATTCAATTTCTACACCAGAATATTTCCAAATATATATAACCACATAATTATACCTTTATCAACCACTTATCCAAATTCATTTTATATACATAATTTAGTACACATTCCCTCTCCAAAACAAAAGATTCCTCTTCTCAATATTTTGCATCTTCCCCGCCCCAGCCTTTGTCTGAATTTATCTCCCAGTAAACAAAAGAAGAGCACCTCTGCATTGCCCGCATCATCCCTTGCCAATTTATACACCCCCCCAAACAAGATGCAGCTCTAATTTCCTCTGCAGAAAGCAAAGTCAAATTCCTTTTTGTCCCCCATCCCCAACTGGATTGATTTCAAGAGGAGCTTCAGTATTTCGCATTCACCAGGGATTTACTTGGAAATCGATAAAATGGAGTCAAAAGAAAGTGACACAAATTTGCACATGGATGAGAGAAGTGAGTGGAAGTGCTCATTGCCATTGTCAAAACAGCCTGTGTTTAGGGAGCATTTGCCTGACCCCAGCTGAATCATAATATGCATGTGGAAATTGATAATTATGTTTATTCAACCCTTTGCAAAATACCTTCATGTGTTAAGATGTAAAAACATGAAGCTGAGTGCCTGATTCTTTACAAACTTAGTGTGGAGCTTTTACAGTTAAAGGCAGCAGGTTTTCCCCCACAATTGCCCCTCAGCTTTCAAGTGGATCTAAATGGACAAATGAACCACACTACCAGCAGCCTCCTGTTTGCCCTGATACAATGTATCACTCCCCTGCTGGAAGAAATGAAGGGGTGTTGATGTGGAGCTGGACTCTGTTGGTGGTTGTGAGTTTCCCTCTGCTTTAGGGGAGGAAACCTAAGCCACGTAGGTAGAAAGTTCAGGGATCCTTCTTGTGGCATGGGGTTGGGATAAAATTCATTTAACAAATGAATCATGAGTGTCTACCTTGTGCTAGGCACTCTTCCAGGAACGGGCAATAGAGTGGTGAGAAAGACAGCCAAACATCCTCTCTTATTCTACTGGGAGTGTTTGTAATAAGTAATAAGTTTTTGTAATAAGTGTTTGTAATAAGTAAACAAGGTAATTTCAGATGTAGTAAGTGCTAGAAAGAAAAAAAATGGGACAAAGATCTGGCCAGTGACTCCTCTCTGCCTGTTTCCTATGGATCTGAATGACTTGCCACCACGCCCTGGTCACGTGATTGGACTTTCTCATTCTCTCCCTTCTGGAGTAAGAACCGGGGGTGCTATTTCCCTCTAGACTGTGCACTTAAAGTTTATGGTTTCCCTCTCTATCACTTTTCCATCTTCCATCTGCTTCATGTCTCCCTTTACTGCTCACATTTGAGTCAGCGCAAGAATCACATCCCCTACGGCGCCTAGCACAGTATTTTGCACAGAGAAATGAATGAATGAATGAATGAATGATTCCCTGGAGCAATTCTGGGATGCCAATGTCTGTTCTTTAAGGCCACTGTGCAGTGAAGAATTAATGTTACCCAAAGAGAGATCTAGCCTTTGCGCTTGGCTACTGGGATGTAATCCTGACACTCCTGAAATGTCATGCCTGATAGAGTGTCTTTCTTTGCCTGGGGACCCTGGCCACGAGATGGTCTAAAAACATGATTTATAATGGAGGCTTTGGGCCACAGAGTATCAGTTCCACCTACAAAGGAGCTGAAGACTAATGGTCAGCCCTACACTCTCAGTTCTAACTCCACAAGTTCTGTCATGTGAGCATTGTGTGATCAAACCCTAATAAAGACCCTGAAAGCTCAGATGAGCTTCCCTGGTCGACAATACTCTGTGCATATGGTCACACATCAATCTTAGGAAAGTCACACTGCCCGTTACTCCATGGAGAGAAGACAATTGAAGCTCCAAATTTGAAACTTTTCCTGGTGTCTGCCCATGCACTTCCTTCCTTGACTGGTTTTAATCTGTGTCCTTTCCTCACAGTAAACTGTAACTGTGAGTATAACAGCTTTCAGTGAGTTCCGTGAATCCTTCCGGCAAATCATCAAAACTAAGGATGGCTTTGGGGACCCCTTGAACTTGCTATTGGTGTCAGAAATGAGAGTGTCCTTGTGGGGACTTTTCTGTTCCCTCTAATTACATAGTTATCTAACTCTCGCAGCCACACACCTGCCCATGTCGCCACATAAAAAGAAAGACCCTGCACATACTTGCAGCTCACAGCCTAAGTTCTGAATGCCTCCCTTTGACTGATTCTCTATACAGATACCAGCTCTGTACAGCCTTTCACCCTTCCAGTTTCTCTTTGTTCTCCCTTGTCCTTTTCTATTTGACCTAGAACATTTTGCCATCTATAACGTTAATTCCTCTTTAACTGAGTTTCTTTGTATTGGTTACTCAGCCACCAATAAATACAGTCCTCAAAACTTCCTATTGCCACCCTTTATGCTTAAGACAGCCCCCACACAGGACCTGAAGGTCCAAGTAATTTACCCAAGAAACAAGAAGAAAATTGAATGAAATAATGGTTCCATATGAGAAAAAAGAAATATGACTGGGATCTCTCTCAGCAAGACCTTAGTGAGAATTTCTCAGTTGCTACCTCCCTTCCTTTGTCCTTCCTTCCTTCTTTCCTTCATTTATGTCAAGGACAATGTCTGGCATGTCATTAGAAGGTCAATAGTTATTTGCAATATTTGTTCAAGGAATGGATGAACTAACCTACTGAACACCTCCTATATTTTGTACACTGTACTAAGCACTGGGGATACAGTGACGGATAACAAAGACACGTTCCAACTTTGATGTACTCATCCTACCAGTCAATCTGTTGAACCAAGGCGAATCTGAAGGAAACACAGAGAACAATAAGAAAAACCTCTTGGGGACACTTATTCCATTATGGCTCACCCTTTCCTTCCAACAATTGTGGCTCTTTTGGGGTCTTGGGATATAGTAAAAATTATGGATATTCTTTGACTGGAAGGATCTTAGATATTCTTAGCATGTGCCCATGCCTTACAAATCAAGCACAGTCCTGGTCTAGGCATGCCTCAGGGAGAAAGGATACTACAAAACTTTATAAAACACACCTCTACTCTCTCTCCCTCAATTCCACTCTCCTTTTCCCATGTCACCACGCATATGACAAGGGGAATAGGATACAAAGGGAGCATTATCAAGAGAAACAGGGTAAGTTATAACCTTCACCCTTTGCCTGGAGATGTCCTAACCTATTGATTTTTTATTCTCTTTTTTCAGGGGGTCTTATCTCCTTTGTTTTTCCAAATAAGCCATAACCAGATTATTTGGGGCCCCAAGTCATACATCAAAATCTGAAATCCCTGGAGTTTATACATCAGATAGAGAAAGTTTTCATTTCAGAGGAGAGGGAAATGTGAATTCCTCTTCACCTTTTCCAGCCTGGTGTTTGCTAATATTAGGCTGTGCTTGACCCCACGTATCATGTTTGGAGACCTTGATGGAGGTGTTCTAACACAATTAACATAGAAGCAAAGGGGCAAAAGAAAGGCATGGTGCTGATGCCTGGCCATTAGAAGCTATTCTACCTTAAGATAATGAGTGTGGAGAAAGAAACAAGTTGCATGAGTCCTTAGACATCCTTACAGTCAGTATCAAGCTCCATATGATTATTAATATGATCCCTAAACATATACATATGCATATTCAATGGACAATAATTGAGTGTCTACTGCACACCCAGGAACACTGGATTCATAGAAGATGCCAAAGGAGAGATATAGACCCTGCCCTCTTGGAGATGCTGTCTATTGGTACATAAACAGAACACACATAAATGACCTCAAAATGTGTCAGCTCTGAGAGTGCCTTGAGGAAAAGAATGGTATCATCAGGGTTACAATAATAATAATGTGAAGACCTAGCATTTATTGATTGCTTACTGTATGCTGTAAACTTCATGCTCACTTCTCTAATCTGTACAAGTCCCCAAGACTTATGTTAGTCCCATTTTACAGATGAGAAAGCTCAATTCTAAAAGTTATGTTAGTTGCTCAATGTCACACAGTTGGTAAATGCCAGGATCAGGGCTGGCATGAAAGAGTGTCTATTTCCTCCAAAGCCCATGATTTTTCCAAGAATTTATATTTTGGGGACAAGTGCAGTGTATGTCACATGGTATAAGTTCCAATAGATTTGTCGGATACTTAAAAGAATCTAACAGAGCTTATCAGGAAGGTGTCTTAGAAAAGCAAAGCTCGTGAGAACTCATGGGTCTAGCAAAGAAGTGGCCCAAGGTAAGTGAGGACCACATTATGGGTATCAACTATCTTCTCACCGGTATGACTTGTCTTAGGTTCACTGCAGTTGGTCTGGGTTTATAAGGATGCAGAAGACCATGATGAGACTTGAGATAAATCCCATTCCACGTTCAGAGAAACCGGACTTGCTTTCCAGAGCCATCATTCTGTCCTAATCAGCTCCTTGGTATGGCATGAACACATCCATCCTGTCTTCATTGCTCCATCTAGGCCACTTTTGGCTTTCCATTTGTGTCTTTTCCTCTCTCAGGCAGTAATCCATTTCTCGGCATGTCATTTATCTGATAGACAACAGAGCAACAAGGCAGCTTTGAGTTTTCCAAAATGTTTGGCCAGTGAAGGAGGTGCCCTTGCTGAGGCAGCATTAATGTTAAGGGAAACCCAAGCCTGGAGTTATAACAGCTCTCGCAACCTGGGCACACTTGCCCCTCTTAGGCAGTCCTTAATGTCCCCAAAGACAGGCTGATGCACTTGCCTGGTGGCTGAACCCAAGACAGTTGACGGTTCAGGTTTAGTCAATCTCTAAAGAACTATAAATTCACTTTGCTGACAAAGTATTCACCCATTCAACAAACAATTGTTGAGTACCTACTATGTTCCAGGCTTACTGATGCATTCATTTATCCAACAAACATTTATTGAACACCTACTGTGTGTCTCGCCATGGTCTGCACACGGGTGATATAGAGATTAACAACACATGATCTAGTCCCTTTGGAAATGTGAAATTTATCATTTATCATTCCCCTCATCAATATTTATAAAATACATACTCTGTGCCAGATACCAAGCTTAGCACTTTATATTCGTTATTTTATTTAATTCTCACCATCATGCCATGACAGTTTGGTTTTCCTGTTTCACATATCCTACAGAACCTTGCCACCCCTAACAAGAGGTGAAGTCTATGTCCCCTCCCCTTGAACCTAGGTGGCTTTTGTGACTGCCTAGGATGATAGATTATGGTGAATAATGCTATGTGACTTCCAAGGCTGTCCCCAAATGGGAGATACAGCTCTGCCTGGCTCTCTCTCTTGAGATAGTCACTTTTGCACGCAGCCGTCATGCTGTGAGGAAACCCAGGACATATGAAGGTGTCTATGAGGGGAAAGACCAAGGTCTCCAGCCTTTAGTCTCCGTTAAACTCCCAGCCAATAGCCAGCACTGACTTGGAAACCATGAGAATGACCCATCTTGGAAACAGATCCTCAGCCCAAAGGGGAGTAGCCATCAAGAAGCCTTCTCTACTGAGCTCTGCCTAGGTTGTAGAGGCACAAGAAAATGCGTTTTTGTTTTAAGCCTCATGTGATGGTTAAATTTATATGTCAACTTGACTAGGCTAAGGGATTTCCAGATAGTTGGTAAAATATTGTTTCTGGGTGTGTCTGTGAAAGTGTTTCTGGAAGAGATTAGCATTCAAATCAGTAGATTGAATAAAGACGATTGCTCTCACCAATGGGGTGGGAATCATCCAATTCTTTGAGGGCCCCAATAGAACAAAAAGACAAAGAAAGGGTGAATTTGTTCTCTCTCCTTGAGCTGGGACATCCGTCTTCTGCCTTGGACATTGGTGCTCCTGGTTTTCAGGCTGTCCAACTCCGACTGAATTACATGACTGACTTTTCTGGGCCTCCAGCTTACAGACTGTAAATTGTGGGACTTCTCAGGCTCCTTAATGCATGAGCCAATCCCTGAGAATAAACCTCTTTCTACATATTCATATCTATATCTATATCTATATCTATATCTATATCTATATCTATATCTATATCTCCTATTGGTTCTGTTTCTCTGGAGAACCCTGATTAACGTACCTCTGTAATGGCATAGTTTGTCATGCAGCAATCGATAACCTGAACAATGTTGAGATTAATATAATCCTCATTTTACAGATGAGCAATGAGAACCTTAGCAAAGTTAAATAACTTACCTAAGACACACAGTCATAAGACGTAGCTATAAGTAAAGCCCTGACTAGAATCCAGGTCTGAATTGAGACTCCAAATTTTTAGCTGCAATGGTATCCTGGTTCCCGATTCCAGAAGAAATCTAAAAGATATGCATTCAATTATTACCATTCACATAGTGAGCAGGTACCATGTACCAGGTGTGTGGTAGGTAGAAGGTGACAAAAAAGGACGAAAATTTAGACCTTGCCCTTGAGGATCTTGCATGTGGTGGAAGAGACATCTCAACCACAATTACAGCAGAATGTGACGGTGCCATCATAATAGCAAGCATTTATTAAGCACTTTGTGCAGGGAACTGAACTATATAGTTTATATGTATTATCTCAATCTTCATAATAACTCCAGGAAATATTTAACACCATTCCCTTCACTAACATATGAAGAAACGGAGGCACAGAGAAATGAAGGAACTTGCTGAAAGTCACAGAGCTAGTTAGGGGCAGAGCCAGGATTTGAACCCAGGCAGCTGGGCTCTAGAGATGTTTAGTTATCTATTGCTGCATAAGGAATGACCCCAAAACTTAGTGACTTAAAATCACAATGTATTATGCTTACAATTTCTGTGAGTCAGGAATTCAGGAGTCGCTTAGCTCAGGATCTCTGATGAGGTTGTAGTCAAGATGTCGGCTGGGGCTGGAGTCATCTGAAGGTTTGACTGGCATTGGAAGCCCCACTTCTAAGATGGCGCACACACATGTTGCTGTGGTTGGCTGGATTCTTCAATTACTCTCCATAGGGCCCTGTCCATGGGCTCTTGAGTGTCCTCACAACATGGCAGACAGCCTCTTCCAAAGTGGGTGATCCAAGAAAATGCAAGGAGGGGCAGCAATGTCTAGTATAGTCTGGCTTCAAAAGTCATACTCCATCAATTCTGTCCCATGGTTGAGGCAAGTCAATAAACTTGGTCCACAAGCAAGGGGCAGAGAATTAGGCTCTACATTTTGAAGGGAGCTGTGTCAAAGAATTTGTGAACATAGGTTTAAACCACCACAAGAGGCAAGAAGAGGAAGCCACAGAAATGCAGAGGGACCAGTACCTGACACAATTAAGGGTATTTTTAACCTTTCACTTGAGCCTTTAAAAAAAGTGAATAAAATTAAATCAGTTGTTTAATCTTGTTAAGCTTAGAGAAGGAAGGAAAAGGTCATTCAGACAGAAGAAATTGCATGTATAAAGGTAAGGAAGTTGGGGAACTGAAAATCAGTCCGTATAATGGAGGCCTGGAGGAAAAGGGGGTGAGAGATGAGGCTGGAAATGTAGGTAAGGCCTAGGTTTCAGAGCATATTATGTCATGTTAAGGAGCTTAGTTTTACTCTATTGTATTGGGACTATCTAAACAGGACGATGGTACCATCAAAACTGCAGAAAGTTCGCTGTGGCTTTCATGTAAAGGGCAGACAGACTGGGAAGAAGGAGCGTGGAGCCGGGAGACCCGTTAGGAAGATGTTGCAGGATTTCTAGGAAATTGAGGATGGGAACTAACCCTGATGGGCTGGGGAGAGAGAGGACCGGGTGGGCAGAAGAGGGAGCATAGAGGTAGAACCAACAACACTTGGAGACAGACTTCTTAAAGGTCTTGAAACAGAGAGAAGAGTCTAGGGAGATACCTAGATTCGTTCTGGCTGGAGAGCTTGACTTATTCTCCCAAGACCCGCCCTGGAGCTCCATTACCTTCTCCAGTTGCAGAGATGAGGGAATTTAGTATCAACTATGTTGAGAGTGATGATCCTATTCTTGGTTTGGTGCTTTGGGTAGCCAAGGTCGAGAAATAGAGAAAACATCCTTTGCAAATTCTGTATACGTGTAGAGTAGGGGGCTCTATTTCCTAAAAGAAAGAGCTTCCTCGGGACTGTTGGCTGTTCAGAAATTATCGAGAAACTAACTAATCAGCTGGCCAAGAATCGATTCCTGTGTCACATCCCTTCCCTCTAGGCCACAAGTCTACAAAATTGCTAAGTGACAGAGGCTTCTGAATCCTTGCCTTTGGGTCCCTGGAATCACAAAAGCTTGTTAATATTGACTTTCCTCTAATTACTTCACTATTTAGTTTAGGCAGGGTTGTTCTTTTTTTTATTTTTATTTTCCTAGTTACCTTACGCCCTAAAGGAATGCTAATTAATAGAAAGAAAAGTCTAAGGTCTCCCAGACTCAAAGCACATACTCCTTTCTCCTCACCCCAGTGCATGTGTGTTGTGAGAATTACATAGCAGTTTCCTCATTTGATCTTTCCATGTCTCTGTTACCTTATTCATAAAATAGGCATAATTCCATTAACTCTGTTACTTCCTTTTGAGAGTAATTGTGAGGAAGAGAGGAAGCTTTTCAGCTGGGTGTACTGCCTGGCACTTAGTGAGGGTTTCATAAAAGGGAGCTATAAATAACAATCACTATTTTCAGGAGGAATTTACCAAAGCCCCTCTGATCTGTTAGAGGACTCCAAAATTTTAGAATCTCACTTGGTAGATTTCATCATTCCTGCAGTGGTGTATCTCACCGTGGCTTCTTTATTGATGGCTGCTAAGCTTCATCTAAGATTAGTCCAAAACTCACGACCCCACAAAACCAGGACAGGCTGTATTTTCCCCACTCTGGTCTCTCCATCTCGGCCTAAGTGCTTCGATGCCTTGGATATACAGTTCAACTTTGCAACTGGAGTCTGAACCAGATTCCTTGTCTCCAGCTAATGCCTCCTTCTTGGGACTTCATTTATATTTTGTTTTGGTTCAAGGTGAACTCCTTTATTCCCCAAACCGCCAATCCATTTCCCCTGAGTAGAGCAACTGGAAAAATTTCACAGTAACTAATAATAATAAAATAATAATGGTGGCTGAAATGCAGTGGCTTCTAGGTCCTGGGCACCCTGCTCAGGATATTATACATGTATAACATTCTTTATACCTTTTTCACAAAAGCCCTGAGGTTCTGTTCCTATCCCCACTTTACAGCTGAGAAAAATAAGGACCTGAGAAATTTATTAAGTCCTCTATGCAGATAAAGACTTTCCTAAACTCTCAACAAGTGGGTAGTCTCCTTCTAATGTTGCTATTTAGGGATCTAGAGTGATCAAAGATTTCGTTATAAAGGTTGATGGGGCCCCATTCTAAAACATAACCTTTTACCACACAGAATGTTACCATTAGCTATTAACTTTATAGTAGGGTTTCTATGCCTCAGTACTATTAACATTTGCAGACACAGAGCTAATTATCTGTTGTGGGGTGCTGTCCTGTGCACTGTAGGATATTTAGCAGCATCCCTGGCTTCCACCCATTAGATGCCAGTAGCATCTCCTTCCCTGAGCTGTGATGACCAAAAATGTTTCCAGACATTGCCTGATGTCTTCTGGGAGGCACAACTGCCCTTGGTTGAGGACCACTGCTCTAAAGCATAGAACAATCCCAAGGAACGTCTCTCGAATGGAGTTCAACAAGGGGTAGATCATTTTTGGTAGATCTGGAGGCCAAAGGAAAAGTCCAGGGCACAAGATTTTGTTCAGCAAGGATGGCATCTCTAGTAGGATGTGGGGCATGAATGTGAAAAACCACCATCTTTGGCCAGGTTGACTGAGGAGGTGATCTTGGGAACGACATCCAGAAAAGAGCGAGAGATGCAGGATTGGGCAGAGTAACAGAGGCCTCTGGTGGTACCGTGGGGAGGTGTGGAGCTGGGAGACCCCTTCAGAATTGTCCCAAATTGACACACGGGGAATGGGCATTTGCATCCCTCTATTGACCACTTATTGGGGGTGGGCTGCCCCTGGGGGAGGTATAAACAAGGGCAAGTCCAGGGAAGAGACTAAGCTATGAGTCCCCAGAAGCCAAAACTCTTGACAGCTTGGAGAATAAATGCCTTGGTCCTAAGAAACATCTCATGGCAAACCACAGCAGTCACTGCAAGCACCAAATTACCTTTAGGGCTCTGTGGTAGATGTTTTACCTATAGCTTCTCATGTATTTCCTCATCAGAACACACTGTACGGTGTAGGCATCATTCTTCCCATTTCACAGATGAGGAAATTGAGGTGGATTAGGATATTACGGGTTAGAATATTTTTGGAGACAAGTGACTAAAAATCCAATTCAAACTAGCTTAAGCAAAAGAAATTAATTTATTTGCTTTCGAAACTGAAACATCCACCCATAGATTTGGCTTCAAGTCCAGTTGCAGCCAGGGTTCAAATGGTAACATCAGGACCCAGTCTCTCTCTATTGGCTCTGCTGTCCTCTGTGTTGTCGTCACCTGCAGATCTTGAGTCATTGCTCCCAGGTTATTGACACTTGGTCATTTCAACTCAAGCAAAAGTCTTGGAATAGATCCCCTTGACGCTGATTGGCCTGGGTTGGTCATGTGACCATCTTGAACCAATCGCTGAAGCCACGAGGATGAGGTGAACTGGCTGGTACGGCCCAGGTCACATGATCCACCTCCGGATCCAGGAATGGAGTCCCGTTCACCAGAACCGCCTGGGTTGAGAGAGGTAGAAGGTAGATCCTGCACTCATAAAAACCTGTTATCTTGTTATCTAAAGAAGGAGGAGGCGATGCTAGGCAGCAGATACGACAGACGTCCACTCCAGAGTCTCAGGAAGGTGAAATCATTTATCTCAAGGTCAGAAGCCTGTAAAGATAGAGCCAGGTTCATCACATCTGTCTGCCTCCACAGCCCTTTCTGTTTTCCCTCCGCCTCTTGGGAAAGAAGAAGAAACCACTGAGGCGATTTAGAGGAAGAATCAGCAAACTACAGCTCATGAATCAAACGCAGCCCACCGCCTGTTTTTATAAGCAGTTTTATTGAAACACAGGCAAACCCATTCACGTGTGTATTATCCATGGCTGCTTTTGCGCTACAACCACAGAGACTGCATGGTCCCCAAAGCCTAAATGATTTGCTATTTGACCCTTAACTGAAAAAGTTTACCACGGCTTTATTCAGAGAATGGTTCTCTCTTGATAGATTCCGGCGGTTGCCCTTGCGGATGGAGCCAGCGTGACGTGAGGCTTCTCTCATTTCCCTCCTTCTTCTACTCCCACGTGGAATCGTGGGTCACCAGCTGTGTTTCCTGCTTTCTTCCCTATCCACCTAATACCAGGTTCATTTATCTCCCCCAGAAGAATCCCTCAATTGAAAAGCGAAAACAATTCAGGAAGGAAGACTTGCAACACACATCGCGTGTGTGAATGCTCCAGAAATTCGCCAGTTACACACATCGCTAATCTGGAAGGTGTTTTATTTCACTTCGAGAGAACTGAGAAACTTAACAGCCACTAATATCACAACAAAACTCAGCTCAGTCTCTCCATTAGACTGAAAGGGTTTTATTCTCCGTGTTCCTCTGTCAGATTTTAAAAGGATATGGTTTTATTCCCCTTCTCATCTAATATTGGAACATATCAATCTACAGCAAGATCACATTTTTAAATGATGTTCTAGTATTTCAAGAGGCATTTTAAAGGGAGAAACATAGCTCCACTCTAGAGAAAGCTCATGGTGGAAAAGAAAGTACCTTTATCTCCAGTGATTCAAGAAATACTTACTGATGCTGGGCCCAGCGGCTTGCTGGCTGGAGGAGGAGATGAGGTTCAGAAGGGGGATGTGAGTTGCTCAGCATCACACAGCCGTGTTAGAGTCAGGACATCTGTGCGCTTCCTTCTTATAGCTGTTGGATACTTTCCATACCCTTGAGGTGAGGCTTGGACTCTGGTTGGAACAAGAAGTGATGTCCTATGCTCTGCTGAGATATAGCACCCTAGAGAATAAAAAATGCCAGCTCTTGCCATTTTCTGGTGTGAATAGCTCAATATTTACCCATTTCTCTTGGAAGAAAGTCACGCAGTGGGCCATGGCTGCCAGCCCCCACATAGTCCAAGCCTTCATGACCTGGTGGTTTATTCTCTCAACAGACCTTTTCTCTGCAGCCACACACACCCTCCGTCTGTTGCTTGTACTGTTCACAGTACCTGCCATCACAGAGGCTATGCGTTTATGCAGTCCCCACATGCACTCATCCTACCCCCTCCCACCAGCCACTTTTCACCCATCTAATCATCCCTAATTCTTTAGGTCTCAGTTTAAATGTCATGCCTTCAAAGCACTCCCATGGCTCCTGCCCCAACCACTGACTTTTCTGACTAGGTGAGGTTCCTGGTGAAATTCTCATTTTCTTGTTCTATTTATTCATCACACTGATCACATTTGTAATTATTTACTTAATGAGAGTCTCTCCCATTTCTCTGTAAACTTCATGGAGGCGGGAACTGAGCTAGTTGTTCTGTTCACTGCCTTATAAGCAGTGCCCGGCATAATGCCTGACAAATTGTGGGTGCTCACTCTTCATGTGTTGACTAACCAGCCAAAATGGACTTCAGGCTCTGGGGTGGAGGAGAGTAGCAGATGCTTGCATTGTAATGGACGATGGGACTGGCGGGCATTTGTCTTTCCACATTCCTTTATGATGTGCCTTTCAAAAGCCTTGTTTAATCCCACAGGGCTCCTGTAAGCCCCTAGATTTTGCACCTGCCGTCGAATAAAGCAGGTCTCTGAGACCCTCACTTCATTCACGAGCTTATTCCTGAACCTCCTCTCCTAACCCTCCTTACGATCCAGACCAGCTTCTGACCTCTCAGATTCTCCTTCTGATTTAATTTCTCTAGCATATAGACCTGTCTTCAGATAGATCTGCCTTTCCCCACCCCCAAACCATGATTGGGGCTCCATCCTTCCTAGCTGGAGATGTGCCTTGTCCCATAGGCCAGAGCTTACTCTGGTTCCTGAGAAATGCAGCGCCAAGGATGCTCCAGCCTAATTCGCATCCTCTCAGTTTTTCAAGCCTTCTGCTCCCTCCCCCACAGAGTTCTGCACCTGCTTTTTCCGCTGTCTGGAGTGTTCTCCCTCCAACCCTGTTCACTTGGTTAACTCATACTCATGCTGAAGACACCGACTCAAATAGGAGTCCTTCTCTGACTCTCAAGGCAGGTCAGGCTCTCCTGCTATATCTTCTCTTAACATCATAAACGCTGTATTTGTAGAAAATACTTGGAGCACTTTAGAAGGTTGTATTAATGAGAGTATTCTCATTGATGTCTATGTGTTCTAGACTGTAAACTCCAAAAAGGCTGGAATCATGTCTTTTTTTGTTCATTATCACAATCTCAATGTCTGGCACAGAGTATGTGCTTAAAATTTTGGTTAAATGAGTGAAAGAAGAAATTATTCAAATTGGGTAATCCTCCTTGAGCCTCTTCCTCCATTTCCACACTAAGAGCATGGACGATGTCTTTTATGACTTCCCCTGAATGTCTCCTACAATAGGGAGGGCAAATATGAGGCATATACACCCTCAATTCCTACTCGTGAGAGCTTGAACAAGCTACTCACTTGCTCTGCTCCTCAGTCTCTGCCTTCTAAAATGATTCATCGAATAACTGCCCCAAAGGGCACAATCATTCATCCACTCAGTAAAGAGCAATTCTCAAAGTGATGTCCCAGGACTAACCACATGGGAACTACCTGGACCAGTTATTAATGATGCAGGTTCCTACTGACTATTTGAAGATTTTAGAACCAAAACCTCTTTAGGTGCAACTCATCAATATGCATTTTAACAAGCATTATTGATGATTCATATGCACCTTCAAGATGGGAATCAATGGGCGCAGTGAGTTGTTGTGATGATTAAAGAAGATCTTATATATAAAGCAGATTTGGAGTTGCTTTATACCACAGAGACTGGCACATGATCAGTGTCGCACATCACTCTGTCTTTCCATCTACTTACCCATCCATCTACCTAATTGTCTATCTTTCTCCATCTTTTCCAATATACTACTTTCCTTTCTTCCTCTAATTGTTTACTCGCATTTATTTGCTTTTCCCATCTTATCCTAAATATTTTACTTGACCCACACCAAGTGATGAGAGAACTCTAGGAAATGTATAAGACAAAGATGAAGCTCCTCAGGGAGCTCCTAGCAGAGAGGAGATCTGGAACTCAGCAACTATATAAAGATATGTGGACACATCTTGGCCCTTGGGTCTCAATGTCTGCAAACTGCCTCTCCTCTCCTCTTTTCTCCTGTCTCATGAAGCCCCGTTCTGTGCTCACCCAAATGACTCTAGTTCTGGTTCTCACACTTTCTCCAGCCCATGCTTCTTTGTCATTTGGAGATAGGCACAGTGGCTCATTCACCATATCCCACCTATGCATTCAGAACTTCTTCCTCCTCAGGGTAATCACAGGGTAAGATTAATTATGCTAATCAGCCTCTACAGGCTGACACAATTAACCAGAGCATGAGATAGCTCCAGAAATCTGTATAGAAGCCTCTTACCTGCTGAGTTTAATTTCACCATCCAGCACGGTAATTAAGGGGGGTGGGAGAGAAGAGTTTGCTCTTTGCAACCAAAGGGCACATGGTTCCATCCTTTAATGGAAGTTGTAGGAAGCTTTCCAGGGGATATCTGGCCACTTAATGCCCCTCTTGGGACCTGCCACTGGACATCTCCATCTTGAGGCTGGGTACCAGCATTGTAGCTAATTTTTTTTTCTTGTTGGTGTTATAAAATGAGGTATTCGTATTTTGATACATTTTAAAATCTGTTTCCTTCCCCTATCTATTCTTTGACACCTTTCAAAATTTTCAATATTTTTCTTTATTCAAAAATAAGAAAAGTTGTGGGGCCAGCCCGGTGGTGCAGCGGTTAAGCTCACATGTTTCACTCTGGCAGCCTAGGGTTTACCGGTTCAGATCCTGGGTGTGGACCTACACACCACTTGTCAAGCCATGCTTTGGCAGGTGTCCCACATGTAAAGTGGAGGAAGATGGGCATGGATGTTAGCTCAGGACCCATCTTCCTCAGCAAAAAGAGGATTGGCAGCAGAGGTTAGCTCAGGGATAATCTTCCTCAAAAAGTAAAAAATAAGAAAAGTTGTTAAAACTTTAGATCAAGCATCCTTAACATGTATTTCATGGAGTGCTAATTCTGCAAGTTGCCTTGGGGATAAAAGTTTATAATCCAAATTTGGGAAGTTCAAATTTCTATATTCCCCTCTGGAAGAGTCAAAATGAACATTAGCATTTTCAAGCTCTGAAACTCCCGTAAGAAAACATGTTTAACTATGGTTAACCCAATATTTACCCAAATTTATTTTACCATAGATTTTAATTTTGTTTCCCCCAAAAGTTGACCCTAAGATAAGGACTGGATTATAGTTAGTTTATTTCAGAAAACAGAAGTGAAGGAGTGCGAAAAGAGAGGCAGGACAGAGAAGAAAACCAATCAAGAGTGTATTAACGAACTCATTACTGCTAAGGACAATCGGGGTTTAGTCTTGCTGAGGACCCCCTAAAGATTCATGTAGAATGCATCACAGAATTGTGCTGCTGGAGGATAGAAAAGCTTAGGCATTTATCCACTGACTCATATCCCTCATTATTGGGAAGTTACCCTAAGGGGACTTTAACCTTCATGTACTTCTGAGTTGATCAGTTGCTAAGCCTCCTCCAGCTTTGGGGAAAGCAGAATGGAAAGACTTCATGACTCTTAACATGGGACACTGACAAGGGGACGGGGAACTGTCTACCACAGCAGTGCTGAAATCTGGAGGACTAAAGGGACGTGGCATGGAAATCACAAGCACCTACTATACCATATAATCTTTAAAAACTTTAGAATTCTAGGTTATTAACATCCAAAATACTTGTATTCTATGTATATAATTTAGGAAACACTGCTCTGTTTGAAATTATTAGTGCTCATCTATATCTGGTTCTCCAGCCCCCTTGAAGTGACTAATCCTGGTCATCTAAGAGTAGAATGGTGTACTCCAAGCTGAGGGAGTAACAGTTTCTGTCCAACACTCCATCTTTCTCTTCTCCTGCAGTGGCAACCCTGAATGCACCTAGTGAGATGGCCACAAGAAGGAAGCAGACTGGATCCCTGAGTGACCTTGGAAGGGACTACCCCAGTGAGTTGACAGACCTGCCACGGATCTTGAGTGAACAATAAATCAGCTTTTATGTGTCAATCCATTGGAATTTAGAGCTTTGTGTTTATCACAGTAAAGCCTGGCCTACCCTGAATCACACAACAGCCTTAGAGATTACAGCCACAGAAGAGCAAAAGGTCATTGTAACTTCTAGGATATTCCTTACACAGGATATCTGATATGGGCCAGCTGGTGTTATATCAAAAAACCAGGGGAGGATAAAGAAGGACTGAACTTGTCTGTGCCTCTTAGTGTAAGTAACAGAGAATCGTAAAGACAAGTAGAGGAAGGATCGGGTGAGTGACCCAAGCACTGAATGGGCATGTCCTATTTCTGCAGAATGAGATCCTCAAGAGGGAGGTGTCCAATTTGATGGGAGCACATATGGATCCAACTCTTCCTAAAAAGTAAAAGGGATCTGAGTGTTGTGCTTCTATGC
Organism: Equus przewalskii; assembly: GCF_037783145.1. Classification (NCBI taxonomy): domain Eukaryota; kingdom Metazoa; phylum Chordata; class Mammalia; order Perissodactyla; family Equidae; genus Equus; species Equus przewalskii. Next base: position 31,590,582 of record NC_091842.1, on the reverse strand, counting down.
CTTGCTCTTAACTCTTTAAATGAGCTCATTGATCTATAAAACATATACTTGCTGGCCTATACATATGAATGATTAAAGTAATGTCTCCTGCCATTGCTCATTCCAATTTCCTTTCAGTACATTTTTCCTATTTAAACTAGCTCTGAAATCTTGGCTCTGTAACCTTTATTCAAGCATTTTTCTGCTCCCAAACTTTGGGGAATCCAATTATACTTATATTTGACTGTTTGAATCCATCCCACAGCTCACTGATGCTCTGTTAATGTTTAAAATTCTGTTTTATCGCTTTATTTAAATTTGGATAGTTCCTATTGCTATGTCTTCAAGTTCACTAATCTTTTCTTCTGCCACATCTAATCTCCTGTTAATCTCATCTAGTGTTGTTTTAA